>NC_142628.1:8058750-8380625 GCF_059453375.1 Lepisosteus platostomus
ATCCCGCATGTTCAGTTTAGCATTTGCGAGGAATTTCGGGGCTGAAATTCTGTTTTAAATTTGGAATAATACAGTAAGTACATTGCAACTGAAACCTAGATTGTATATACATTGTACGGATACTTTGGTTGCTGCTGTTGTTGCTCCAATAAGAAAGGCCTGACCCCTTGCCCCATTTCTGTCAGCAACATATCAAGAAATTGCTAGAGTTATACAATCTGTTGATAACAGGGTACAGATTTTTTTTTTTTTAAATCTCCAAGCTCTACATACTTCTTTCCCCACAGGAACTAAGTAATAAAACACAGGGCTTTTTTATAAGAAAATCCCACCAACAACATCTACTGTATGCACTTCAGGGAAACACTTTAAGCATGTGGTAACATTTGCTCTCCCTGAGAATGGAATGCAGGTGTTTTTTTGTTCAGTTTAAGGAAAGTTACATAATACCTTTCCTGTGTTCATGACCTACAAAAAAGGAAAAGGAACTATCAAACCAATGACTAGAGCCTACTAAATTATGTAGACTTTTATGTGCTCATTTCTGTGCATTTTATGTGTTTCTTAAAACGTCGCTTAATGTAGGCATTTCATGTACCGTATAGTAGAGGCAACAGACGGACTCCTTAATATCAGCTTGCAATTTATAATTTATTGCTTGACTTGTAAGAAAAACTCCATTTAAGGATTTTCTCTGCTAATTACTGGGGGAAAAAGAATACCCCTGTTAACAGGAAGAAAAAGAGCAAATCTGAGCCAGAAGAACTCTAGAAGGCAAATAGTTTGGAAATACCCTCATATTTTCAAGACTACAGTTCTTAAATTATCTTAAGAAGTTAACTTTCACAATAACATTACTAAACCTACGGGATCAAATTCATTACAGTAGTACAGTTACTTTAACAAAAATCAAACAGAGCAAAATCAACAGTGCAAATAAAGCATTTTTGCAGCTAAGACTCCATTGCTTTTAGTAATTTTTGTGAACATTAACTAAGTTAACAAAAATCATGTTTGCTTTATGTAAGTGTAGAACATGAAACACAAAGAAATGTATAAAATTATGAAATTATGAGAGTCATCACATGCGAAGGGCACCTTCATGTGCAACAGCATCTCAGGGACTCCAGGAAATAAGTGTAAATAATACTTCTTTACAGGGAGTCTAGTACAAATCGTAGGTCATTAATGTGGTTAAGTACTGACTCTTTGTCTTCCTTTAAAAATGGGACAGATTTAAATCTTACAACAATAAGCTTCAGTCAACAACACAAGCTAGCCTAGTAGTTAACGGAATAGTTAACGCTTGTATACTGTATAACCTCACTTAGCTCTAACCCAAAAGTGTCTCCTGTGTTAGTTATGATTAACAAGAGACAACATTTTCTTCCTTACAAACCACAAACTGTTCAGATGTTACAAGAAATAAGGTGATAATAATTTTCAAATTTAATCTTTGAATCGTACAAATTATAATGATCCACTATTAAGCACAAAGCGCTATATAATTGCACACCCATAATAATAAGCACAGCAAAATGAACCAACAAATCCAAGAATACAACTGAATTACAATAACAAACTTAATGCTAAGCACTACTTCAGGAACCAAGGATATACATGTAAGCCGAAACAAAGCGAATTTCGGAAAAATTAAGACGGAAAATACTACACAGTGCTGGAGCTCTAGGTTCAATTTGGGACCTAGAATACTGTCTGTGAGGAGTCTGTATGCTCATCCTGTGTTTGTGTGGGTTTTGCCAGGAGCTCTGGTTTCCTCCCACAGTCCAAAGACTGTGGTAACTGGTCGGTTAACTGGCTTCTGGGAAAGCTGGCCCCGGTATGTGTGGGCACGTTTGAATCCCTGTGTGCCCTGAGATGGACAGGCGTCTCGTCCAGGGTGTATCCTGCCTTGCACCCACTGCTGGCTGGGATAGCCTCCAGCTCTCATGCAATCTGTACTGGATAAAGAAGCTAGAAAAACGCTGGATGGATTGTGATGCAGTTCTTCACACTCTCTTTACACAAAGGGTTGTGAGGGTCCATAATAAACTGCTGTACCCAGGAACTGCAGGGTACTTGTAAAGCCATCATATAGTGCAATAGGGTAGTAAGTACAGTGGTTTAACAAAAATAGCTGCTGTTGTTAATTCCCTGCCTAACATTTGTGGTGAAGGGCCACGTCGCTGGGCCAGCAAGCAGTATGAAAAATAACTTGCGGCCTCTCCAGTACAACCTCCTGTGTCCTTTGCCGCAAAGTGTCTGCCAAGGAAGACTGTCAGTCGGTGCAAAATCACGCCATGCGGACTGAAGCTGCAGAGAGAGGGGTTAAGCAGACGACAACTCGGGAAAGAATCCAGAACGACTGCCGTATGACATGCGAGGTCAAGGGAGGAGAGATACTCTTGCACAAATTGTCACACAATCGGTAATGGTACTCCTGACTTTACAGTATACTGTATACACACACTAATAAACACATCCTCTACAAAATCTGACTTTCACTTACAGTAACCTTTATACTGTATGACCGGCATACCCTTTACTCCCCCACCTCATCACCAATATTGTTCTTAATATTAATATTGTTGAAAATTCACAAAAAAGTAATGAATTATAACCAATTCAAGATAATTTTATAATTTAAGATTATAAATGAACAAAACTTCACAGGAACGCTATGGCAGAACTCTCTGCCGAACAGCTCACAGTTTTGTCTCATGCATGGCTTTCCATACTTTTTCAGTACAAAATTATTATCTCCATAGTTAACATAACCTGAACTTTGGATTTTTTTTATTTCTCCACCTTAATCTTCTACTTCTACTTAGTCTTAAATGGGCACATAGATTGCTGAGGTGCTATCAGCCACCTTCCAAAACCGAAATGATTTTAACACATCAAGGACAGCCCAATGGTAGAGTACAAAAAAGGCAAAAAATAAATCCCAAACGACAACTCCTATTCTCCTACAGCTGTCTCAGGATGGAGGGTCAACTGACTGAGCACAGTGGAACAGAAAGTTTCTTTCACCCTGTTCTGCATCCTTTTCTCTGGATCAGCTGTAATTAACTGAGCCCATTTATTAGATTTAGTAGTACTACAACTTCCAGAAGCTGTATTCCTGAAGAAACTGCCTGAATCCATGGAGCTTTGTGCAATGCCAGGAACATTTTGTCCTTCCACATTAGTCAATCAACATTCACAAAAAAAGAGCATGGTCACAGCTTACCTACTCAGCATGGTGCTCTTCCAACGTATTGAGCACAAATCATGTAGCTTCTCACAAACACCACCTGTTTGGCAGCTTCAGAAATTTGTTATCATTTCTATTTTTCAATTATTTCTGTCCCTGTCAGAAGATGATGTCGTAATGTAGCACAGGGAAAGCTCATTTAAAAGGTGAGAGAAGAAGTTTCCTTTTCTTCTTGTACACTTTCCTGCATCTGTATGAATGAATATGCTTATTCAAGGCATTTGTGTAAATAAAAATAGTGCTTTTTAGCACTGGTTTGCAGGGACACAGAAAGAGGAAGGACACCAGAGTCAAACATGCCCACCAGAGTCAAACATGCCCATTTCAGAAGCATTATGGTTTGGGGCATCTGCGACAGGGAAATATTTCCCTGATCATGTTTCTTAATTTCAGTGGTACGACATCTGTTAAAAATATGTTTTTTTTAAAAGCCAACAATTCACCAAGCACACAGAAAACATTTATAACCAGTTAGAAATACAATACCAGTAGAACACAGATGTAGTGACCCAATCTTTTCCATAACCAAGTATGTCTCCCCAACTGACACCTTTTCAGGTTACAGCAGTTCTGTCAATGAATCAGATTAATTGTTGTATAAATTGGTATATCATGCAGGAAAAATGATGAATGCCTACAGAGCCCTCTAACTACTATACCAGACACACCCCACAAAACCAACGACCACCTGTAACTCTGCTATTTAAATGTGTTAATTCATATCAGCAAGAGACTGAAAAAAATAGTCACTTTAATTCATAAGCAGGCAAACAGATAAAGTTATAGGACTTTGTCAGTGCTATATATTCCCAGATGCAATCACCTGAGGATGCTTACACTGACTATACACAGCGGAGAGACCTACAGTACCCTCATACAGTATTAGCTCTCATATGGGGACTGTATGACACAGGTAGGTTGAGCACTGAGCTGAGCTGATGTCACCAGGCTTCAATCCTTATTGCGTGCAGATGACAAAGCAAGCTTTTCAACTGCCCAAGTGAAACAAGGCACCAGGGCAATTCTCCTCTAAGAACAGAACTAGTGTTGAGATTGAGTTTACATACAGTAGATGTCTTCAATGACTATCAAAACCCCAAACTGCTTGACAGGCATGTCAATTCTTATACTCTATACTTAGCCAGCTCTGGGCAGGAACATGGACATTTTTGTAGGCATGAGGCAGGAAGCACGCTTCTTGGCTCTAGTAAGCATTCGAAGTACAAAAATAAATAAATTCAAAAGCATGTTCTATACAACAACTTTACTGTGAACCACAGAGCAATATTCTAAGAGGAAAGCAGTTGTGTTCTGTATGCAGTTCAAAGCACTCTAAAAGCAATAAAGCACAACTCCAAAAAAATGATATTTCTGCAAAGGCTGGGGAGAGAAAGAGATTTATTAAGACTTCTCTTTTTCATATTTGTAGGAGCTGTTGTATTTCAAATAACTATTAAGGAAAAATGTTCAGTTCTGAAAGAAAAGTTTATGATATCTGTCATTGCAACTACCCTAAAATTAATTTTAAAAAGGCATAGCAATTTTTGAAAGACATACTCTGAATTAAAAGAAGTAAGTAGAAGTAGTAAAATGTAAATGATAATTGGGAAACAAAATTGGACAATTTAATTTGCAAGGCACAGGATATTGTGAAGTGTGTTTGTGAAATATGTGGAACTTGTACACTGAATCGTGTGCATTAAAAGAGCTGACTGAATTCCCTCCATTCTGCTATAAGCACCTTCCTGTTGCATTTACTTTGTGCTTTCAGCTTTCATTTTCTCAGTTAAGTACTTGTTTCCTCTTTCCTAGGGAGGGAGAAAAAAACATCCTCCAAGGCAAAAGGCTGTTTGATGTGCCACAAGGAACAACCAAAAAGCAAACTGCTCTTTTTATTGCAGTACTTTAGCTATCAGTGACAAGAACAAGACTTGTTCCTAAATCCAATTGACCCATGTACAGTATTCAAACTTTGAAATGGATTACTGTAATCCAGTAACAATGACCATTTTGTTCAGATGTACCCGGTCATTTCTGATTATGGTTGTAATGGTTCAACAAAGAATAACTGATGAGGGTTTTTATTCTGCATGGCTTCTGTTGAGCATGAAAGAAAGACTGAGGAAGGGGGCACTAAAAAACACTGAGATTAAACAAACACACTTGGAAAGAGCAATTAACCTTTAAATTCCCACTTTTTTCACACGTAACACACCACCATATTATTTAAATATTATTGAAATACTTGTGGACTATAATAATAATAATAATAATAATAATAATAATTCCTTGATTCCTTGCATTTGTATAGTGCTTTTGATCCCAAACGATCCGAAAGCACTTCACACAGAAGAACTAAGATTTAATCCAAAAGTGAAATGGGTTTAATTTTTCTGTGACACTGAGGGGTTTTAATTTGCTATAATCTCACTTTGGGATTTCAACTTGCTGATTCCGGTTCATCAAAAAAAAACTCCTTTACTTGGATTCCTTCTTTTTCAATTCTGCATCTTAGGACAGATTCCTGTAGTTCCAGCAGGGGCATTTGGCTATAGGCAAATGGAATTACTATAAATGCTTAACTGCATCTGCAGAGCTGCAGATACAGCTATTTGTATGTCTAGATTAGGTGTGCTGTGCTTAGGTTTGCCTTCTAGTTTTAAATGGTGCCATGTAAATCATCAAAATAGTTTTATAAACTGGAGGTTTCTTAACGTTCAGCAATAATAGCATAAAAGTACAGGTGTTTGTTTCCCACATGAATATTAAGATTATCTAAAAAAATGTGACACATTTAAAACCACAAAAAGATTCTATAACACCCACAGCTACTTCTGACTGTTACGCTGAAACCTCAAGAGTTCTACCACATCCTGTCAAATTCACTTAAAACCAGATAAAGAAAAAATGTCAAACGTACAGTACAGTACGTAGACAAGGAATGCCAGATATTGTATATTATGCCTGCTTGGTAGTTAACAGAACTATCGGGTTTTAGATCACACACAAATACAACCTCTTAAGAAATTGACACGGCAATGTGTTAATAAAAATGCATTGCGTTCAATGTTGCTGTTCTTGTTTACAAAAGAAAAAAATCTAATATCATAATAAACCAGTTATTTCCCCCCAAACAGCAGGCAGTGCTTTTTAATCACCGATGATTTAATTCCCTAACAGTTCGTGTTACAGTATTTTGTGTCAAACTCTTAACGGCGTGTTTAGATTGTAAAATTAAAGAGAGCTTGGACACGACGCAAAACTGATTCATCAGTCAAACCAGGGGCAAACCACTCAGGGCAGACTTTAAAACTAATAGCAAAAAAACCGTGACAATTGAATTTGCTCCAATCTGACCTCAGCAATTCCTATCCTAAACTCCCCGCGGGCACCGGTGCTTCACATTAACTATCCTAGGGAATCCCGACAGTTAAGTTTACAAAGGTTCTGTCATGCATCTCCATCGCCACAACCCATTAACACCGACAGATGACTTCTGCAAGCAAGTGTCATGCGTGTCCATGATTATAAGATCATGCTCTATAAGACGATTACAACAAAATGCCATAGCACATAAGAATTGGGGTGCACGCTTCTCCGGATTCTGCTATTCAGTGAATGTGTGAAAGCCTGTGTGTGGTTTATTATTGTTTTGTAGGTAAATCATGCTTGATCTAATCAGCAATCCAGAAACCGTTAGCTAATGAGAATGGAAACACCTGTGGCCTTGCTACCTGTTTTTTTTCCTCCATACTGTACCTGTTTTCGTCTTTGTTCACAGAAAAGAGTGTCTACCTTACACAAAACAGGAAACGTTTCCAAAATTATAGAACGATCCTCTACCAAAACGCCAACGATATTTTAAATCTATGTATTTACACGAAGCCAACATGCCCAGTTCAGTCAACTAAAACCTATTGGGCCGTGAAGATCATTTTAAATGATCCGCAAGATGCAGTAGGCAATGATGGTTGCAAATACAATGCTGACCAAAGCATTTAAAATGAATCACAAAGAAAGACATTCAAAATTAAAAAATGCACCCAATTCACGACTAAATATATGTCAATTTAGCTATATATCTTGCTCAAATTATTGAGGATCATTTTTTTATTTTGTTATTGCTATACCAGTCCTAGATCCTCGAATCAGTAGGTGGGCATATAAGTCACTCAATTTAGAAAACGTAAGGACTGAAATTGCATTTTGTTGAAAACGGTTGTCGTACATTACTTGTTTTACCAATAATGGGCTTTAGTAAGCACAGACACTATTGTCTTAGTATGGTCAATTCCAAGCGTTGTTAAACATAATCTCTGCACGTCATTCATTACTCATTCAGGATGTGACAGGCTGAATTGTTCCAGTAAAGTTTCATTTACTTAAAAAGAAGAGAAAAAAAAACTATATTTACAATTCTTTCTTCCTCCTGCCTGCGGTGTACAGTTACATTTTACAGCACTGAGCAATAACAAACAAACCCCTCTTAAAAACAAAAAACAATACACTGTAACGTAGTGCCAAAGCATCCAATCTGGATACCACAGTATCCTATTAACCCACTGACTTGCACGGCCTGAGGAATCCCCCCTTCGCAAGAGCAGTCCGGTGTTTCCAGGACGTAAAGAATTGCGTTTTTCGAAAACTCACCAGTCTTTTCATGATCGTATCCCACGACAATGAAATAATCAACCAGCCTCGCCATGTTTGGTTCGATTTACGACCTCTACCAAGACAATTCAGCATTTTTCTTTCTCCAAAAGCACAGCCATGTTTGACACAAGTAAGGGCAGTGCGCCTGCGTGTGCTGTAAGTGATCCTGTATGGGCGTGGGCCGTCTGGGTTTACAAACACAAATTCGTGCTGTATAATCACAGGCTCTGCAGAAAAAGGAAATGCAACCCGCCGTCTTCCACAAATGTAAAAAACACTTAGCGATCACAGTCACATTTTGTAAATCAGCGCAAACGTGTTAAGAATACTAGGGTAGTTTTTAGCTGTGCATTGATTTGTTAAAACAACGTTTCCTGCTGGAAACGCAAGATGTAATTACAGTAGGCAAGACTAATTGCTTCCTTTTCTGGAATATCTGCGCTGGCCAACCTTTAAATCTTTTTTTAAAAGTACTTTGGTTTAAATTGAAGGCTGCCGTAAAAATGTGGTGTCGTTGGGGCATTGACAGGACATGGAAATGTTCTGGCGAGCAAAATAACATTTCTTTAGTGAAATGATGACTTCAATTATTTAGCAAGTCATTAGCAGCTGCATGTTGTTTAGTACAAGTAAATGCTAAAGCAAGCGGCGTCTTAAAAAGCAGGTGTATGTGGACCATGTTGGTGCCATATGCGTGCTTTAACTTAAAGCAAATCGTTGTTTTCCAGTTCTCCTGCGTTAATGATGCAATGTCGAACATTCTGACAGGACCATAAAATTATGATTTTATTTTTAGTTATTTTGTGGCCAAATATCCCATGGCTTTGGCACAAAAGAGTGTTGGGTTTTCACACATGTTTTTAATGTTTTGGAGCCCGTGTCAGTTTATTTTAATATCGTTAAGAAAAACCTTTGCTGGTCGTCAATGACACGTCTCTAGGTAACTAACAACAATAAACCCTTTGTACTTAAATACTTACAGGTTCCACATTTTTTTAACGGTTGCCTACAGATGTTCTTCTTCAGTCGCCGTGATATAAAAATACTTTAAATTGTACAGTTTATATTGTCATTTACAGAGTAAATATCTCATATCACAATCTAATTTTTTGTTAAAGGGGTTAGCCACAGTAAATACACCATTACACACCATACATTGGGTGACAATACCCAAGGACATTGCATGCATTTACTTTACTGTAATTTGCAGTACCCCCAATTTTACTACTGTTTTACCATGCTTTTACCATAGCATACCACAATAAACATTTGTGAAACATTTTGTATGCACACTGTGGGTGCTTGTAAAGCGTGTAATGTGTAATGATCAGCCTTAGGGAAGCCTGTCATCTGCTGCCTTTACTTCCTCAGCTTCAGCACCTTGCAGACGGCAGCCTGTTTTTGTTGGCCTTTAAATCAGCCCTTGATTTATTGCTGGGAAGTTTCCTTTGGGACATTAACACCTAATAAAGTTTATTGGCACAGCAATCATAAGGTTATTTTGACAAAATAAAAAACATCCTCTGCCACCATAATATTTTCTTACCACTTCAATGTACACGTGTAGTAGCACAAGCACGGTGCAAGATCTGACAGCGCTTTCATACACGCTCAGACAATGACAAAGCTCCTGAGTGACACAACTGGGATTAGGAAATGTAAAAATGCTAAAACCTGAGTTTTGAAGCTTTTTTAACAGCATACCTAAAACTCTGTCATCCGCTGACTTTCCACTTTTATTACTGGTATATTAAGTTCCAAAAGTAACACGGACTGGCTTTCTGGTTTGAGGTCGACTAAGGACTCCTTGAGAAGTGTAAAAGCAATATCTACGAGTCTGGAAATAAGATAAAACATTAATTGATAAAATGCCAGGACACAGGAAGGGCATTGTTAAACTGGATTTGTCATTATCCCTCATTTAATGTCACTCTACAAAAACACTTCATTTCTCTGTAAAAACCTCCTGTTTTTTTTGGAACTTTACATTTACAAATCTGTGGGAAGAGCGATTTCTGGGATTTCAACTGGGAGAATATGAACCCAAAGCAATTTCAAAATAGAAAAAGAACAACAGCAAAAAGCCAGAAACTAGGATAAACATATCAACAGCTGATAACTGACCTGAAAATAATATGCTGGGCAAACTAAGCAGCAGTTTCAGTGCCATTCCACCTTGATGTATAATAATAATAATAATAATAATAATAATAATAATAATAATAATAATAATAATAATAGAGCTTTTCTGGACACTCCCCTCCACCACCACTATTATGCAGCCCCACCTGGATGATGTGACACAGCCATAGTTCGCCAGTAAACACTCAACACACACCAGCTCTCAGTGGGCAGGAGAACAGAGCCGTGACTGGTAAAGGTCAAGGTGGATTTGACCAGGGCACCAGGGTTACCAACCTGCTCTTTTCACTCTCTGGGATTTTTAATGACTACGCAGAGTCAGGACCTCGGTTTTATGTCTCATCCAAAGGACAGTGCTGTTTTTACAGTATAGTGTTCCCGTCACCTATATTGGGGCATTAGAACCCACACAGACCTCAGGGTGAGCGCCCCCTACTGGTCCCACTGACACCTCTTCCAGCCATAACCTCAGCTGTCCCAGGAGCCTCCCATCCAGGTACTGGCCAGGCTCACATGCGCTAACTTCAGTGAGTTTGTGAGTTGCCATTTGTGATTTGCAAGGTGACATAGGTGCTGGCATATTTATTGGGCTTGTTATAACTCATTACACCACCTCACACTATGTGGTGTCGAGTTCAAATGCTGGTCAAGTAAAACAGTAATTCAATTCTTAAAGTGAGCCTTTGGGTGCCACGTCTTTGCACTTATTAAAATGCAACCACACGAGACTGGCCATGCTGGAGGAGGAAACTCTTCTAAACTCTGCAGCATTTATATCAGAAGGGCCGTGGAAGGCTCTGCCAAACACAAATAGCAAACATCACAGTGGTGTGGAAAAACACTGGAGCAGTGGGATTCTCCTTTTCTCCTGTTTTTGCCAGAAACTGAATAGCTTTAAAACGACTTAAATTTGTTAAGGGCTGAATCATGCATAGCTCCTAAACAGTCAAAAAGCGGGCTGTTAGCTTGCACTATTACAGTGCTTGTGACTGAACGAATAAACACTTCTTTGTTGTATCATGAAATTCTTCTCTTTCTCCTTCAGCATATTGCTAGAAAGGGTTTCAGCATGCTTCTGTCTTCTGGTTATTTGTCTTTCGAATTTAGCAAATATAAATATTTAGACTAATGTAGTGTATTTATCATTCTTACCTCAATAATTCAATCACTTTTCAATTAATTAAGAAAATGATTGGTTTTAAGTGTCTGTCATGATATTTCTAGGAAGATTGTGCTTAGTTATCTTTTACATTCTCTGAAAATGTTTACACTGGAATTTACCAGGAAAAGAGCTCCAGAGAGCCATTCTTCTCATAGTTTATTTACTCAGATGATACAGACAGCTACTCTGGGGCCTGGCTGAAGTTTTAATTGGTTCAGTTCAGAACAGATCCTCCAGAAAAGGAAGGATCTCCCTCCTTTCCATCTCAACGAATATTGAAGGTCATGGTGTCACTTGTTAACACAGGAACCACTGCTATGTGTCCAGTAACATTAGTGTAAATATACAATTAATTTAAGAGTTAAAGCAAGGATTAAATTCAGGACTGTGAAGAGCAGGTTTAGAATACTTCATATTTTAATAGAATACTTTTATACTCCGATAAAGGTTCAGCGTTTTGATAAATCTACTGAAATATAAATGAGTACAAGTGCAGTTGTAATCAAGCCAACAACAATCCTGTCAGGATTATTAAGCATGATTTCTTTGTGTCACTATTCAAGTGACGTAAAGGAAACTCTACGTTTGAGAGCCATTTCTTTTAAAATCAATTGATTCATTCCAGTACATGTAGATGGGTTTTTTTTCAAGCTGCAGGATTCTGGTACAAGCCTCCTGAAATTTTGTTAAAGTACACCCCCTGTCACCAGCCTGTTGGAGGTACCATCCTCTGAAAGAGATGTTAATCAGGTGTCCTTAATACTTGGCCATCAAGGATCCTTTGCCATTTTTCAGAAGAGTAGGATCGTGAACTCCAAGGTCATGGTTGGATTCCCCTCTGTGCCTGCACAGCCTGGTGTCCCTAAAGGTCTCCTTAATTCAACTGATTCAACTGGGCTTCTGGTACAGTATATGATGGGTGCTGTGCATATTCCAGTGCAGGTGCTGCACTTCAGCACAAGATACTGATCCAAAGGTCCATCACATATAGAAGGAGATCCATTTCATTCAGTGGTAGATGAAGTGGGTCTCCTTCTATAAACTATGAAGCACCCTGGCATCCTATGAGATCAAATGCACTATGCCTATGCAACATTATTTTTATTCTTCACGTAATGGCTGTCTGAGATCCTTTGATCAATAGGCTATTAGCAACCTCATCTTGTTTGTAACCTTTGCTTATGATGCATTTGATACATTTATTTACCTGACCATTTTTTTATTACCAGAAACCATGATTAAATGTGTGCTTTGTAGTGTCTGTTTATCAGCACATGAAAGAACATTATACAGTAAATACAATTATTTATTAACCGTTGACGTAACCTAGGAGCGCTAGGTGTGTGGTACAAATTGTTTCAGCATGCAGAGAACAACTGTGATGAAGTGATCATGTACTGTTAGATGCTATGCTGCTAGAATTGCCATACAAATCTGCGTCAGTACAGAAAGTCAGGGCTTTGATTTTTCTCATTGCCCCGATTTAATCACTTAATGTTTCGGATTCTTCATTCCTCGCCCGCAGATGCATTTGACAATGGATTCCACTGATTGCCGAAAGCTTTACCCTCCTATTTCAAACATCCCAGCGTAGTATGTTTATCTACAGAGATAGAGGAAAACATAGAGGAAAAAAAAAATTCAGATTGGAAAGGAAGTATTAATCTACACCACATATTTCACATTCCAAAAACAGCTTCTGCGAACAAGCAAATGATTCACTGTATTGGTATGTTACACTGATTGGTGTCATCATCGTCATTGTTCAGTGTGGACAATGCTCAATTTCCACTATATTATCCTCAGGGGTTCTGGACTTGTAGTTGCAACACTAAGTGGAGCTCTGCTGTAGCACCCATGAGAAGGGGAATTTTGCTCTATTTGCCCTAGTAATATGTCCCTTATACTGTATGCGGTTATTCTCCACGTTGTTATTGTAGATGAGAATTTGTGCTCAGCAGGCTATCAATTTAATTAAGCATTTACTGTTATTATTTGAACTCTTGCTCATTATATTGCTTGAGTAACATGCAAACACATGACAAAACAAAAATAACAACTTCTCATCAAAATCCATAGCATAACACGTTGAATGACAGATGTAGACTGAGTTTGTGATGCCTTAAGGACATGCTGGAAAGCTGCAAACACTATATAAGGAACAAATTTCAAAAAATTGCATGACAGTTGCATTGTTGCGCAATCTAAACAAATGAACCATATAAGGAGAAAATTACAAAGTGAGCACAGTGATTTCAGTTTTGCTGGGGGCACTTATTTAATGTAACAGTCATCAGTAAATTGATGGACGAGTTAAGTTTTATAGATGTTTCCATTTTATTGGGATTGAAATATTTAGATTCAATATGTTTTTGGTGGATTTATTTTCTAATCAATTCCTACTTTGCATTCAATGAACCTTTCCATCACAGATACTGTACATTTATATAATTTGGAAGAATAAATATTAGAAATATGACGTTAAATGCACACCCTGATTAAGAGTTCATACAGATTTTACAGGAACTTTGGGGTACGTACTATTTTAAATAACTTCTTTTGGCCCCATGGAAAGGATTATTTACAGTAAGATTCAAAGTCATAGTCATATCCTGTAACTATATATAATGTTTTGCAGAATATTTAAGTTAGTAAGCATCTTCAACAATATATTTGTGTATGTTAAAGACTGGGATCTTAACACAGCTCTGCTATTCTAAGCACTTTAAAAATGAACTTTCAAGCAAAGAGACAGCCACTCCTTTGCATAGACTACATCTGTTGTAACTGTTCATTCCAACTTTTTTACTTTTCCTTTATAAATACAGACATATAAATCTTCCAATACAGGAAAATAGTTAAGATTTTGACATGTATGTGTTTGCAGATGTGCAATTCCAGAATATCATGCCCATGACACTGCAAATGCCATAACCACAACTAGTCAGAAAAAACACAATTGTACCAGCATTAATCCACATAACATCTTGTGCTAAAACTGACCCCAGGGGACATTTAATAAACATCTGGCTGATGACCTTCCATGACATATACATTGTTTTCTTTCAGATGTTTGGGTTTTGTTACAACATCTATTTATTAATTGTTTTTTTAATAATCAGTTTTTTTAAATTGTCTTCATAGTCATTTTTTCAATAATACAATCAGACAATCGGGAGAACTCTATTTTTAATTCCATTTCAGGTTTGAATGGCTCCTGTATCTCTAGATCTCTGACATACAGTACTGTAATTTCAACTTACTATACAGGGAAACATTCTCAGTCTTAATTACTGAATGTTTAAGTTTATAATTAATGACTATGTAGTGCTGATCTTCAAATAAAACTGTATTTACCATAATTGCTCCATTTGATAGCAAAGTGAATAGATGGATCACAGGTAAGAAAAAGCTGTTTGTAAAAAACTAGCACAAATGATTGAAAGGAGATGCCACTTCTAGCCTGGCAAAGTCAGTACTAATATGCCCCTTACTGTCTTCAAAACACAGGGAACAATGTAATGCACTCTGCTAGATATATTTAGAAATATAATAAATCTAATTACACATGGCTGTTATACATATTCTGCTACACATATTTAGAAATACAATGAGTCTATTAGACATGAATATTATACATATATTTTCCCTAGGGTGCAATAACAATTATGTATGCTGCAGAACACTATTTCTATGTTTTCCACATGTGTTTTAATGTTGAAGAAGATGTGCATTCTTCTTTAGTTTGAGTGTAGGGTTAGCATAGATTATACTGTTGTAACAGCTGTTTCTCTGTCAATTGGCATTAATTTGGAGTGTACTGACATAGCCTATAGAGAGTATTACAGAAACATTCTTTAGATTATATAGAGAATGAGGAGGTGGATGGAATTCAATGGATTGAAAAGTGTTTTATCCCCCCATGTTCTGGTAATAATCTGGGTGATATGAGATCTGTGATAGCTTTCTTATTTTACTTATTATACTGGCTAAAAGAACCATTTTCTTTTTAGATTATAGCACAGCTTTTCAATATATCAGCAGCAATGAGGCAATAAGTAGAGACATTAGTCTAAAAAATAAACATTATGACTTAATTAAACAGTTTTTTAATATACATTAGAAAGTAAAAATCACTTATTTAAAAAACATACTTATATCTACTTTACATAATTAAGCAAAAGAAGCACATTTGAAGTAAAAATACAAATACAGATATTGAATCTTTTTCTTATTGACTGAAGCCTGATATTTGTGTGGAGTTATGTTTTACCATGGTATGAAATTTGATTTCCCTTTACTATGAAAGTGAAATTAATATCACAAAAGGCAAGACTGGGATTATAGTAATGAGCTTGCTTATGGAAAGATTTTGATGGGAATGACTGTCAGTCAGGAAGCCCCACCCACTAATGCTATAAAGGCTCTGAGTCCTTGCTTGAAGAGTCAGAACATTAGCAGTGTGACAGAGCTACTTCACAACACTGTAAGCAACATTGAAGCTTCTTGGATACTCTCTGACTGCAGGCTGTTTGTAAAGACTTATTCAAGTGGATTATCACAATTTTCAGGTAGGTAATCTTTTTGATTTGCTCATGAATTCTCGAGAATGTCAGGGCACAAGTGCACAGAATCTGTCTAGCTGTCTTGTTTACTTAAATGTTCAGTACTTATCAAACAGGAGGACCCTCTGCTCTGAAGGAGTTTTGAGGGCTACAGGCAGAAATGTCAAACAGCTTTTGTTATCCTGATTTCCAGCAGCATAGATTTTGCTGGGGTTCTAAGATAAAAGAGTACTCAATTCTAAGTAAAAGTGTTTTTTTTTTTACATTTTCAAAAGCCAAGTTATTAAATTACACCTTATTATGCTCAAATGCACAGGCCATGGTGATGGTTGGATGTCTATTTTCCTGAGCAAAATGTAACTTCAGCATGGCACTCAAAATAAATGAATGATAACTGCACATTCTTGGCTTTTGGACTCTTGTGTAAGCAAGTGGAAAGTAAATAGCATTATAGATGGTGATGGCAGGAGGACTGAGCATTGAGAGCAGAGGTAGCAGAAGGCATCTATGCATTATTTATTTTATGTTATTGTGCTTTAAATAGCAAATACCTAATCTGCTTTTTTATATTTTCAACAGGTTTCCAGTCAAAATGAAACTGATTCTTCAGATTGCTTTTTTCTGTTGGTGTTTACTAGCCAGTGGTGTCTTCAGTGTGGAGAGTGCAAAACTGAATTTGACTTCTCAATTGAAAAAAAGGTAACCAGCTTATTGCTATTGTTCTGTTTTTTACCTGTTCAGTAAATAGGTTTTAGTAACTTGTCTTAGAGCCTAACCCTTTCAAATACTTCACTTCTAAGAGAAGAACTTTGTATTTCTCTGTGGCTAAAACTCCTCACTTTTTCTCAGGGTGAGCATCTGGGCACTCAACAGAATGAAAAGGGATTTGAAAAGCTCATCTGTGTCCAAACTGAGTGAAGCAGACTCATTCCATATGCAGTTTGTCAGCCAAGATGATGTCAAAGACACCTTAAATCCTCATTCCAGGTAAGAGTCTTTATTTGGTATTGCAAATGTAGCACTAGTTTTGATCAGTTAATAAACCTGTCACATTGGCATTAAGAATGTGGTTGAAACAAAGGGTGGTAAGGACAAGCTGAAGGGGAAAAACAATCAGGAGTCAAATACATTTATCTGTGAATGAGACATATAGATTAATCTTTCTCTCTCTCTCTCTGTCTTTCTTTTTTCCAGCCCTGATACCAATATCCGAGTGAAGAGGTATATGAATTCTGTGAGTCAGTCAAAGAGAACAGGCTGCTCATTGAGTACCTGCTCAGTGAATGACCTTGCACACCGGCTGTACCAGATAGGTGATAAGCAAAGAGTCCACAGCGCTCCTTTGCACAAGATCAGCCCCACGGGCTATGGAAGGAGGCGACGATCCCTACCAGAGAGCAGAGTCACCTTTCAGCGACTGGGGGGGAAACTGAAAGCAGTCTGGGTCGGGACCAGAACAAACCAAGTACAGAAACTTGAGGATCTCCTCAGACGAACGTGAGCAGGAGGCCCTGGTGCCATCGCTGAAGCTTCCTGATGAATTCCACGATTCTACAGATGCCCAAGACTCCCACCAAGTCATTGCGGGGCACATTTTCTTTCTGAGGAGTAAGGTAGCATTGAATCGTCTCGGATGACCTAAGTGATCAAGTTAATAACAGAAAAAAAAAACAATTTAAAAAATTGAATCCATCTTTAAAGGACTTAGACCAGGGCATCTAAACCCTTGTCTTCTTAAGAGGATGATACTGAGTCCTAGCTATATGGCACTGAGAACGGCTTACAGGACGTTTCTAGAGAATTGCTGATGAATTCTCACACTCAGTGGCAAAAGACACAGACTCAATGCTGTGCTGCTGATCTTCCCCAGGGCAGCAGCTCCAGAGGAGATTGTCCCCAGGAAATGAAAAGACAAGCCAGCAGGTCCTTCACTGTCATCCAGCTCACAGACCTTTGCAAACGCTTGTGAAAAACAGTACTATTTTTCAAAGAGAGAAAAAAAGGTAACCAGGACATTTCCCTTTCAAAAATAAAGAAATTGGTTCAGCTCTGAAGGTGACTGAAACACCAGCATGTATTTGCTCTGACAGAACTTTTTCAAATTCTTTCCGTCTCCTAAATTTAGCTGAAAGCATGATTTGTAACATCACCACTCCATGCATCAAAGAGAGAGAGCTGGACAGGGCTACAAGGCTATTGATTTAAAGCAAATCATTTGGACACTGTATGGGGAAAGAGACTTTTCTTTAGATTCCCTTTAAAGGAAATCTAAAAATAAACTTGCCAGTCCATTAAGGATTGCATCATACTTGAACTTGATCTTTATAGAGAAATGTGCAATCGATGTATTTTTTTGGCGGTATGTATGTATAACATGTTAAAATATCACTATTTAAGTGTTTTACATGTTTCTTGTAACTGTACTTATGGAGATAGACTTATTTTTATACGTGATATGAAATATATAAGGGCATTGTAGCTTTTTTTCTTTTTCTGTTTGTGTTACGGTTGTCATGTGTTTTGAACTGTGGTAATAAATCAACTTTCCTTTTTTTAATTGATATGTTATTATATATTTGTATATGTTGCTTATTTTATTTTTGTCAAACAGCGTAATATGATAAAACAATAAACATTTGTATATATATCGAAGTAGCCCAGGTCTTTTCCTTTTGTTAGGACCAGGCACTGCAATTTGGACATGGCACATGACTGTGTACAGTATCCCTGTCTGCGCTCGCAAGCCATGAAGCACATGGTTTCTTTTAATTTATTACAAGGTCTCATTAATGTTGCCCCGAGGGCAGCTAAGGTGCCAACAGCATTCCTCTTCTGCACAATGAACTTTTGCGCGCTTGCCCAATATTTCGGCCATCCACAGAAAACCTCAAAGCTGTCTGAAACTGAAATCAGAACTTGCGCAAAGAGTGTGAGAAACTGCATCTCAACTGCAACCTTTTGGAGGCTGTTTAAGTGATTACAGCAGTTAAATTCCCTTTTCTAACAAGCAGGACTGTAAAGCAGAGGGTTCATAAGCTGCATCTTTCAGCCTGCAACACTGTCTGCAATATACTATATTCCACTAAAGTAATAATCAGTGTTCTATTTTCAAAAATGCCATTACGCCCATTCAGCATGTGTTGTGTTTCTAGACATTGTCAAGTTTATTCATTTCTGTTCTAGAAGCAAACAAAAAGGCCAATAGATATACCCTTTGGCTCCATAATTTACACCATGATTTAAAACAAATTTGTGAGGCTTCTGTGTTTTAGAACAAGTTTGTGAGGCTTCTGTTATGCTCTCTGTAGACCTGCCGGAAAGACAGACAATGTTCTGTCAAGAGCTACTCCATCCTGTGGTCTGTACTCTCCCCTACAGCACATTGTCCACTAGAGAATCCAGTCAGCTTTGTTTCAGGTAGCAGAATGCAAGGAGTTTCCTTTCACCTGCTGCAAGGTGGAAAACACACTACTAAAGCAGAAAAGCAAGCCTTCTCCAGCTACGGTTACGTGGATCATAGCCTTCACTATCCCTAAAGTCATGCACACAAATCTGTTTAAATGCAAATGGTAAGAACTAAAAAACAGCTATTTTAAAGTAATAATTCCAGCTAAAATGACAATGGGCTCCTATTTAAACTGGACATCACTTCTGTGCTTGCTATTGCAAGAGATATACAGAAAATAACAGATCTGGTCGTGCTTCAGATATGTCCCAAAAGTCTAGAATACTTTAAAAAGACAAATGTTTTCCGACTATCCTCCAAACCTCAGGAGCCATCAAACTGGAATTTTCTCCAGTTTTCACTATAAAGATAGACAGCAGAAGCATTGTACTAGTCCTGCATAACTCATTTCAATTCATTTTCAATTTTGTGTTCAACATGAGATATCTTTTTTTTCTTAGATTGTCATAATTTCTAAGACAATTTGTTATCCAATTCATATAACTTCCTTTGAGACTACATCTGTGGTCTAACCTTTAAATTTAAATAGCTTTTCTGTAACCTTTGCAATTACTTTCTTTAATATAATTTTTTTATGATAACAGATCAACACATTTTTTTATTTTACTGACATACCAAGTAGATTTATAGCTCCATAAGGACCCATTCCCATTTCACTAATATTCTTCCAAACATAGTCACTGCTGATTCTGCTATGAAAGAGAGGTCAAGGATTTCATAGGGTCATCATAAGGGTTAGGGTTAGGCGTCAAAAATATTGCAGTGTGGTTTAATGCTTGTCTTTTACTTATCTGAGAAAACGATAGAGCACAGCAAAAGATCAGTCTTGCTTGCTCTTTTGCAATACTGCAGCGCCATCTAATGACCCTATTGTCATCATCCATCCATTTTCTAACCGTTTTATCCAATACAAGGTCACGGGGGAGCTGGAGCCTATCCCAGCAAGCCACAGGCACAAGGCCAGTCCATCCTTGGGCAGACACACAGACATGCACACACTCTCACCAGGGCCAATTTTCCCAGAAGCCAATTAACCTACCAGTATGTCTTTGGTCTGTGGGAAGAAACTGGAACACATGGTAAAAGCTACTCAATTACAGGGAGATCGTACGAACTGAATGCAGATGGCACCCCATCCAAGGTCCCCTGTGCAGCAAAGCAGTAATGCAGACCACTGTACCACTATGCCAGCCACTCTATTGTTATTGTATTACATTATATAGTATACCTGGAGTGGGCAGTCCTGGTGCTAGAGAGCCACAATACAGCAGGTCTTACAGGGCTTCTTCACATAACCAGTCTGGGAAGATCTGAAGGTGACATGTGTTGTGATCAATTTATTTGATTAATTGGTTCAGTCAAGTCAGGAATGGACAACTGAGGTGCTGAAGGCTATTCAAGGAGTTGATATTTTCATTTTGAATGACCGCTAAACTTGATTGGACAAATCATCTGCATATGTGATCAAAATGAAATTGTTCCAAGTGCTTAGAAATTGATCATTTAAAGGTGATTTATAAAACCTGCTGAATCGAGGCTCTCCGGGACTAGAGTTAGCTGCTCCTGTTATACTGTACACAGTTTTGTCTAAGCTCCTTCCTTACTGGTTCCCCCACCCATTACCAAAATGCTGCTTTTTTCTTAATAAAGGCCACAACTTCCCGACCCTCCCTTGATGCATAGGTTACAAAGCAGGACAGCAAAGGGTAGTTTAGAAACACAAATTAACCTAGCCAGCATGTCTCTGGGTGGTGGAAGGACAACAGAGTACTCAGAGAAAGCCCATGCTGACAAAGGGGAAATCCGCAGTCCCTACAGAGAAAACATCCCACACTAGGAGTGAACCAGGGAGCAGAGCTAACCTCCATGTCATTGTGCTGCTCCCCAAGCAGTTCATAAAATTTGTTTTGAAACATTGTTTTATAAAAATCCGTCACATTCATCTGTGGCCTTCAAAGTTTCTTGTGACATCTGGAAAGACCACACATGGAGGAAATGCAATGCACATTAGCTCCTCTTGCATCACATCAGATAACCTTTGCAAGCTTCTTGTCACTTAAAGGTTTACAAAAAACCTCTTGTGGCTGTAAAACATCTCTGAATTGTGTGCCTCATTTTTCAAGCCTTCATTTTTCAAGCCTTCAAGTGAACTGGATTCTCTCACAATAGCTCACCAGCAAGACAAAGCTCCCAGACAGGGAAGGCTGAGATGAAAAATGAAGGAAATACTACCCTGGCATTTGGAGAAGATACAAACTCTGGTGTATTTTCTGGTGATTTACATGCACCTCCTTGAAGTCCGAAACACGCTCTACAGTGGACTGGAAGTTATGTGAAATGTCTTCTTCTAGGAAATGCAGACTGTGTGAGCAATCAATTAGTGCTTGCTGAAGCACAGGGATGACATGCCAGAAGCTTGTGTTCTGGGTCAAAATCATAACTATACCTTTTGTCAAATGCTTTTAAATAAATACAAATAATCATCTATAACACACAAGCATTTGCCAGCTTATATGTACTTATTTCTTATTGTTGTTGTTGCTTTTCATTACTGTATATCCTACTGATAAGTTGAAATTCATATTATAAATACTTGGCTTGGCTCAGCACTGTCCATCTGGATCATAATCGCAATTTGGCTTAGACAAAAAAACAATCATGTGACAAGACAGAAGAACGATGCATCAATTTGTTATCCTTTACATCTTTGCCAGCAGGCGCAGGGAAAGGAAAAAGTCACAGATCACATTGATTAAAGTCATGTCATGTCACAAAGCTCTTAGAGAGAGAATAGAACAGATAGTATGACACTTGCCAGGATGCTGCAAAATACCCATTTGTCCTGCCTGCAGACTGGCTTAAGGACTGTAAATAATTCTGAAGACAACTGGAAAAATAGTTATCTGAAAATTTAATTTAATCTGAATTGTTCAAATGAAAACCAATCTGAAATGCTCTGTGAATACAGTAAATGATACTTAGAAACCAAGGAGGAAACGGCTGTACTAGGAACTTGAATGGCCACCACAAAGCCCTAATTTATCTGACTTTGGCCATGTAGGATTAACCCAAAATCAGACAAACAGACAACGTGTGTAATGTAATCTGGTATAGAAGTCATCTACAATAACTCTATTTCAGTCGTGCATTGGGAACAATTTGTATTTAAAATGACTGTTTCACATCAATTTTTAAAAATATGCTACAATGTAATGGTAATACTTTAAAACATATTACAATAACTAAACATATATGGGAATCTGTGCTTTTGCACAGTGTTGTAGATGTGATTTTCATACAATCTTAATTGATGAAATACAGTAATTCTGCTATATTGAGCTGCGGCCACAGTACTCAACATCCTTAACTTTCCATTTAAATGCACAAAGTAGGGCTTAAATCTAACCTTATAAAAAACAGATCTACATTATTTAAAGCCTTGATTGTAATATATAAAAAAACAAAAAAACATTTGTCTATGGTTGGATTCCTACAGTCAATTTCTAGCGCCATCTGCTGTTGAATATGACTCAGATGGTTGAATACTTGAGAACTTAATAAGGATCAGTTCTCTTTAGTCTGTAGCTATGTCATTTTAATAGTTATTAAAGAACAGAAATAGAACAAAGAGATTGCACAAAGCTTACGTACATTGCTTGGACAATGAAGAATGTTATTTAATACTGTAGTGCTGCCTGCAGTGTGACTGATGTTGGTCATCCAGAAAATAAAGGAATTAAGAAAGTCTAGATGGATAATTAAGACTCAATACAGACTTGATCCCCTGGTTAGTCAATCGTATCATTTCATGACCAGATAAGTTAGCATTAATAGGCAAGTGTTGCAAAAAAATGTCATCCAAGATAGCAGAATCATATAATTCAATTAAGACTTAACTGTAATTGAGTTTTCCAGGAATATAAGCCCTGTGTGAACATTACAAGCGTTCCGTACTGTTTGTTCAGTTTTATTCTATGACCATGTTTAAAGACTAACGAGAAATGAATGCAATAAATTCCATGTACATGATAATACGCCAGCAAAAACTGTCATGCTGATTGTGCATTGTCCTTATGTGACATGTGTTTTGCAAGCACATCGGTGAGCTGCAGTCTGTCTTCATCTTGTCCTTTGCTTTGCTGGTTTATTCTTTTGGTTTCCAGCCCTCATGGTACGCAATATGGCCCACTGGTGGAAGGATGGCGAAGGGGGATTTTCACTCACCAACTACCCCAAACACTGACGGCAAGTTGAAAGCCCACAATATTTCCTGGCTCTACCTTCAGGCTGATAGAAGTTCATATGTCAACAAGAGCAGTTACTCTTTGTACAAGCCTGCTGATGTATGGTTGGACTACTGCATTGACTGTGTAAATGTCTTGGAGGATTTTGAATACTTGTATGAAGTCTGTCATAGTCCTCTCTGTTCAAGACTAAAAAAAGGTTCAGTTCTTTCAGCTGTTCAATGTAAGATGTCCCTTTTCATGTTCAAAATGTTTCTGGTTCTAGAGCAGCACTCTTTTCTATAATGTGGTGAGCAAAATTGTACACATTATTCTGAATGAGGCCTTACTGGAGTACAATATGTATTATACAATTTTGACATAGCATGTCTTGATTTGAAAGCTTCACCTACATCTAAGAGATGTAAATTATCTGTAATTTTAATAAGCAGGAACTCCTGAGCACATTTCTATCAATTACCTTCAACCCATGCAGTACTGTAAGGTAAAGATACTGTAAGGTGTCACCTGATACATAATCTTGTAATTGAGAAGATTGTAATTGACAATAATTTCACAGCCGTTGAAGTAGTGGGGTTGAAGATCCCCACAGAGAAATTGACAGGGTTTTATTAACAGGACGTGTTTTTCATACCCAGCTATTCATGTCAGAAATTTAAATACCTTTTGACTTATTTTTTCAAAACAAATGGGAAAAGCGACACTAACTTTCTATAACACCAAATTCAAATACGCTTTCATCGGGTCTGGTGACCAAGAAAATTTCCATTTTTATTTCCATTTTAATTAAACATTGCTTTCAGTATTTTCTGCGATTAGCCCGAACCTTAACCTAGCGCCTGTAGAACCCCAAACACGTGAATCGAGATTTACAGTACTCTTCATACCAGAGGAGCTCAGTCAGACGCTCAGCCTCAGTACAGACCAAACATTAGTAAATCCCATCACAGAGAATACAGCAGCCCTTTTATGCCAGTTTGTAAGCACCTTTGGTCTCATCATTAGTCAAAAAGGCATTTCACTTATTCTTGGTTAAGTATCTGTTGATGCCTTTTGTAGTATTGCCAGTTTAAGAGGCTTGTGTTAATCCTCTAACTGTATTCCTGTATAGGGAGGCACGAAAATTTAAGAATGCCAGACAAGATCTCACAGCTTCTTTTTGATTGAATTACTCAAGGTCAGTTTGATCTGACTCCGCTGCACTATCGTATTGGAAAGTGCACTTCAGCATATTCGGGTATCCAGATTTGTAATTAGTTCTTTCATCCAGATCAATAAACCGGTTCCACGGTAAATCTCAATGTGAAACAAGTCACCCCTGCGTTCATATAAGCACAGCTGTCCCACATTTATCGTTTGAAGAAGTAATGACACCATATATCCAGAAGATGACGCCCTTTGACTTTTTAAGCATAGAGTAAAAAGGAACTAAAATCGTTGATTTAAGAACATCAATGCCTTTCCTGCATTTTTTTTTAGTCCTAACGGTGTCAATTGTCAGTGGAAACGTGTTGTATTATTTTGGTCTCTGCAGTTACTTAAAGATAGAAGTTAAGGCAGTTTTCGTGTAATCTCTGCATTTGTGTGAGTCCGGACTTTATTTAAATAGAAAAAACCGGTAACTCCAGGTAAGGTGACACACCCGCC
The DNA here is from genome assembly GCF_059453375.1 of Lepisosteus platostomus. Classification (NCBI taxonomy): domain Eukaryota; kingdom Metazoa; phylum Chordata; class Actinopteri; order Semionotiformes; family Lepisosteidae; genus Lepisosteus; species Lepisosteus platostomus. Next base: position 8,083,886 of record NC_142628.1, read on the forward strand.
TCGTGATACCTGTGAAGAAAGTTTGTTTTAACTGTTAAAGCAAGCCGGATGCAAAAGGCTAAAAGACCATGATGCAAAATTTAAAATGACGTTTCTAAACCATTAATATTATATTCAATTAGCACAGGAATAAAACTAAGAATACCTCTTTCTCCTGACATTAGAAGTGTGAAAATAGCAGGAAGTAAATATTGAGGTACTTCCATGCGTACAGAGACAAAAAGTAATTACTGGATTGTTGTAAACATAATATTGTTGTTGGGGTTATTTTAATGAATTGTGATACACATTTTCCTATAAATTTCGGTTGCCAAGATAATGATCACACCAGTGCTGATTTTCTGAACACATCGCCTTTACCTTTTAACTATGCATAACTAGAATACTTCCGGATTTTTTAATACCCGGTGCCAATTTTGTTGAATTTAAACTTTTTTTTTTTAATTTACAGGCCGATTTTGGGAAATACGGAGAGGCAACCGACAAAAAAGAAACTTGTGTTGCCTAATTATAAAATTGAACATGTATCGTCAGGAATTAATGGGCACAGATGTGCGTGTATCATTTTGGAGAACGAGAAGAAAGCTACTTAAATATAATTTTTAAATGTTTAAAATATTAATATAATCTTTAAAAGAAAAAAAACGTTTCATTACAAGGAGCTCTCACAAATGGAAAACATCCTATTTTGTTAATAAAAAGCATTAGCTATTATATTTAGTTAATATTGAGAAGTGTTGCTTTTTATTGTGTGTTTCTGATTTGCTTTGTTTTCCACAGTAAAACAGATTGAAAACTTAACGGCAGTGAAAGAGTTAAGTCGGATGTTTCTTGTGCCCGGGAGCCCTGCGCTAAATGCTTATCATCACCAACAACCGCAAGAAGAACAGAAATTGTAAGACGTTCATATATCCGGTGCAACAACAAGGAAGAGGGTTAAAACTTAGAAGGTTCTGAGACTGCCAGAGGTAAGTACACTGAAATCTTTAGAGTTTCATACACTGATGCAAAAAATCCCTACTGTATGCCACGACTAAAACAGTACAGTGGTTAGGGATGAGAACGTCTATTTCTCTTTTGTCATCGACCAGACCATATACCGTAACTGTTTCCTTAAGATTTTGCGTCGTTCTTTAGAAACAAACATATTGCTTAGCAAGATTTAATAAATGCTAGCAAAAAAAACATAGGCATTATTTAGCATTCTTATTTCAGAACCAAGCTCAGGTTTGAGAAAACCGGTACAGTGCTTGCTGGGCGAGTCTTGACTTGAAATGCAAACAGGAGAAACCACACACTGGCTTGAAATGGAAGCTCTGTGGCTTCAGTGCTCTGTAATGTGCTGTGTGACCTGGCTGTCACAAACGGTCTAAGTCCTGTCTTTTACAGCAATGAAATAAGAAGGGGGGGATTCACAACGGTTATACACAGGGTACATCTTTCATTTTATAGATGCATTGCAGGAAGGATCAACACAAATTAAGCCTTGCTGGTGTTACTAGTTAGCATAATGTGCCTTCAGTTTAGTTTCTCCTTCCTCTTTCACTTATCTGTGAAGAGCACGAGTGTGGCATGTTGAAGCTGCAGCTCTGTGGTGGAGTGACAAGCTTTTTTTCTTAAAGTGCAGTCAACCATCTTTTTTACAAGTATTTTGCATGTTCCCGTAAACATGTGACCTTTTTCTAAATATTTGTCATGCCTTGCTTATTTTTTAAGCAACAACTCAACTGTTTTTATTTGCCATTTTGCAGAAGCCCAGACCAAAATCTAATAGGTAAAAATCTTTTGGAAAATGCATTCTATATTGTTTTAAAGGTGGTTCCACACAATGCCTGCCCTACAGGATTATCCTCTCATGATTTTATGGGATTAGGGAATGGCCTGATGTCATTGCACAGATGGAGAGTATAGAAAAACGATACAGGAAGACCCAGGACTTGGGATGCACTATGAAAACTCATTGCTGGCTCCCACATACTGGGGTGCTGACTGGTCACATTCAGGGCTGTTAAAATCGCAGGCACTGAGAATGTGAAGCCTTACCCATGTCTCATTTAAAATGCAGCTAATCTGTCTGGGATTTGTCACTCTGTAGCTCATCTAAATCAGCTTTGGAAGTCTAAGAGATGTCATTTGATTCATGTCACCAGCCCTGGGGCCGCCTTGCAGTTGCCCTGCAGCAGTAAAAACATTTCACTCGGATGTCTAGCCCATTAACCTCTGGAGAACAAACGGAGCCCTTTGCATGATTTCTCTGCATGGTCCTTTCCAAACTCAACAATGTCAAATTCCAAATGTAAAAAGGGTGATTGATAGTAATAGTAATGATGATGATGTTTTACTCATGTAGCCTGGTTTACCCAATGTATTTCAATCTGCCATCATTCCTGTAAACCGAGTGTTAATTAGATATGGCTGAGTTTGTTAATAATTAATGGGCAGCACTGTAATTCATTGGTTATGTCAGGCCTAAATGCTTGTTTTCCTTTCAACAAAATGACCAGGATCAGAAGATGAGTATGATCAAAAGAAGAGACTTTGCCTCCTCTAAACAACAGTCCACTCCAGTCTTTGGAAATGGTATGTACAGTACTTGGATTAATGAAGGGAGTTTGTGGAAACTGGGAATGCTTAGGTTGGTCTGACTGGAGGTCAGTGCTGTATAAGTGCTCTGGGGAAGTACGCTAACCTGCCTGGATTAACTCTTAACAGAATGACTGCTGGTTGCCTATTAGAGATATGATTTGTGATGGGCTGATGCATAATCTGCATTATACAGAGTTTATTTAAGCCTTTTGGTTGAAACCACAGAGCTTTCTTTAGTATAGATTAGAGCAATGATAGACTTCAGAACATTTTGCAGTATGGAAAGTCAGCACTTTCTGGCACTTGTCAAATGAGATCCCAGTTAGTAATGGAAAACTGGCTGTGTGCTAATGGTGAGATGCAACGGACAATGCTCAAGGCTTGTTCGGAGGTTGAGAGCTGTGTGTCTGTGTGCATTATGGTACAGATGTCTGATCTTCTGCATTCCAACACTGCAGTGCAAACACGTAGTTCAGCACGTCGCCTATCGACTACATGTTATTTGGAACGCCAAGTCAACCTGAAAACAAAAAAGGGAGAAACGTGACTGGAAAATTCAACATGTATTTTACCAACCTGTTTTACTCAAAACAAGGTTGATGTCATGGGCTCTAGCACAGGCTATTCAATTGTGAGATTAGTCCTTCCTGTGCTAAAAGGTGGAAGTTAAAACAGTCATAGCTGCATATCATTTGACTGAAACGCTGTTGTTGTGTTATACTGTAAGTGCTTTGTAATGCCAGCTGAGCTGAGCGACTACTATAATAGGTGCTGCCTAAAACTACCCAACACCTGGTGATATTCATAGCCTGGCATTAGCAGTCACTGCTTTATTTAGCAATAGTGTCTTTATTTAAGGTGGCTCACATAGAATATACAGTTTGTAGCATTAAAAGCATCTCAAATTCACAAGTTATTGTAATTTACAAGCTATTGTAAGTATAGTGATGCAGTTAACCTGTTTCATAACTCGGTGAAACCCAGAAATACAGAACAAAGATTAAAATAATGAACAATAAACATTAGTTTCAAATCCACCCACTCTTTGTATCACTTATTTCATATGTTGGTATATTAAACTTTAGATTCCTACTGTATAGTTTGCAGTACTCCATAACATTTTTATGGATTTTTGAAACATTCTGAATTCCCATTTAGAGTACTGAAAGATTGACTCTTTAATGTTGATTCACTCTTATTGTGTTGAGAACAAGAAGGACATTAGACTTCCACGTCAGTCTTTCTCAGAAAATAATTGTAGAAGGAATGGTATGCAGTGATCATTAAGTGTCTTTTGCTGAGAAGAACGCATTAATTCTCAGAAACGAATGGCTTCGACAATGGCTGAAACTGACAATTGCAATTTCCAGTGATAGAATGAACACCATTACAGTTTACATATTTCACCTTATTTAATCAGTTTGTCTCTTGGAAATCAATTTGAAAAACCCACACAGTTTTAATACCACTCTAGGGTTGCACAATCTGTCCTCCCTAAAGTTCCCCTTAATTTAACAGGCTCATAATGACTGCACTTCAGTGATTGATTAAGTGGATTCTGTCCTACATGTAAAGTGTTTTTGGATCATTTTTTGATGGAGTTCAAATGCCAAGAATTATTTTTATTAATTGCAATTCAAAACACTTGATATTTAAAGTGTATGTAAATGTTCTGATCTTATTTTCAACCTGTATCATAAAACATTAAACCCAGCATAATTACAATCAATTGCTGGTAACACTAGTGACTGTAAATAAAGGGCTTTTCTCCTGCTTTAGATCCCCAGACAGGTTTGTGTGTGTGTTATGGGACCTACACTGATCTATAGTATGAGGGATGTGCCTACTAACACCCCTTTCCTTAACAATCTTGCTCACCAATATTTCTTTCCTCTTTAGGGTCTTACATATGTATAGTCAAGGACCTTTCCCAAGGGACTCATTCTTTCAGTTTTAAAAAGGTTTCCTCTAGCTGTCAGAAGAGTTATCACAGAACTGAGGCACCAGAGAGAGCAGCACTCTTTTCTGGACAAGAGAAGAATTAGGAACACTTTTCAGGCAACTGCATTTGAAATACATACCGTATGCATAGCAAAACCTACACAATGATTTTCTGCCATACCCTTTATATCCTGCTTGTACATAGTCACAGGCTGTAGGACCTAAAGGGTTCAAGGGGGCTTTATTAAGATATTAATAAGATGTTTTAAACAAATCTGGTAACATTTTTACAATAAGTCTGTATTATAAACTTTGAGACATTTTTTAGAAATAATTTAAAACTGCAGAAAATAATTCTATAGCGTTCATTTTTGCTGCCATTGGGGCTTGATAATTTGTCTTCATACGAGATGCATGTCTTCAGGTTTCAGTCTGAATTTTGAAAAGGTATCGGAGGTAAGATACCCCATAGCTGAAAGCGGATACAGTATATTATTATTATTATAATACCTTGCATTTGTCCCAAAGGATCCCAAGGTGTTGCACATAGAGCAGGATTCTCTTTATTCATCTAGGTGATGCACAGCAGCCATTCTGCACCACCATTAGAGATTATCCAGTACGTGAATTAAGGGGGGACTTTAAGGAGGCTACTGTATGGATTAAAACAGGACACTAGGATAAACACCTCTACTCTTGCTAGCTTGGTTTAAAGTCTCAGCTAAAGAAAAGGGCATCTTAAAGCTCACTGTCTTGGGTCCCTGGGGCATTTGCCTGCAAGTTCTTGTCCAGACAGAAGATCGCCACCTACTGGTCTACCAGCAGTACTCGCATTCGCAACCTGGTTTTATTTTGCGGTTCCCATTCTAGTATTGACTAAGCCTAACCTTGCTGAGCTTCAAATACCCGATAAAGTCAGACTACAAGGGGTAAAACTGTTGTTTATATTAATTTCACCCATTTCAGCGATTTATTTCTTTACAGTGCATCAAAGTATAAGCGAATTGGAAGAGGTCATACACATTATCAGCTGTGAATGTTGTCAAGAAAAAGCTATTTATTTTGCTGATCTGTAGTCCTAGGCTCATACCCTTTATTGAGATTTACCCTATCAACAATAAATCAGTTTTCTGGTGAATAACATGATGATCTGCATTTTCCATCATTAACAGGATAAAAACATCCTGTCATTTGATCTATTGGTTTTTGCAGCTCTTCAGTCTCCCACATCAATAAAGGAAATAAAAAAAAAAATCTTCAGTCATTTCTGGGTACTTACAGAACACTTTTTTTTTTAACTGTCAGGATAAAAGAAGAAAGATAGCAATATAGGTCTTTGGGGCAATTTGTTCCTCTCATTAAACTTACAGGTGTAAGTTATTTATAGGTCTCAGAAAAGTATAAGTGAATCATTGTTTGACTGATCCCTTTTAGAAACACAGGCATGCTCAGTAGGAACTGGTTTGAAGGTTAGCCATGTTATAAGGTAGGCGTTTACTTCCTCAAAAGGAAATTTGAGCCTGAGCACTTGTATTAGGATACGCTGGGCTGGGAAATTATAAAAACAAATCTCTCTGGCTTGCGTTCTCTGCGAAGCTTTCGATCGAGAAGGCAGGAGGCTAAATTCCATTCCAAAGCTGAATAAAGAATAAAGGTAATACTGTATATTTTATAGTTAAAGCTTGTGCGCTTAGATTGTAGTGCTTACAGTGCTTTGCATCTGCTATAAATTCCTGATTAACTGGATCCTGTTCTCTAAACAGAAGGCCCAAGCATCCTTGTCAGAACATGGATGTTTCATTCCCCTTTTGTTTCGATCGCCTGTAGTCAGACCGGAGGAGTAGGAATGAAACATTAGTCAGCAAGCTGGCATTTCAATGTCATCACCTAGTTTTAAACCTTTTTAGTTATCGCAGGGCTGGATCTGTTACAGCCCTGAGCGGGGAAAATAAAAATAAACAAAATTCTTTCTTTGATGAATGACATGACTTACAGAGATCCAAATAACTTAATACGGATTATTTATTTTGAGCTGCGAGTCCTGTAACATTATGCGGCTTATTGCTGTAAGCCAAGGTCAGTGTAAGAGCTCTGCAGTAAGGCTCTGGAACAGATTTGCCCTAGTGATAGCTACCCAATCCCTCTCCTGGAAAACACTTGCAAGTTCTAGAAACAGAATGTGTGTGGCTTTTGTGCCCTTAATGTGTTAGAGTAATGCAATATGTGAGACACCGCTGTTATTTACTGTCTGCGCATGGCATTTCCTTTTTATCAGTGGATTCTTACAAATGGGAAAACTTGTCGGTTGTTTCTTAGTTTTCTGAGCCTTCGATCACAGTGGATTCAGTGGGTGATAAAATTCACCCCAAATCATAGTAGGGATCAAAACAAGCTCCCTTATGTTTGCTGTTGTTGCATACCATAAGGATTATTATCTCTGATGCCATCGGCTTCTTAAAATAGAGAGGACACTCAAGAAAATATAAACTCCACCAACGACAGTTTGAGCTTTAGAGCTGGACTGGACCAGATACGGTGTCCGAGCACAGCTGGCTGATCTACAGCACCTTTGTCTTTGAACTCGAGCAATATTTAAATGAAAATGGCACTGACGAGTCCAGAAGGTAAGGTAAGCTCTCTTGCTTTGTGTGGGGTGGTCCAGCAGGTCATGTTTAAAAGGAGCATTTAACGGATTTGTGACCTTGGCTTTTAAGAATTTAATGAGAGGTACAATGTTCTTAAAAAAAAAAAAAAAAAAAAAGAAAAATAATCCAAGTGAAATTACAGCAGAAAGCAGCCTGTGCCTAGAGTTTAAAATGTTACCAGGTCATAATACATTTTCTTCTAGAACATAAGATATAAACTTAAAACTGTGTAACTGTGATTCAGTGTGTTGTCTTTTGTTTGTTTAATTAGTGAAATATCCTGTAGATGTTTTTTTTTTTTTAATGGCAGGGAAGCAGGCATTAGTTATTCATGAGAATCCATTATTGAATCAATACTGGGTTATAGGACCCTTCAGGCTTTGTATACAGAGGGAGATAATTTATTCTCTTGGTTTCCCTGCCTTTTGATTTAATGGTGGATGACAAAGCCTTTTTCCCTGTTCAAGGCCACCTCATTATCGCACCAATGACAACATATATCCCATGGAAAAAATACCCCCTCAATAAACGCTTGTCAATATGAATAATTCAGATATTAATTAATGTTGTTTACACACTGACAAGAATTTAATTGAAATGTTGATAAAAGCGAAGCTTATTGCTGGTAAGGCACGTTTGTTGAAAGGGATTTATTTGCGGCATGTCTGGTCGGTACAGTACACCAGTGGTGTAATGCTGAATCTGCTCGCATTTAGCACTTGCGAGGAGCTGAAATGTGTGGAAAGAGGTGAAACAATGATATTCCTTCCTAGTCCAGTGTCCTAAATTTATGTCTTACAGTGTTGAAATCGCTTACAGCATTTGGGCACCTCAAGTTCCATGTGCACAGAACGTACGCTGCTCATCCGTTTACAGTTCTGACACTTAACCCTGCTCCAGAATTAGACCTAATGACTGTACATAAGTGATCAGCTTGCTGAAGCTCTGCTTGGTGGCCTGTAGTGGGAACTAGCCCTGGGACAGACTGTGGACACAATGATATTCTTGTTTGTTTTTATGATAGATGTGCTGTAATAACGTTTTAAAGAAAAATATGGTATAACAGTTACTGTACAAAGACACCCAGACCCTGCTCTCTCATCCTTGTATACTGTCAAGAAACATGGGAGTATTAGGACACTAAATACACTAAATACACTAAAGTCGCCAACCTCTGAATCCCTGGGTATCGATCTCGGTTGCTGTAGACTGAAGTTTGCCATGTATGGAAGCAAGCAAAACTACAGAGAGGCATTAAAAACAACTCTTTGATCCAATATTGATTTGTTGTACTTGCAGTGTCTCTCGGTGTATACTGTTTATACAAAAGTGCACATGAGAACTACACCATTTGTAATATGGAAAATGTCCTGACCTTACTGAGATGGGGTCATGGAAATCTGGATCAGATAGTTCTTACTGAGGGAAAGAAGGAGAGATTTCTTTTTAAAACAACTCGGCACCGTTAAGAGACAGTTTTCCATGTATAATAAGTTTTGTATTGATATAAATTCTTATCATAAAGCCACAATAAGTGGCTTTAAATTATGTAAAGAATACAGCTTTTCATAAGGAAGACTTTAACAATCTAATCTTTTTTTCTTCACAAGAGTGTCATTGAGTGCCTGTATTTCAAAGTTTTATATGCAAATTAGAGACTGGTAATAATAAGAGCCAACCATTCTTGATTCATTAGATAACTCCTGGCGCATCAAAAATGTCCTGCTCTTTTTAAACCCTGAATAATGAGGCTTACTGCTTTTATCAAAGCACATAAAACATTTTAGAAAATCCCTAACTGTTATTTTATAGTGATAACTAAAGTTTATACAGTATATGCATGTTTATAGTTGGTGTATGTACAGTATAGTAGTAGGAGAGACATCATATAAAGTTTATGCAATAATCTGAGATTGTGTTTTGTGAATGAAAACACCATTGTATTAACACTGCTTTTAAAGTGGTAGGTTTGCCATTGATGCTTGTATCATGGATTTTAAAATGGTGACACCGATCTGCTCAGGAATGCCAAGATGTTAGGGAACCAGGGACAAGAATGAGCGAAATGTCCCTCACCTGCAGTGTATCAGCTTGTCTGTTTTTTCTAAAACCTTGACTTGTAATGTAGCTGTTATTTAGCTAACACAAACCTCTTCACGCGATATTTGTTGACTAAAAGGACACACACAGTTACACCTGTGCCGTGACCTAGCCAGTTCTTCTGAATACATGCTGGCTGCCTCAACTGAGCTTTGCAAAAATATCCCAGAAAACCTCATAAACTTTCTGTGAGTGGACCAAACTGCCCAACGAGACTGCTGGTCCCATATACACTACCTGAGAAACAGAAAGTATTATGTAAGGTAGTATTAAACCCATTATATTTTAGCAGTGTTATGTATTATTCCAGATTGAGCAGACATTTTTCCCCACTCATGGGTGTGTACTAACTTTTGTCTAGTAAACGAAAATGTCTGTTCCTGAAGGACTACAATTTTTGTTCCAAGTTACTAAATTGAAATGTTTAATACATTTTTGTATAAAATTGATTCACTGATAGCACTAACAACATTGATTTGAAATCAACCAAAAATAGTTTTTTTTATGCATGTCCTATTGAGAAAATAATAATGCTCAATTACGTTAAGCTTAAGCTGAAACAAACATAAATAAACATGCCGCCCCCAAAGCAGTCTGACATTACTGCAAGTGTCAAACTGTCTTGGAGCTGGGGCTTGAATATAACCTCAGTAACACTTAGAATGACCTAGGAGTCCAAATCAGCCATTCTGTAGCAATGATGAGGTACATTTCTAAATTGCTTTTCGCATGGAATCAACAGCTTCATAGAGAGAACAGGTTTAAGAGGCGTTTAATTAGAGGTGTGTAGTGTGAAAAGCAGATGACTTGGTGCAGTGCCAGTAAGCAGGGTGGCACACAGCCCTTCTGTGTGAAGCTTGCATATGCTCATTCATACGCCCTCTCAAAAGACATGCTGTCCAGTTAATTAAGTGTGGTCTCTGTGTACCTCTGAACGCCTGGTAGTGAACTGGCATCCCATCCAGGGCGTAGTACCAGTTTCCAAGATTGGAAAGAGTTGCTGCAACTTTTACCAGGAATAAATGGCTTTCTGGTATTGCAGGAGAAACACACCCCTTCACTTGGCTACAGGTGTATTTCTTATGATTAGGACCAAAACTTTTTTTTTAAATGGTAAACCGATAAGCTTCTTAAAGAGCACTTAGCTTTTTAGAAATGCTTAAAATACCACATAGCGCAGTTTAACTGGGTAAGGAGAACAATTTGCATGTTGTGCTATCATATTTGAATAGTCAGAATATATGCACAGTGCTGTAAAACACTGCACTGCCTAAACAAAAAAGGTTGTGAATCTGTGAGCAGTCAGTTTACACTCTCTTTTGAACACAAACACCACCCTTGCCTTAGCAATCCAGTGGTTATTTCTAAAGTGAAAGTGTGCCCAAACATTGCAGTAAACATCTGCTAATGCACACATCAGTTATAATGCATGCTAACTTGATACTGTGCAGGAGTATCAGTGTTTTTATCCAGTGCTGTGTTTACTGTAATATGACTAAGACTAAGGTGTTGAAATTGCAATGAGGCAATAAGTGCATATGATCGAAAACCTAATGGCATGTTTACAGCTGTCAAAGAACAGAACCAGTAAGCTGTTTTTATCTTACAGCCTTCTCCTCTGTAACTTAGAGTAATGTTCTCCTAATTTTTCAGAGATAGTAATCCAATTTGCTCTACAAAGAACACTGAGAGGCTACAAAGCAGGAATGCTTCCATAATGTTTGCTAATCTGTAATATATATATATATTTTAAAAACCTTTAAACATTTAGCATTTGACTCTCTTTACAGTTCTTGTAACAGAACTGTAAAATACCATGCTAGAATTCTCCTAACAAATACATGTCCAGATTGAAAATGATACGCTTTACCTTAAACTACTGCTCCAGGCATACTGCGAGACAGAGCATTACCGTACATGTTGATTTGCTCTTGTGGTTTGTGTTTTAGATCTTCCCTCACCATGCTTCTGCAATTGCAATATTCTGCCAACAATTCTGCAGTGGCTCTGTTTAGGGTCAGTTAGTGTTAAAAGCTTGATTATGATTAGCACTGTAAATCCAGAAGACAAACAAGTCTGCACATAGAAAATTCAGTGGCTATTTTGAAATAAGTTGTTCTTAATAGTGACTTTCCAGCACAGAAATTCACAAATGACAAAGATCAAAACTGTAATACAACTTTTAAATTTTTAACACTTCATACTCCACCTCCTCCATAATATGGAACAAGCAATTGCTATGATTGAGTCAGCTGTATTTCTATGTGCATACTACTGAGTAATGTGGGAGCCATCCCCACAGAGCTCACACTGGTCACTAGCATTAAAATGCACAGCAAGTATCTTTGGACTTAGTCTGACCAATCACATGCCTGAGACTTAAACTCAGGGTGATTGTCCCTTAAAACTCAGCTTGTGTTCTTAAGTGTCTTTAGCAAGAAAAATACCTATTTACCTATATACCTATTACAATCATCTTGTAAACTCATTAACAACTCATGTTAATTCTAAAACTATAAATATTTATAGTCTAAATATGACTAAATTATAATTTCTCTGTTCCAAAAAGCTTAAACCTGAATTTTTAAACGTACACAAAATTTGGTTTATTTACAGGAACAGCACTAACAAGTGCATTGTGATGCGTAATGAAGAAAACCACAATATATTCCATGTCCTATATGAAACTTATTGTACTTTATGCAATTATATTTTGGGTGTTGTCTCTGTACATTTTTGGTAACCAGTTTCCTAGGAATTTGTTTGTGTGTGTGTGGAACAGGAGAGTGTTATGCTGGCAGGTGTCAAAGTGTTTAATATTAAGCAAATTATCACACTCTCTGAAGAATTGAAGATGCAAGAATATATATGTAAAATATATATTCTATATCAACCTATAAGGATATGGAGTTCAACCTTGAAAATTAACAATTTACTATAAGTGTTATATACTGTGCAAACCTTTTGTTAAAAAAAGTAGCAAATGTTTTACATTGTATTTGTGTGCAAAATGACAGTACTTGGAACCTGAAGTCCTTGGAGAAAGCTCTTTCAAGTACATTAGCAGTCTGTGAACTATTTGCTAAAACAACCCTTTTTTTGTTTTCAACCTCTACAGCTCTTTACTTAATTTAAACGTGCTTTGGTCTGTGTCCAAAAATGTATTGGACCGATGACTAGGAGAAAATGAGTTCTCAGTTGTTGGGGTAGATTGCAAATACAATGATAAAATACAAATTTTAAATAAGCAAATTCTCCTAAAACCACAGTAGAGTACTTATGTAAAAAACAGGGAACGCTTGATAGCTTTTTAGGGGAGCTACAGTAGTTGCAAATGTAGCACATTAATGAAAAACTATTAGACAAGACCCTATTTTCACCATAATGCTGATTGTGTTAAACTACATGCAGTTTAAAGATGTTATCCAATAAATGCCTCCCATCTCTTTACATCCTGATCATAAGAAAAATAGTGTACATGGAAAGGTACAGTTATAGCAGAGTACGAAGCAAAGTGTTTAGCCCAAGAACTAAAACGGGATTCAGATGCTGAACTGCTTTAAATGATGAACATTTGAAGAGGCACCGTGTCTGTCGGGTCACAGTGGCCGTGGCTGGTGAGGAGCCCAGTTAGGGACAGCGGGACCTGACTGTGGCCCGCCGTTACAGAGATGCCGCGGCAGTTCCCCAAGGTCTCCCTGAGCGAGGTGGACGAGAACGTGCGCCGCATAGCGGAGAAGGTGTACGCCTCTGCGCTGCGGGAGGAGGGCAACAAGGATGCGCTGTCCCTGTTCACGGTGGAGGAGGACTGCCCGATCGGCCTGCACCAGGCCAAGGAGCGCGAGCTGCAGAAGGAGCTGGCCGAGCAGCACTCCGAGGAGACCGCCAAGAGGTGAGCTGACCAGCCCTGCGGGGCACGTTCACGACGACCCCGCTTCTGGCACGGCAAAGTATGGTTTTATTCAACATGCGGTATTCGATTCCTTAACTGACACGTCTTCTAACTTAACAACAATTCATTCAAGGAAATCTTTTTGTTGAGGACTGCTACACTCAGCAGAGTGGAAGGCCTATCTGTAAATGCACATTTGCATTTAAGGGGCACTGTATAATTAACGGGGACAAAGAAAACAATCTTGCTAGTAGAATGAGTTACAGCAGCAACAGTTATTGAACGTTCAAGATGTTCAATAAATGGAAACATATGGGCTAAGTTATTTTGAGACAGTAGTATTTGCTTTCTAGGTTGTGGTAATTAAAGAAAAATATTGGTCTCAGTCTTGTATTATTACCACTTATTTGTAACTTATTCAATGGTAAATTCAAACACCAGGACAGTCTGCAGCTGAGTTTAAAACACACAGCAAAGAATTCCAGAAGAAGCTGAATAATGACAAGGCTGTGTCTCACTTTTTTTGGAAATGTGGATAAAAGTATTTATGTTGAGAACCTTAAAATGTCCATTGATGGTAAAATCAGCGAATTAAAATTTCACTTTAAATTAGGATTTACAATAGCACAAACGTACAATGCTATCTTGATTAATAAAGGAAAATCAAGTTGGGGATACTCAGATTATATAGGACCAGAGGATTTATACTTTAATTTCACTGTAACAATCCTATTATATCAACATTTATAAATAAAAAATGATCTATTCAGAATACTGCTTCACAGACATGTCCCTATGCCAAACGTGACGGGTATGCTTGGAAACATACTCAATCATTAGGTATGTCCAAGCAGGTATAGTCTTCACTGAGAGTAAAGGTTTTCATTTGTCGGTATTGTTGTTTTTCTTTTTCAGGAAGAAGAGTTTCAAGCTGATCCGTTCCCAGTCTATGTCCTTGCAGATTCCTGTCAATCCAGAATGGGCCTTGTCAGTGGTCACCCCTCTGCTCTCGCCCACCTCTCCCCCCACGTCAATGCTGGACAGTGTCCCAGAATTCCAGAGGGTCACCATCAGTGGAGATTACTGTGCAGGGGTAACGACACTCTCTCTTCGCTCTGTCTGATTCTGACCCCACACTGAAGCTAACTGATCCGAACTCATACTGCATACCTCATACTCGTACCACTAACACAGCTGTTCAGAGACCGATCTGTTCGTGCCTTTTCCCCTCACTGACTGGCGAGAGCCAGGCGCAGTACCATCTCATGCAATGAGATGAAACAGCTGAATCATAGCCGTGTGAACGGTTATGCTGCATCATGATGTCAGATTAAGAAATGAGGTGAGGATCGTTGAGGACTATGTGTACCTGTAGCATGTGGTGCCAAAAACGTTTTTGAGAAGAATAACAACACCCAAGAATTAAATATATTAAAAAAATATTTACTGAATGTTTGGCTTAACTCACTTGGCTGAGGTCCAGACACCTGGCTGTGGGACGCCCAAGCAGAGGGAGGAGAGACCAAGGGGTGGAGGAGGGGCGCAGGAGATGAATGTGAAGGAGAAAAGTCTTAAGTGTGGTGTTTTTTTTTTAAAATAAGATAAGAGTTACGACAGCTGAGGGAAATTGAACTTGGCTACTGTTGTCTCTACCAAACTTTTGTTGCAAACTGCGTAATTTAATTAAGGATAATCCTTATACCATTCCCTGATCTATTTACTGCAGTAGACAGTAAGTAGACAGAAACCCACCAACCAAAGAGGCGTTACCTAAAAATGCCTCCAATCACTTTGATTACTGAAGCCTTTAAAGTCCGTCAATTGTATGACAATCACTTCAATGCTTACTAAACTCACAAGAAATTATAAGATCATATTCATGTAAACAGAAAAATACTAGGCATTTCCAACTTGTTTTCACTGAGAGATCACAAAATACTTCAAGCCCTTGCAGAATGAATATTGGTACATGGATCGGCAACTTCCAAAACCGTAAAATTATGACAGACAGAATAAAAGACTTGTGCAATATTGGAAGAACTGTAACATGCTTGAATTTTAAAACGCTTCCTTTCAGATCACAGTGGAGGACTACGAGCAGGCTTCAAAAAGTCTGTTGAAAGCTTTGTATATCCGAGAGAAGTATTCAAAACTGGCCTACCACCGGTTTCCCAGGACTACAGCCCAGTTCCTGCGCGGTGCTGAAAATGAAAAGTGGAGAGAGGAGGACGAGGTCATGCCAGGTACTGTTACCGTATACTGTAGATCAAATACTAAAGATCAGAAATATAAAGGGCATTAAAATGCAACAAATGCTCTTGGTTCTCTGCTGTATATTTCCGCCTTTGTAATAAATGCTTATTTAATAACTGTCAGTAAATATGCAAAACTGGATAATTTATATAGCAGGATGAATGAAAAAGTGTTTACTACACTTAAATATAATTTAAATTTAATATTTAAATTTTTGCTACTCTTACACGTGTAAACAAAAGATGCGATTTCCTTGTTGGCAAAGAACTCCGAAGTGGGCAAACTGGGGGAAAATAGGACATTACAAATCTGAAATGTATAGCATGCATCTTTAGAATAAATACAGGCACACAAATAAGCAATTAAGTGATATGTGCTTGATTATGAGAAATCCCATGACGTAAAAAAATACCACTGTATGAAGAGCATATCCGCCATGGGACAGCTTACTGCACCGTATATTTTTAGAAGGGGCCCAGCCTAAAGGGTTGTCTGAGTGAAATGCATTATAGGGAGTAGTTTTCCACTGTTTACACTGGAAGATTAATGAGACTCATGACACTTCCCCTAGACATTTGTCCCTGCCCAGAAGAAGGGGAAGACCCCTACAGCAGTGATGATGTGCCAGAAAATCTGAATTACGAGCTGAAGATGAAGGATGGCATCATCATAGTGTACGACAATGCCGAGGCCGTGAAGCAGAACCAGCCGAGGAGCCTGCCCTACCCTGACCTGGAGACGTTCGCCATAGACCTCAGCCAGGTTCTGGCCATGATCGCAGACGGGCCGACGTGAGTGGAGTTTTCAACAGGCTGTGAATGAAAACAAACACTATACCACTAATGCAAAGTAACGTATAGCACACTGGTGTAACTGGTAAAAATAGCCCTGGAAAAAACTTTTTTCCTAACTATACCTCTGTGGAGAGGTACTAAATAAATAATTGTTTAAAAGCTTTTCTTTTAATATGAGTCCAGAAGAAAGTCCTTCCCAATTATGTTTAATTGCTAAACTACTATAAGTCTCTTCAGATATGAGATAAAATCTTTCTAATGGAGACATCCCAGTAAATATGGTGCTTTGCCTTACATTAGCTACAAACCAAGAAAGAGTGTGTATTGTTCCTTTTACAGCCTCTACACGAATCCCAGTTAATTCCATTTGACAAATGTAGCTCTTTTCCTCTTAGTCCTGCCTTATGGTCTTACGGTGTTCTCAGAATGCTGCATATGCTATTAAATGCAATTTAACTGCTTTGAAAATTGAACATGCATTGAAAAGAATTAATCCAGAATCTTCACAACATTGTACTGGAAGTTGTGATATCTCAGAAGCCACAAAGGGGACACTATTATACCGCTGAGTTTAGGCTTTTTGCCATTTAATCAATGTTTTCTAATCCCATATCCTACTTTTTCAAATACAGTACTTCATCTAACCTATTGGAAAGCGGCAACATGGTTAAGAAGTTCTTTTTATTATTGTGTGGCAGGGGCTGGAGAACTCATTGCCTGTACAATGCGCACCCTCTGCTCTTTTTTTCTGCTTTCGATTTATCGAAAATCATAATAATGACCAAACGGACACCATGTGTGGCTACCGTAGTACATTAACAAACATGCCATTACAATCACCTAAGAAATGCGCTAGACTGCTCCTGCTGTGAGACTTTTTTTCATTTTTCTGTGTTTTGAGAAAGTACGTGTAACGTATTGCCATGACTTCTTGGCCTCGCAAGTTTTTCCTTGTGTATTGACAGAAAAACCTACTGCCATAGACGACTGAACTTCCTGGCATCAAAGTTCTACCTGCATGAGATGCTGAATGAAATAGCAGAGCTTAAAGAACTGAAGAGTGTCCCTCATAGAGATTTTTATAACGTCAGGAAGGTTTGTGTTCATTTTTCTGAGCTTCTGAGCCGATATTTGCAGAACAAAGATGAGGCATCTAAACCTGACTTCTAAAACTTCAAGGGCCGCTGTAACTGCGAGACACTCTTCTGTAGCTGTATGGAAATGAATGCAGTGGACATCTTTCCATGGTTTTCCAGTGATTTTCAAGAGGATTAACATCTGCCTTTTTTTTTAAATCTTAGGTAGATACTCACATTCATGCAGCAGCCTGCATGAACCAAAAGCACCTACTGAACTTCATACAAAGCACGTACAAGAATGATGCGGATAAGGTGGTGATGGAGAAGGGGGGAAAAAAGCTCACTTTGAAGCAGGTGTTTGATAACCTTCACATGGACCCTTATGACCTGACTGTGGACTCCCTAGACGTGCACGCGGTAAGCCTTTAAGACAACACGTGCTTCTTAAGGAGAATTATTCAACTAATGTTTTATAAAAAGTTACTAAAACAGTGATTTGCTTATGTAAATTTATGTGGTATAGAATTTCAGCAGAGCACCACATTTAATAAAATGCAAATGTGGGCATCAGTATGGACAATTGTTAAACCTTTCTCTTCACATCTGCTCATAGTTATTTTACTGTACATACTTTTTATAATTGCCCATTACCCAAGCAGGCAGGTATCCGAGTTCATTCACATTTCTAACACTTTTCTCAGTACTTCTGTGAATATTAAAAGCTGAAATGTTCTCGGGAAGTTTGTATTGGGGCTAATGTGCTTAAGTGTCCCCTGAGCTAAAAGGATAATGCACAGATTTGTGGTTTGACCGGTCTGTTTCAATTTACAGGGGAGGCAAACGTTTCACCGATTTGACAAATTTAATTCCAAGTACAACCCAGTGGGTGCCAGTGAGCTCAGGGAGATCTACCTGAAAACTGACAACTACACTCAAGGAGAATACTTTGCAAGTCTCATCAAGGTACCGTGAACAAACCAAAGGCCAGTAAAAAAAAAAAGTATCAGATCAACCAAATGATTTTCCAATGTTTTTCTCCATTCCAATGAAATAATACTATATTCTAAAAGAGTCTGAGGCCAATTATCCTTTATGACACTGCAGCACAATGTTTTGATCAGGCGCTACAGCTGCTGACCTCAAAGGGAGAGAGAGGAGATGGAATACAAGAGAAACATGATGACTGGGCTTTATCATCTTGGGTTCAACCATCATGTAAAACTGACTTTGTTTTAGATGGGGAAAAAAATTTCATGCTTGTTACAAAGTTGGTTAGTGGTATTATAATATTAGACAATGAAGCTGGGCCTCTCTTCCCCTAGGAAGTTGCACATGACTTGGAAGAGAGTAAATACCAGTACGCAGAGCCTCGATTATCAATCTATGGGCGCTCTCCAGATGAGTGGGATAGCCTTGCAAAGTGGTTTATCCTGCACAAAGTGTATTCACCTAACACGAGCTGGATCATCCAGATCCCAAGAATATAGTAAGTGCTGTTCAGTAGTTTGAAATTTGTAAACTATGGTACCAATAAGTACCACAATATTTCCACCTCCAAAATCATGATTTATTTTTTTTAACTTTAAATATGCTAGTCTTTACTCACCTTTTCTTACAGATAGGAAATTAGTGTTCAACAGTCTAGAATGCCTTTTACCTGATAAAAGTAATTCAAGTCTAATATCAAACAGGCTTTATCTGTTTATGGAATATAATCTAATTTGTTTTTTTTCAGCGACATCTTTAAATCAAAGAAAATTGTACCAAGCTTTGCAAAAATGCTGGAAAACATTTTCATGCCTCTCTTTGAGGCCACAGTAAATCCAATGAAGCATAAGGAGCTACACCTCTTCTTGAAATATGTGAGTACAGATACAGCAGCTCTTTACCAGTTGTCTGTTTTCTCTCACCTACATGGAGAGTAATTTCTTTCTCTTAATCCTCTTGGGAAAGAGTTAATAGTTACTTCCCAAAATACAGGCTAATTAACCGGCTTACTAGAGGATAATTACTTAATCTCTACAACTGTTTTTAAATTGATTTAAAATTATTAAGATGATGTACAGAATTTGTACAATATAAACTATTTCTACGGATTACATGTTATGCACTGATTATTGTTTTATTAAAGATGATGAAAGACCCATAGTCGTAGATACATAGCACCTGTCATAGACAGGGTAGTTGCTTTTCCTGTACTCTAACATGTCTCTTATTAAAACCTCTTATTTTGTAGTTACAACACTTGTTAAAGTTGTATTTATGCAAGGGATCCATTTTTTTTTTTGAAAATAAAAACATCTCTCTCTTTTCTTTATAAAAATAAATAGAATGTACAAAAATGTATATCTTGGTTTAACACAACCTACATTTTCTGATGCACATATTCCGTGATAAATGGATTTAGAGATATGGCATTCATGGGGCAGTGCATAATTAAACTAATGTGTTTGTGTAATGAACTAAAATCACTTAACAGAAAGACCAGTGTATTACTATTGTTTGCCACAGAAAGGAGAAGTTTAAGTAGATCCGTATACCTGAACTGGAAAGTTTAATCTGCGGAGTAATTTTCTTTCATTTATGTGAAGTAGTTTACTTCGAATTTATGAAAATCCTAACAATGCTCCCCATTGCTTACCATGCAGTTATTAAATAGAGTGCATTGAGGTTTTATATAACTACTCTTTAAAAGCAGTTCTTTCATCACCTCCTAGGAAAAAAACGGATGATTTCAGTAGCGCATATTTGAACAAATATCCTGATTACTTATGCGTTTTAAGAAAGCATTACTACTTCTTTCACTCAGCTGTTTGTGTGTCAGAGTACATGGTTTTGATCTTTCACAGGTGACTGGATTTGACAGTGTGGACGATGAGTCCAAGCACAGTGACCATATGTTCTCCCACATGAGTCCCAAACCAGAGGCGTGGACCATAGATGAAAACCCACCCTATAGCTACTACCTCTTTTATATGTACGCCAACATCATGGTGCTCAACAACCTCAGGAAGTAAGTGACTGAAGCTACTCCTTTATGTGTGTCAGGAAACGGCTCTAGTCTAAAGATCCTTCTGTGAAAAAAAGAATACACCATAGTAGGTAGAAATGGAAACCCAGACATTAAGTACCTCCTATTTATATGTAAATTAAGACTGAACCCTAAGTATTAGAAACAATCCTGCTATTATTTTTAAAGAGTAAGTAACAGTACGGACTACAAATCTTCTAAATCAAAAGAACGAGAGCAGTTTCACTGTGAAAGACTGTTCATATTGTCACTATCCTTTGCATGAAAATCTCAGTTTCTGGAGTCACTAGACAATGTCGGAGGTTCCTGGGCTGACAACTCCCACGCACTGCTGCATCACCAATGTATATTGGGAATGCCAGAGCAAACTCTGATCTGCTCCACCAGGCCACTGCCCAGTTTCTACCTCTTTCAGTATGCACTGTCTATAACTTGTTTATGTAAGCAAGAGCTAATAAGTGTAAGATGGTTTCTGCTGTGCTGCAGAAATGAAGAGCAGAGCTCTTTGGCTCTCTCAGTGATTGAATAGGCACAGCAAGTAAAGTATGTAAATAAATAACGTGTACTATGGCTTATTCCATTAAGCATGGTCTTTCTACTGCCACAGGGAGAGAGGACTCAGCACTTTCTTGTTCCGACCACACTGTGGGGAGGCTGGCTCCATCACTCACCTGGTCTCTGCCTTCCTCACGGCAGACAACATCTCGCATGGGCTGAACCTCAAGAAGGTACTGTTGTACTTGTTCATCCAGGTGCAAAGCCCTGACGGACTCCTGCTGGCACATTTATATGGGACAAAGGGGAAACTGTCCCAGAGCTGTCTGAAAAGCCAGAGACATGTACAGTAGGCTGTATTGTGGTTAAACATGCAAATTCAAGAGCTAAATTGAAATAGCTAGTCGAAACAATAGTACTGTTCAAGATTAAATATGTATTTATCAATATGAATGCATTTCTGGCAGCTCACAATCAATGTTCCTCAAAAGTGCAAGGCAACAGCTGTTTCAAGTCACAAGCTAGAAAGCCCAAACTGTTTGCAACCATTTTGCTTTTTAGTTGCCTTTTTTAGACTGATAAAAACCATTAAAAAGAAAATGTTCTTTAATCTGATTATGCATTCAAATATATGCAAACTACTTACCTTCAAGTTATCAGAAGAACTTAATGTAATGTATAGAATTGGAGTATATTTATATAAAAAAGAATACATGCAAAAACAGAAAATAGTTTCAACATTGTCATGACTTTGCATTAATTGGTCACAGAAATCAATAACTAAGAATTACAATGACCTGTAGCTCATTTTTAAAGGAGATATAAATCCAAGCCTTTCTTTGGTGGGTTTTTATAAAGGATCAATACCATAATTGCAAGCAGTGTGAAATATAGTATGTGTCTTGGAGTGTGCTTAAGTAGACTAAAAGACAAGTTCCTGTAAATGTTCTTACGCCCCTTTTCAGAGCCCAGTGCTCCAGTACCTGTATTACCTGGCTCAGATCCCTATTGCCATGTCACCACTGAGCAACAACAGCCTGTTCCTGGAGTATTCCAAGAACCCACTGCGTGAGTTTCTGCACAAAGGGCTCTGTGTGTCTCTGTCCACTGATGATCCCTTGCAGTTTCACTATACTAAGGTAAGACTTTTTTTTTTTTTAAAGAGTTACATACAGAGCTGTTGCCCACCTTACATACAGTACAGCCGGAAAAGTCCATCTTCACCATATTGAACACTTCTGGAAACATTTGCAAATGAGAGGCCATTCAACCCATCAAACTAATTTGGTTTTTAGTAGCCAAGTAATCTGAGGATCCCGTCCGTGGTTCTTTCTTTAAATAAGCCACAGTAACCTCGACCTGGCTAGGTAGCTTGTGCAGTCTGCTCTTGTGTGAAGAAATGCCTTTCAATTTTAAATGCATTTTGGCTGTAGTTTCCTTTTGTGTCCTCTGTCCTAAAAAGTTCTTATACAGGTAGTATGGCAAAATGGGTCTTTGAACGGGTGTATATTAAGCTGAATAACATAAACTAGAAGCAACATTTATATACAATATAATTTAGTATAATCTAAGATTTATCTGTATCCAGCATAGCAACAAAACAAACATAAAAGATTACAGAGGACAGGTCAGCGGTTTACTGACAGGCAAGAGGATTAGCACCAAGGTCTGAATCTTTACATCATTGCACAGGCTGAAAGCTTAACAGATGTTTACAGACCTAAGTAATAAGAGGAACACTTTGATTTCACGGAACCTGCTGAAAACTAGCTCCCTCTTGATGCTAGTCAATGCATTATTAAACACATGACTGGACACGGAGTGCGGTATGTGAAACCCAGCTCTTTGTGGCTGCAGGAACCTCTGATGGAAGAGTACGCTATTGCTGCTCAGCTGTGGAAACTCAGTACCTGTGATGTCTGTGAAATTGCAAGAAACAGTGTGGTCCAGAGTGGTCTGTCGCATGAGGTAGAGCTTTCTCTTCATTCAACACCTCATTCTCAGGATAGGCCTGAAGATGAATTCAATCAGTTTCATCTCCTTTTTAATGATACACGATCATTCAATTTCATTAAAAGTCACTTTGACTTGGTACTATGTGGTTCCATCACATTAACCATATAAAAACAGAGCACTAGATTATTATAAATTAAAATATACATTTTTTCATTGTTATACTTACAAGTTTACTGAAATCAATTAAAGTAATTTAATCAATTGTATCAGTTGATTTATGCAACAACTCTTGAGGCACATGTAGTCAGAAAAGTACTTACAAAATGCTTGTGATACATTAATTAACAAAATGAATACAAAAATTGTGAAGGCTACCGTCACAATATCATTGTGATTTAATGTCAAGCAAAATTAATTTATATAACAAGTTTTTTTTAACAGAATATTAAGTGAACTTCATTCAGATCTGCTCCTTTAAAAAAAACAACTACTTTTTTCCTTCTTTTTTGCAGGAAAAGAAATGTTTCCTAGGGGAAAACTACTTGCAGAATGGTCCAGCGGGTAATGACATTCGGAAGACCAATGTTGCCCAGATTCGCATGGCCTATAGATATGAAACCATGTGCAATGAGCTCAGCTTTTTGGTAGATGCTGTAAAAACAGAGGCCATAGTTGCACAGACAGAGTAATTACAAGAAATGGCTAAAGAAATTTTGCATCAGTGCATGGATTTTCTCTTCAAATAGTATGGTATCTTTATATGCAGTCAGAGGACCATACACAAAAACAACAAACAAAATCGCCCATTTTAAAGTTTGGGTGAAATCATTCTTATTTACGAATGGTATTTTTTCCCCTAGTGCCTTTTGGAAGAAAGCATTGCCTTGATATGTTTTTCAGTGTATGCTTTTTAAGCTAATACTGAGAGGAAGTTTTCAGCAGATTGATCCTAAAAACAGTTCAACTAAAAATGAACAGGCACTTACAACAGTTTCCAGAAGAGAGAAGGGCGCCACCCACTGATCTACCATCAACTTGCAAGAGCACCCTGGATTTGCTCGGCGTTAGTGGATACAATTTCTGCTCTACCTTAATATTAGACATGCGCTCAACACTTCCTCTCAGATGAGTACAAATTATAATTTGGAAGAATGAAGTCAAAATTCTGCATTCCAAAAGAACTTTAGGTTTGTCCCACTCCTGCTTCTCCCTTCCTTAGACTGCTTATCTTGCATACAAATAGAGGCAAAGGATGGCTGCATGCAAAATATAATAAAATACAGCTAGATGTTGGGAAAGAAGATCAAAGTGTAACGAATTTCTTAAGAATCTTCACAATTTATATATTTTTGGAACTCTTAATAGTTCACAGGTGAAGGGAATGCATGCACATAAACAGATATAAAGTTTGTATTACTTGTTACCTGGTATCTTCACAATATTACAGCAAATTGACCTGTTTGAAAATGCAGCAAACCCCTCTCTAATTCTGCCGTCTTTAGAAAAAAACAGAGACGGGTGTAAAGGGCAGTTAAAGGGGAGAGGAGCTTAAGGGACTGCATGTGGTGATAGTATCATTTCTAAATATACCCTTTAAAAAAGCTGTGCAATAAAATCATTATTCTAGATGGTTCTAAAAGAAGTCATGGATTTTAAGAGTAAAAACTTGGTTTTATGCATTAAAGGGCTGTGCATATTGTAGTGCTTTACTAGTAAAGAGGGAGTTACAGTGAGCAGTAGCTTCTATTCAAGACTTCTAAACAATCTCCAATTTAAGCACATAAAAACTTGCTTATGAAGAAAGCACATGCCAGCCCTAAGCAACAAAGGAAGCACAGGAACGAGCACTAATGCAAATTAGTCCAACAAAACCTGTTACTGCTGTTCTAAACAAATTATACTTTACATATATTATGGGCCCTATGTAATGTTCTGCATTAAAAGCAAAAGAGAGGACTAAATTACTTTTGAAAAAGTACAGTTTTCAGAAACTGCTGAACAATTTTAATTTCATATAATCACTGCACACTGTGTAACAAGTTCTGGTATACTGTACACTACCAAGCTTTGAAGTTCTATGATGTAAGGATTTCATTTAATTTTTCGTAAGGGGATTATATTTTTTGGGATATGTGTTTTTTTATGCATTAAGAGGGACAATTAAATGTAATCAAACATATAGTAGTATGGTATTTTAAAACTAGTATAATGTTGACTTCATACTGTATGTTGGAGACCTCCGTTAGCAAAAGATCACCATTAGCACATAATGTAGACCAAACAGCTGGATTATCTTTCTGTAAATGTTAACCTGCACAAACGTGCTCCAACATCCAATACCATGCAGCAAAACCAGTTTGGCTTGTTTGTATGTTCCCAGTATTCATATGTACATTGTTTACGACTGCCTTTTATCGGTGTGTATGGGAAATGGTTAAAATAAACTTGAATTTTTTTTGCAGTAATTTGTCTTCTAAAAACAAATTCTATTCAACCATATTACATTTTGAATAAAAAGAAAAATGGAACAGTATATGAAATTAAAAAGGAATATGTAGAA
The DNA here is from genome assembly GCF_059453375.1 of Lepisosteus platostomus. Taxonomy (NCBI): domain Eukaryota; kingdom Metazoa; phylum Chordata; class Actinopteri; order Semionotiformes; family Lepisosteidae; genus Lepisosteus; species Lepisosteus platostomus. The sequence continues at coordinate 8,109,218 of NC_142628.1, forward strand.
ATGAGAGATTAAAGTACAGCATGTATACCAACTATAATACTGTAGGTTTTTAAAAAAAATATATAATACTATACAGAGGGGAAGTGAAAGGTTGGAGACATTCACCTCAAATATCTTACCACAACATAAGGTTTAATGAAAAATAGCTTTTAAAAAGTTAAGAAAAATTCTGTACAGTCAAAATTGTCCATCAGGTAAGACTAAATCCAGTGAATGTTAAGACCTTTTTTATTATTCTACAGTCAGTATGGAACACATTATACAACGCTTTTTCAGTGCTTTATTTTAACATTATACAGCTAAACAGCAGATAATGCACATTTTTTAATTTTGGGGTAGAGGAGTATTTCCACTGGAAACAGGCTGATTCAAATCTCAAACATTTTCCTCCGATATACTGTACTAACACTCTCCAGCTTATCAAAGTATGCATTTGTGAATCAATTAATTTTAATGATATTTTGATATTTTTTATAATTTCCAGTTTTTAAATTGTTTCCATTTTGGAAATATCTCATCTTCCAGACCCCTCTGAGGGTAAACATATTTAAGACCAAAGCAAACGTCTTGGAATAGGTATAACCAGGATAAGGAATACTGTAACTAGATTCTATGACGCAAGAGGAAGGCCTAATTCCACACAACAAATTTCATTGAAATGAAAGACAAACAGTGAAGTGTAATTTTGTGCTACTGTATGTTTTACTCTTCATTTATTTAAAAAAAGTATTTTTACCTTCTAATAGAAATAGTTTTGCAAAGTATTAAAACTGCAACAAATGAAACTTTCCAATTCTGATTTTGTAATTCCTCTCGGTTTATAATGGAAGTATCACATTAATAATTTTACACACTACTGACCATCCTATAATTTTTAAACATCAAGAAAAATATTAGCTTTAGTGTCATGTATTACCGAGTGTCAAAAAAGGCTTTAAAAATACAGTAACTTGTTTAAAAACATGAAAAAAGTGCAGAAAATCACATTTTATCAGTTGCATTCTTCTGGTTACTACAGCATACAATGTGAACCCAAAATTATTTTAAAAAGAACCTAAATTCATTTTTAAAAGAACATAAGTAATTTATGAAGTACAGGGAGTTTCAACTCACAAATCACAAGTATTTAAACTACTACAGTATGTGTTTAAAGCCACAATTGGGTATAATCAAGATTTGCCTGTATTACAAATACTTTTGAGATTTTGGAATTCTGAAGTGAACACTCAGTCCTACTGAAGCTTTCCCATTGACCACTAATTACAATCAGTGATTAGTTTACCTAAAGAAATGTGAAATTTCTTTTCTACCTCTGGTGTGAAATGTTTCATTGTATAGGATCATAAATGAAGTTTCCACATAAAACTCTATCAAATCTGCCTCAAGACAGTCCCCACATCAGGATAATCTACTTCAGTCCATACATCAAAAGAAACATTAACTGGTATTGACTTCAGTTTATTGGATTATATCTAAGAAGTAAGACATGGTTCCATCTGTACTTTAAGACATTTGTTTTGTATTGCAAAATGCTCACTTTCAGAAGTGTTTCTAGTCTTTGGTAAATTACAAAGAAATTATACCACAAGCCTTTTCTACTTTAAAATGCACTGCAAGCCAAAAAATTTAAAAAAATCCTTACTTTATATCCACAACCTAATAGGATCAATATTGATTGATATTATTCAAACAATAAATGTACATAAATAAAATATATATATTGAGTATATGGCAATATATATTAATAAAAAGACCACGAACAATTATAAAATTAGTAATATGCACTTTTTCCATAAACAGATATTAAGGTTCCTGTAATTATCTCAAGGTGCTTCAATTGCATTTATCAATTGTTTTCAGGACTGGATTTTGAAATACATGCAGTAGTTAGGAATTTTCTGAGCTGAACTTCTGTAGATAATTTAGGAAAAGTGCCCAGATTGCAACACATTCTTTTGACATGTCATGGAATTAATATGACTGCTACACTGACAGATGATCAAGAGCAACAAGAGAAACATCAAAGCCAGCTTTTTTAAAACAAAGCACAGCATAAGATCACTGGATCATATAAAACCGGTTTACAAGCACTTCTGACTTGATTTTAGATTTTTTTAGTTCTTTGTTATTTTTTAATATTAGGTGTGTTAAAGTTTAACTCTTTTCTCTGACAAATGTTTTGATTGGATCCATCAACACTACAGAATTTCACTTTGTTCTGTGTCAAAAGCTGGTGTAATAGCAGGGCTCATTTTAATATGCAAATTGAGTTTTCTTTAAAGATTCCTTTTAAATGAAAGAAGACTACAGCAGAGTTTATCAATGAAGGTTGACATAATTAATTCCATACACCAAAAACTTTGAATCAAATGTACATTTATCACCACTCATGACGGTTATGATACTTCATCCCTGAGTGTGACTGGAGCAGACTAATGTTGCCTGTAACTCAAGACTGCATCTTAAGTGTTGGAGTACCCTGCATTTTTAACTTTAAAAGCTCCTTTCTGATTGATGTGAGAAGTTGATGAAAACAAGCCTCTGCATAGGGAGATGTTTTAAGGTTATGAAATGAAACCAGGAAGATAAGAACTCCATTGCAAGTTCATGTCATACAATACCACAGAAAAAAATAATGTTAAATAAACCACCTCACCATCAGACATCAGTGTGCTAGAAAATGGTATCAAAATAAAAATGTACTGCAACTTGATTTAATTTCTAGGTTAGCAATAATAGTGACACAGCCAAATGGAATTCCTGTCATTGCTGATGGATTATCCAACCCACATTAATTCTTTAATTCACATTTTGATAGCTTATAAATATAAATGGAAAAAAAGACTTCCCAATACTAACAGGATGTACGAGAACCCACCAAAGGATAGTCTTAAAACTACACCACACAGTAATTTTTCCGGATGCATCAGTAGAATGCTTTTCAGTGCGCTGGTCAACACTGAAAATCAGTAAGCCAGGTTTTCTTCATCCTTAACCAGCAGCAGGCCATCACATGAAACTAGTTTTGAGTCATTTTAATGTTCTGCCTATGCGTTATACTCTGCAGGGTGGCGCGGTGAGGTCAAGGCCTGTGAGGATGGCCTGCCTCATCGGCTAAGTTGAGGATATAGCTTGCTATATCTTCCTCTGTTGGAGCATCAGACATGACCCAGGACTCGTTGGCTGCAGTCACCTGCAAGCGGCAGATGGGGCAGTTTCGATTGCGATCGCTCCTGTTGAAACAAACATTACCGTTGTTTCTCCATGGATTTATTTTATAGTGCTTCTAAAAAACAGTTCTCAACATATGCCTTCCTTGAGCATAGAAAGACAATATATGCAAGCACCCCTATTACGAATTCATTTGGCTTGTATATCCTTTATATCCTGAGTGTATAAATAGGTACCCAATTGGCATGTAAAAGAATTTCCAGATTTTTACATACCAATTGGGTACCCATTTATACACTGCTGGAGCAATCTGGGTACTTAATGGCAGTAAATCTAGCTTTATTTTATTCCACTTTTGGTCATCAACTCATATTTGACCAAACATTTAAAAAATGTAAAAGCATAAAACATTAGATTTCTTTAGAAAAAGCTAAATGTGGGCTTTTTTTCCAAATTACTTTAACCACTCATATCTATATATCGATCTTCCATGCTTTAGAGAAGAATCAAGTCATAGAACGCAACAATTACAAGCGCTGGCTTCAGGGAGAAGCTATTTGTGCTGCCACTCATTAAGAGTACTTACCATTTATCAATGCATTTCTGGCAGAAGCTGTGAGCACATGGCAGTATGAGGTCAGCTTTGCCATCCATACAGATACAACATTCCTCTTCATCAGTCAGCTGCTTCACCCTGGGGTGGTTCAGTTATTCATGAGTTTAAAGTTTCTTTAAATAATACTGTTTTAAATAATACTGCAACACCCTAAAACTCTCCTGTTAGAAATCATGCCTTGTTTATAGCTGTATACCAGGATTAAAATGGATTATATCTACTCCTGAAGACCATATACTAAGTAAAACAAAAAATCTCTAATTCAACAGTTGAATAAACAATTCTCAGGTAGGAAACTCTCTCTTTAGATGTGAAAACAAGAGTAGTGAAATTGCTTCAGTGTATAATTACCACAAAATCCTCTTGGTGAGAGGATTATACTCAGACTAGAGAGACAGTATTCTTAAGAACATAAGAACAGTCTGCAAACAAGCAGGGAAAACTAAACTACCATGTTGTGTGTTTGGTACTTAAGTAGCTAAGAGAATTTACAGATTTGTGTAGTCATTCCTTAAAGATATACAGAGTGTGGCCCTCAGTAACCAAGCTTGAAAACAGTATCCCTTCAGACCAAGGCGAGATGCAGGAATTACCTGCCCATCCACATGCTGGCCTGGCATGATGTCTCTGAAGACTCTTCTCCAGAGGCTCCTGCACAGCCCCCTTCTGCATCTAGCACCTCAGCTGCCTGGCTGGTGATATCCTTGTACAGCTGAATGAACTGGTACAAGTTCATTATCCTGGTGGCTTCCACAATCCCTGTGACTTTGTTTATCTAAAATAATACAGAATTGAATAAAAAGAAAGGTCTATGGACATGAACAGATATATACAACTGTAATGATTAGCCATTTCTCTTTGCACATCTAAAGGCAATTCACATAGAACATGTGTAAGGCAAAAAACACCACACCAGAAAAACACCTCCATCCCATTTACTTTTCCAAACACAATTACAAAAGCAAATCTATTAAAATATACATTCCTGATTATACAGTATATAAAATACAATCGAAGGTCCTTCTTGACTTTCGTCCAAGTATAACAATTTTCCTTTGACACCGTTGGGTTTTTTACTGTAGCAAGATGATACATGTTTGTTGCTCAAGGGTACAGCAGCAGCTGGGATTGAAAAACGCAATCTTCCATTTACCAGTCCAGAGGGCTTTTGTAACCATTTATCTGCTGTTAACATGCTTTTTTATTTTTTTGATATTTTCTCTTTAACTTCAGTTGTATTTAATGGAGGCGCTATTTAAAATAAAGTGTGACTGATTGATACTGTGCAGCACTCAGAATATTGAATATAACAGGGAATAAAACAAGCACCACTACAGTTTGCATGTCACTATTATTGCTGAAGAAGACTTTTAAAACATTCTCACCTTTGTGCAAACTACTCGCACAGCAACTTTCCAAAATGCAGACGAGTCAGAGCCAGGCTGGACTTCGAATAATAGATGCTTCTGCTGGCCAGCTCCCAGTTTTGTAGTTCTAAAGAATGCAAAACAAATCCCATGATAATTACAAATGCTGCAAACATTTCCCATAACTGCCCACATAGTTTCCTAACCTTATTGCTTAAAAAATCTTTGCCGCAAGTGTACCGTATTTTAAAATTCAATTTCAATAAATATTCTAAAAAATATGAACATGTGAACTGAACAAAGATTAAACAATATTATATAATTGAACAAAAAACTTTCAATTCAGATATTTTCAAAATAATTTAAAAATGCATTATTTCACTCTAACGGCTTTTTTTGTAATACTGCTGGAATTTTTGTTTTATTTTGCAGGCTATTTCAGAATCACCTGTCTAAGCAACAGAACATAGTCTTCTCCATCTCTGTGCTCTTAAATTTCTGGTTACCAGATAAAAAGTGTTTGAGTGTTTCCAATGACATTTATTTCATACATTTTGATTTGTTACCAACATTCTACTGTGGCACTCCAATTAAACTGGGGCATGCTTTCAGTCACAATGTCACTTCAAAGGCCAGGATAGACTGTTCTTACGGCAGCCCAGGAAATGGAAGAAGTGAGCCTTACACTTCATTGAGTTCTGCCACTCTCCCCAGGAATTCCTCATAGGTAAGAAAGCCACTCTCTCGCACCAGGGCTGCATGCTTCACCACCTTCTCCGGAAGCTTGTTGATGACCATCTGGGTCTGGCTAGAGATCTGTTGACCCATGCTCTTCCGAATCAAGTCCTGACGCCAGATTCTTTGGAGGAAGTTAGGTCTCATTCATTAGCGACATTTCTGCTAAAGAAACATGTTCTCATTAAAGTTAACTTACTCTCACATCAGGTAAGCGGAGTATCTCTCACATTATTTAAGCACCAAACAAACGACACCTGCTCTGGTACTCTGGCACTGCCAGGAACTGCTGAAACACTGTTAAAGTTACGGTTGAATGAAATTGATGGCATTCATTCCTCAATATAAGAAACAGTAAAAGTATTAAAAAAACAGCCAATAGCTATTTAAATTGCTGATGTTGATGTTAGTAATGATGTCATTACTATTCAAAAACAAGTTGTATCTACTTTATATTTAGAAATTGCACTTTTTGACATTGGAGACTTTTCAGGACAGTGTTGAACCCATGTAACTAACATCTATGAATTGAAATGACACCCCCGCCATCTCGGTGTCCTTATATAACTACACAAATACCCAACCCTATCCTTCACAAAATTGAAACTGACAAAAACTGCCTATTTGACACACATCTGTTATCAACATTGCGAAGAATACAGATCCATTAGTTATAACGTCTCAATTTTATTACACAATGTTACCTTTCATTTTCCTGTCACAATTTGGATTTCTAAGACAAGCAAATTTAAATGATATTGAAAAGTATCATTAAAGCTGCTTGAAGTCCAAGTCCAAATAGCTTTTTGTCCATGAATACTAAAAAATATTCGTATTTTTTAAAATCAAATTGTAAACAAATAAGCGATAAAGGCCATACCAACCACATCACATACAGCCTTACGCAACTGCGATCTAACTACCAAGACATAGTACACATATAATCAAACACGTAATTCAGACTACTCCGTAAAATCACACTAATCATAGATCGTCTTTGAGTGTATTTTAATTTTATTTGTAAACATATAGGTAGGAAAAATATATACGTGCACAAAAAACGATAATGGAGACTTTCATGTTAAACGTATTATATTGCACATTAACCCAAATTCTGTATAGCTTTTCCTTACCAATCAAACATTTCATTTTTAAGCAGTTATTAACACCAGTTGTAATTTTGAGTATTCGAAAGAGAAACAGAATAGTCCACAGAAGTCGCAGCTCACTTCATAGGGTATAGAAAACAGTGTCGCTATCTGATGACGTTAAAGACACGTCACTAGGAAACACCCTTTGATTGCTGAGGTTTATTCCGTGGATATATTTCAGCAGAAAAGTCTGTAGTGGGGATAGGATATTAAATTGGTATTTACTTCCAATGTAATAAAGTTACGAATGCATATGAAAAATTGGTGGATTTAATTTGCCCATGGGAGCACCTGTTGTGTGACAGCGTTTCCATTGTTAATCCCACAATATTGTACCTGCTCTTCGTGTTTGTGCACTGGTACAGAGATTAGGGCGGGAATTGTGTGCGATTCGGAGTGGTTGCTTTCCATGTTAATTTGTTTCGTGGAGGACCACTGATCTAAACGACACAGATTAATGATGTGATTCCGAGGATCTGTACATGTGTTTGAACGCCATTAATTTGCCTCAAGGGGGCGCTGCGAAGCCAACTTCAGCCTTTCTGTTGCTGGCTTCAGCTTTTCTTCCTCAGTTTAACAGAGGCTTGTGAACGTTACCGTATTATTTGTCAAATCATTGGTATATTAAACTCTTCAACTACATTCTGTCATCACATTATTCTAGTATGGGCTATCTGGGCCTCGTATTTTGTATGTCACGGACATTGTGTCACAGAATGGAAAGAATTGAGTGTTGGGTGCCGGGTGGTGGTGACTGGATGTTCATTGAATTGATGCACCATTTGCACCTTGGTGCTGATTCAGTTTCATGCCCTATTCTTTGACCTCGGCCAGATTTGGACAGCCGGTTCCTGAAGGAGCACTTAAAGCTTCCTCTCCCCAGGGGGAAGAATCAAGAGCCTTTTGTTTAGAAAGCATAAAAAAGCCCCAGTCAGGTACAGAGACACCTATGGGGGAAAAGGGAAGTTTCGTAGGAACCATCGTGGCAGAGTCAGACGCCAGGGTCCAGGAGCAGCGGAGGAAGACCCCAGCACTCCTTACCCTGCTCAACAAATTTGCACAGGCAGCACCCTCGGATGTCCCATAGCCCTCGTGAGGCTGGAGGAGGAATCCCAGACTGTCTTCTCACACTGTCAGAGGGGAAGGGAAACTGTTGTCTGCGCATGATGCTGTGTAACCCGTACAGCCGCTTGGAGTGTTTTTGGAGTTTTTGAGTCCCTTGCTGTCCTCCCTGGAAGGCGCAGGTATGAAACAGTCCCAAACTGGAGACCACTGACAGGCTCACTGACAGTTTTATTGCTCTTGACATTACAGTGGGGCACGCTAGACACAGAGCAGGGAATGGTGGGAAGGCAGAGAGTGCTCATATTCATTGTGATTGTACTGTATGTTAAAGCAAAAGAGATGGAAAGTTTGGAAAATGGAAAACTCTTCCCATTGCCAGACCAAGCAGTCACTTCCAGAGGCAGAAAGTGGTTTTTCGTTTTACAATAAAAGGTCCATCATCAAAATTGTGCAAAGCTGACAATTTTTCCTGCTTTCCTGTTTTGAAAGACTTTTAACTTCCTAGCTTATCTTGAAACAGTAACTCACTTTGCAAAATTTGCACTAGATGTTTATGTTTTTTTATTTTTTAATTACAAATATATTCAAAGTAAGCAAAAATAGCCAGTGCCTGTATGTATATTTGATCATTATAAAAGTCCTCAAAGAACCTTTGCACTCTGTTTTGTAGTGTTACATACACCTGAACTGAAATGGAAATGTTTGCTTCAGTTAAAGAAGTTAAAATGGCATAAAATATGCATCCTATTTTAACCCTAGAAATCCACATTAATACAGTTACCTTTAAACATGTTAAATGTCTAAACACATATATGTACAGTAAATGAAGAAACTAAGTACAATGTAGAAAAGGATATTTCAGGTTGCTGTTTCTAATGTAGTTATGCCTGTTTTAGGCAAGCAAAAAGATCAACATCTCTTTTCTCCAGCTTTTATCATTCCATCAAAAAGTTGTTCTTCTTATTGTGCTTTTGCTTCAGGCTCCACCTCCAAATGTAAGTCTTGGGAATTTTTTCTGCTCTTGTCTAGATCAGTTTCTAGCTGGTTTTCTTGGTGCTCTTCGTTGTTTTGTTTCCATACTTCAGTTTCAATATTTTCCTTCGGAGGTTCCTTGTTTGAAAATGGATGCACATTTTTATGCCTTCAAAATGAAAGCAAAAACATCCAGCAATTTAGAATGTGATAAAACAGTATATATCATAAACAGTTGTCTTCTGATGAAACACATAAAATACATAAAGGTCTCATTCAGTTAGTCAGTGCATAGTGTACTGTTTTGGAAGGGGTATTTTAAGCAAGCTGGAAAGAGTGAATACCCTCTAGTCAATCAATACTCTCCTTATTCTGTATTCTATTCTATATTACTAATCAAATTATTACATTTTTACACAGCTTTTTATACATCTACTATTGAAACTCTGTGAATACTAAGGAAAAAGTTTGTTACGTAAACAAATATGTCAATATCTTTTAAAAGGTCTAACAAAATATTCTTCGGCTGACATATGTATCATTGTAGGAATGTTTAAAAATGATTCCAACACACTCACCTTCTGCAATACCATACCCCACCAGCAGCAGCTGTGAGAAGCAGTATCCCCGCGATGACAAACAGTGCTAACGGTAACGCTGTGAGGGAGAACACATATGTACAGTCATTCATTTTCCTATTGAATTAAAGTTTAAAAATACTACAGCTTAGAGAAAGTTACTTAGATGCAATGGTGTGTATTAAGAAATATATGATTCTAACAACAGTTAAATAAAATATCATTAATTATACACCAGACAGTTATAGGAATGGTAAAACAAGCAGGAATATATTGTCCAGGTATTAAACTGATGATTTCTCCTGGCTGACCATAAAACTGTGGTTTCTTAAATAAGTAACATACAGGACCTCAGACCTGTGAACGGTGATTGTAAGAGCCCCTGGGAGAGAGGATCTGAAGAGACAGTTGTAGAACGAAGCGTTGAAGACGACGTTGTGGTCAGGAATGGTGACTGTGTCTCTGGTGGAGTAGAAGACCTTGGACCTTTCAAGGACACTGATGTCATCGAGGGCAGCTGGGCAGTCAGGGATCTTGTCTCTCTGGCTGTCGGTCCAGCGGTCACCGAGGTTTGGGTGGTGACACTTGTCACATTTATCAATGGATCTGTGGAACACAATTCTGGTAGTTTTAGATAAGTTCAATTCAATTTTATTTTTATAAAGCGCCTTTCACAACAAGGTAGCCCCAAGGTGCCATCGTGACTACATAAGTCATGGAGCTTGTCTGTTATTATGCATTTGCAGCATTATCAAAACAGCCCTCTTTCTATGACATTTCTGTTACTGTTTATTACAGAAGTGTTTTTTTTTTCATGTCTTAGCAGTGTTTTCCATTTGATCCTTTTTTTTAAATTTTAACTTGACCAATAACCTGTACTAATCATTTGTTCAGCACCCTCAGAGGAGACTTTAGGAAGTCAATGCAGGATGTTTTCATTCTTTTCTTTTCCTCTCACATTTGTGCGGCTGTTGACAGAATTCCAATTGACATGTAAGGTCAGCGCTGTCTTTTTTTCCACCATTCAGAGCACATTGTCATTGCATCACATTCTTAAAAAGACTGCGCTCTCAAAACAAAGCTGTTAACACGGTACAATATGCCTCTGTTTGATTTGAGAAGGCTGAGGTAGATGCATCAAACATCCCTAGTGAATATGAAAAGAAAGCAAAAAGATTTGTTTAATACCAGATGAATTGAAGCAGAAGACATCAAATTTGCTTGAATGCTCTGCACGCCACACTACAAGCCCAGTGCTATTTTTACCACACTTGTCAAGGCTCTTGATTCGGGGAATCACTGCTATCTGCTCATCCACCCATCCATACCTGCAAGAAAAGTTACACAAATGTAATTTTTAGTTAAGTTGTTTTCCTCTCACCAAACTAGTTTGAAATGGTGGTTCACAAACCTCTTTTGATTTTTGTCCAGCTTAGTTCACAGGGTAGTTTATTTCAATTTTCTGTTTGGGGTATAAATTTAAATTTGTTTTCAGCTCTTAAAACATTGAATGTGATTTGGAATGGGTATCAACCCTGTACCATTTTCTGGGTTTCAGAACTCCCCAAATCCATGTTGGTTGGCTGAAATGTAATCATATGAACCTCTGCAGAAGAAAAAAATGCTCACAATGGGAGTGTTTGATATATCTCATTTCTACATGTGTCTGTTGATCATACATTAGTCAACTAATAGAAGCTGATTAGTTAGAAATATATAAACAAGATAAGGACTGCTTAATTTTCTGCATGCTGTAGTTGTTGTGAACAACGCACATGAAGTACGGTATTTTTTAAATTCAGGACTGAGTTTAGTAACAAGTAAATTAAAAAAACCTAAGCAAGCAGATCAATGGAAGGCATTCATGAGGCCTGGTGTTTTAGAATGGACAACAAAACACTGCAGACACACCAGTTTCCCAGGGCCAGAGCTGGGAACCACTGCAGAAAAAAAGTCACAGTTACATCCATGCCCCTAGATGTACTCCATTTCAGTTTTTGTATCATACCTTGGAAACCTGCAATATTTGGCAAAGCTGAAACACATTTATTTTGGTTGACGTGGAAAACAACGTGAAGGATCAGACAGGAGTACAGGGCAGCCCAGGAAATGATCCAATCCAATTAGCTAGAAAAGCCAACGTACTTGTACAACATACAGCATACTGTACAAGTCCTTCCCAGAAGACAAATGTCTCAAATGGATTCACTTCTTGTCCGAGTTGATCTGCATGACACAGATGGTGCAGGGTTAAGCCTGGTCACATCCTTCGCCCTCTTGTGACCGGGCCCTTATGCCTAATGTGGTGTCGAGCTGGGAGTAGAGAGACCGGGCTCCCTCAGCTCCCAGCAAATCACCTGCACCTTTTCTGCTCCTGCCAGTGAGGGACGTGCCTGTTCTCCAATCAGCACTGAACCTCATCAGCACCCCTGCAGAATTCGCCCTCTCCACAGACCAGGAGTCAACAAGGGCTGGGCCGGACTTCTGCTTGAAGTACAAATTGATTTAAAAAGTGAAAGCTTTTGACACTCATTTTTTTGGCATGGTAGAAAGAAAAATATCACACCACCAGTAAACAGAATATATCACACACCTGCATGTTTCCAAGCCATTCTGCCGAGCTTTTGAAACCTGAGACTTCGTAGCTATGGTTACTCCTAACGATTCACAAGCACTTCTAGCTTCAGTGACATTAAAAGAATATTGTCCAACTGAGTACAAATAAACTCCTAAAATGCTAGGAGTCATTTGGACACCTGCAAAATACAAAAGACAAGCAAATTAGAAAACTAAGTGAATCTGCAAATAAAAATTTAAGCCAACTTGTATTTACTGTGTCATATCTTCATTAGACATTGCTTGATTGAACATAAATATAAATAATATTGTAAGAGAACTGGAGGTGCAGTTATCAAATGTTGGAGTTCAAGGTCAAAATTAATGTTCAGATCCTCAGTCAAATTAGGCTGTTACCTAACTAGACACCATGTGTATACCTTAAAACCCCTTTATCCAGAGACAGGGCTGCCACATGTTCATGGAATGCCTTTTCTAAAAAGTGGCACTAATTATTATAGGCATTGTATAATGACTTGACTTGCAACAATATTGATTAAAACATCGAAACACACTTTACTCATAACAGACGTAACCTAAAGCTTTGCCCACTAAATCATTTTTTTTATTTTCAACAGTCTTGTAATGATTAAGATATTATGTATCCACTTCACTGATCAAAGTAAATTTATGGTGAAGTGAATGTACTCTGGAAAAACATAAATACTATGTACAGAAGAAGGCAGGTTTCTGAGATCCTGACAGAATTGATCATTTTATGCAAAAACAAATATATTGTATATTGGTGCTGTAATTCATCTATGATAACGTACTGGAACTGTTTAAAATTCAAAAGGAAAAATAGCAATGAAAAAGCCAGCCGCAAATATGAAATGGAAAACTGACAGCAACAAAATAGTTAAAGAGTTGTCTTACCATCCTTTGTAATGGGATTCTGAAGCAGGGCTGACATGGCCAAAGTCAAAGAGAGACATGAGATCAGACAAAGCTTCGCCATGGCTCTTCACCATGAAGAGTGCACTGCTTAGGATGCACCGTGCTCAGCAATAGGATACATTGTGAAGCCCCGAGGTGGCATGACTGGGTCACAGCCCTCTCCAGGATGGGCTATGCAGGGGGCTCTGTGCTGCACAAATGAGGACCCATATCACACATGACGACAAGGACGTTGGATTAGGAAACAGGAAGCAGGAAACAGGAAGAACACGTGAAATACTGTTCAGACACTGATAAAAGTGAGCATGGACACATAGAAAAGGTTGCCCATAGAATCACCATGCCCAGACTGTCTGGCAGTTAATATTTTCCGAATCAAGTCGAATGGTCCATTCCTTCATGACACCGAGTGCACGGATAACATAAACTCAGCTGCACATAGCTGAGTAAATAGGAAAGATGAGGAAATAAAAAAGAAAATAATGGTTTATCCTGCAAGGTGGAAACAGCAGCCTGCTCTCCATCCTCCACTGCATAAGGAATAATGGAATCTAATCAATATGGATTCATCTCCTCAGATGCCTGCAGGACCATTCTCTGGAAATATGTCTGATTCACTTGTCTGATTCGTTTGTCATTATTACAAAGATCATATTCAAAGGTATCAACAGATTTCAGACTACATTTTAATTTTTTTTTCAAATGGAGACTCTTCAATAGGTCGAGGGTTGACCCACACTCGTCCTGGAGAGCAACAGTCCACCAAGTCTCCTTGGTCACCATTAAATCATCACATTGTGAACGTGTGAAACGTGTGAAGTCTGATCCCTTTAGTCAGCCAGTTGGTTCAATTAAATCAGAGATGTCTAGCTGTGGTCCTTGTGTTACTTTCATTTCAAATGATTTCTAATCTGCTTATTTGAATCAATCTCCCGTGTAAGGGGTTAAAACATAATTATTTACAATTTCTTTATAAGTATGACCCATAAACCTGTAGGAACTGTACAGACATCAAAAGAAAGATACTATGGCAGTTTGGGTTTAGGTTGAAGCAGGATAATCAAGTTATACTTCTTTCCTTACATTTGGATGGTACTTCATCCCAAAAGATAACAACGTGCCTCATAGGAGGACCCCACGTCACCCTCCAATGAAGTACCCACCCGAATGACACATGGCACTGGGTCTCTGTTTAACATCTTATCAGAAATCAGCACATCTTACAGCACAGTGTCTCCTGTCACCTTACTGTGCATTTCAGTGAACCTTCTGGCGCAGAGGGACACAGTGTGGTGGGGTATACAGTAATATGAGAGATAAGCAATATATAAAAAGAAGAAGACACTAGGCCTGATAAATGATGTTTAAGGAACAGAACTAGTTGTCAGTCTGTAGATGAGATGTGAATGGTTAACGAATGAATTGTGTGGAGGAATGAGATGTAATGTCATGCAGAATGCAGAGAACCAGGATCTAAAGAAACTGATTGAAAACGTTTTTTGAAAAAAGAAAATTAAAAGTTCTTGTTATTTTGAATATTTTTCATGTGAAACAGTTTACATGTACAGCAACTGCTCTATATATCTATTCATTGTCTAACCTCTTTATTCAGTACAGGGCTGCAGGAGAGCTGAAAGCTCAGAAAGCAACAAGCGAGAGGCAGGATGCATCCTGGATGGGAAGCCTGCCCATTGCAGGGCTCACACAGACCCAACTGCACTCTATTTAAAAAAAAAACAAAAAAAGTGAAAAAAGTTGAAGAACTGGACACGGAGAAAATGTAATAAATGCAGGGGAGAAAAAAAACACCTAATTCTAAAGCGGTAAAAAAAAAACATTATGAAGAAAAAACGATTATAAATCATTACAATTTTAAAGAATTGACTATTCTGCCCCAATT
Organism: Lepisosteus platostomus; assembly: GCF_059453375.1. Classification (NCBI taxonomy): domain Eukaryota; kingdom Metazoa; phylum Chordata; class Actinopteri; order Semionotiformes; family Lepisosteidae; genus Lepisosteus; species Lepisosteus platostomus. Next base: position 8,124,286 of record NC_142628.1, read on the forward strand.
ACTTTTTAGATCTTACTTAGTCAATTGACTCCTTCTACAATTGCAAAAAACATGTACACAAAGGTTTCTGCCTATATGAAGACTTTTCTGCCAATTAAACACTCCCTAGTTTGGCTGGCAGACAAGTTTATTAGATTCCTTCCTTGTGTACACTAATATTTTCCTATTCCCTTCTGCCATGAAACCATTTGGTATAATATGTTCTCTTGTTCTCTTTAACTCAGCATTAGACATTGGGCAATATCCCCCTTTGCAATAGCTCACAGCAAAACACTTCCACTGGGATGTGACATTATCAGCACTTCAAAGGAAATGATGCTGTCTAATCCTGAAGAAGGACAACATCTACTCGACAATCCATTGTGTCCCTGCCAAACAGGAGATTTCATGGAATTTAATTACATATATCCTGGAATTTTCTAATTCCAGGACATACATTATGTAATTACGTTGTATGAAAATATTCTATAATAAAATAATGTGGCTCCTACAATGTACTGTAAGTAGAGTTATTTAGCACAATTTGCACCATATGTTGAGCAGCACATTTTTTTGTCTTGTTCATCCTTACTTGCCACATAAATTAATGCAACAGAGTGTTGTAGACATGGATTATACCTCAGACCCCACATTTCCCTCAGTTCGGACACCAATAACTGTTAATCAGAGAGGCAGGTCAGCTTGTAGTTTTACTTTGGAACACAATAATATGAGAAAGTTTACAAACAAGAGGAAGCCATTTTATTTATCTAGCTCAGTCAATCTTTAGTAGCTCATTGATTTGAGGGTGTCATTCAGACATTACTTCAGAAAAACAAAGGTATCCATTTTAAATGCACTTTCTCTTCATTCGTTTATAGGGCTAACTTCGTCGATGACCTTAAGGATTTTCAATATTTGTATCAATTTTCATGGTGTGTCATAGCAGTACATTCTTTTGATCATAGGAATATACTTCCTTTAAAGATTAAAGAGCAGCTATATGTTTAATGAGATGTCTTTTTTGTTCCTATATGAAGCACACTTTTTCTTTGGGAATTGTGAGTGATCAACAAAGGAGAGAAAACATGAAAATATTTTCAGTACAGGATGCTGTAGTTCAAATGTGCAAATGTGACAGAATCACAGTCCAAGATCCCAAATGCCATGCCTTTTAATGTGAAAAATGGCCTTGTTTCAGATTTCATTAGTGATTTCCTGAATAAAACAAAACAAATTGGTGCGCTGAAAGAGAGAAAATATCCACCACTTTATAACGAAAAAACAAAAGATGTTGTTGACAACTGCAATTACCTCATCATTCCACACCACAAAAATCAGTGGAGACTGGCTCTGAAAATTCTTACCAAACAAAGAGTTATTTCAGAGCCTTTCCTTCCAGAACTGTTGCTGAAAGTCACTGTGAAGAGGAAAGTTGTGTCACAGACAAGGTAGGAGTTATACAAGAAATTAAATTCATGTTTTTGAGGATCGTAATGATGGTTTCAAAATTTCATCTGGGAAAATGGATAACAAATGAAGGAAGTGATTGTGAATATCTATTCCCACTCATGCTTCAGGCAAAACGCTTTGGAGTGGTATCAGATTATATTTCTGTACAAGACTAAAAAATATTGTGTTTTTTTCCACATTACTGGCAAGGTGCTGCTTAATGAAAGCAATTCATGCCTTACTTCCTTCGTCAACTTTGAACAAGGATGTTATGCCATTCAAAATTATACATTATAAAAGTTACAAATAAGAGAAGGCCAATTGGCACATCTAGCAGGTGTCTTTAGATACAGTAGGTGGGTTCCAGTAAAACAGACACACAGTAAGTTAGATAAAAACACTGCCCTTTCACAGTTTCAGAAAACCTGAAACATCTAAAACATGAAACTCCTCTCTTCCTCCAATGCAGGCACATAAAAGGATCTGACATCTTACGTAGAAGTCTTGGATAGACCAACAGAAAGCCTGCATTTCTTGGTTCTTGGATGTCAGGAAGGGAGACAATTGGTCAGGTGCTAGAGGATGGCACATCATTCCCCACTGCTTCTAGAACCAACATCTTGACTGAACCTACCACCCTTATAAAGCAGTTTGTAGTTTATTGATGTGAAGAGGATTTCATCCAGTCATTTCTGGAATGAAGCCAGTTTACCTGCTTCAATAACCTGGCTAAGTAGGGTGTTCTATAGTCCCACAAACGTTTGTGTAAAGACCGGTCTCCTGTTGTATGCTTCAATTGTATTTGCACAAGAAAAGATAATAAACAGTTCTGTGTTATTTTGGGGAGCATACATTCCCTCTCCATAACTACCTTCCATTAGTTATCTTTCCAGAATTATGAGTTAAATATCATTTTTAACCTGGAGACTTGGGTGTAAGTACTTTTTTGTTTCCTTCATTTTACTAGATTATAGTTCTCTGGAATTTTCAGAGCTTTTAAACTCACTTGATTCAAAACATGCCTTATATTCAAAGGCTACCGTGTTTTGTAAATACTTGATAGAAATAATATTAAAAAACAAACACACAAATTAAGCTGCACAGTACAGCAAAAGGTTTTGAATTTCCCTCTGTCAATATGCCCAGAGTGCAGTACCCTCTTTGTCAAATGAACGATTTGCAAAAAGAGGATTTAAGGCATCTTTATTAAGACTCAAGTATGGTGGCACTATACAGTACAAGGTAGGCACACATGTGCAAATGTTTACAATGATAAATAAAAACAACATTAATAATACCAGTAATAAAAAGAAATGTTGTCATGCGGTTCAAAAATAGTGCTCTTTCATATCTGAAAATCTCTCTGACAGGATCAGTGCTGTGAAAAAAATAAAATCAAAAACAGTTTGTGTACATCTCCTACAAAAATATTGCACTTTTTAAAACTATATTGGAATAACCTAACAAGTTCATCTTCAAACTAAGTCTCTCTTTAAATACTAATATAGAATATTTTATCTAGCAAAATTACAAAGGTTTTTCTTTAAAAAAATTAAATACTTCCGTACATCACTGCTTGTCCTTATCTAACCTGAGAAGACTGCTGATAGCAAGTTTAGTTTCTCCCTGGCAAGCATTACATTAATCCCATCAAAGTATCTGTCCCAAAATAGCTTGTGTGATAATCACCCCCACATGATTAGACAGCCCTTTGTTGTCATTGACTGAAATCAAGCAACAGGTTTTTCCTGAACAGGAGCTACTGTATGATACACAAATTCACTCAAATCAAGGAAGTCATCAAACTGTTTGTTTCAAAGAATGAGACTAATAACTTTACCACGTTTCTCCTGCAGAAATTGATCCCTTAAGTTATCTACAATATTGTTTTATCAAAAAGATCTGTGAGCGTCACTAAAATGTACAAACTACTTTTTTCCCCAAATGTTTCTTCTTCTCACAATTCACCACTCATTGTCAGATATCTATGTTTTTAGAGGATAATCCTTTTACTGTTCATGCCATGAGCCCAGAATTGTCTTTTAATATCAAGTCAGTTTTGCGGATACAGAGCATGTTGAAGTGGAAGAGGGATTGATCTGTGTTATTCAGGTGTGGGATTTTTGGGCTGAAGGCCCACATTCCACCCGAAGTTCAGCTTTTTGCCTGAGCCTCCACCATTTCCTGAAGATGCTTCTCCCAGTTCTTCATAAGAATGACCAAAAGATGTAAAAACACTGATGATGAAAGCAAAAACCAGAACAACTATGGCAATAATCCAACACAGACGATTCTGTCTGAAAATCTTTGGACACAACCAGTTGAAGACACCCAGAGCTTCCTCAAACCTGCTACAAGAAAACAAGAGAGAGGGGAAAGTTCAGCATGGAAAACGCTTTTGTCTTGAACACTATTTCATCTTTATGGATCTGCACCATAATGTCAGAAAAGCAGACTGAAAGCTCCGTACTCTGTGTTATTTCACTTTAATGCTTTTTAAGCACATTGACATTTACCTTTCATTTAACCTCATGCAAATCCTAATTCTTATTTTGACTTTTATAAGCACATTCGGTTCAATGTTCCTTTGCCGACAAAATAAAACATCTCCACCATTTACACTGCCCACTAATTTTGCAACTGTTAAAGCTGTGCAGCTCTTTAGACTTGAATTAAAGAAACTGAAAGAGGAGTATAGGGTTTCAAAATCCTCAAAAGTAAAACAATGGACAGATATTTTTTATGCCTAATTAAAAATATTATATATTTTCTTACTATAAGTGTCATGCAACAGTTTACAGTTAAAAAAGATAGGCATTGCATGACTGTATGTCTACTTGGATTGAATGTAGGTTTAAGCGTTACTTTATTATGATGTTCATCTCATTGAGAGAGCAAATAATTAAGTAGCAACAAGAGAGGTATTTCAGTCCCCTATTCCACATTTTGAACAATCAAAGTTAAGCCAAGATACATCACCTGCTGCTCTTCTTTTCCAGTGTCATTTCTTTTTCTGCTTCTTCTGCGTCTTCTTGACTTTCATCTGCTTTCTCCTCCTCTTCTTTCAGCTCCTGCAGCTCTTTACTTCGCTTCAGCCCTTCTTCATACCTGAAACACAGCCCTTTCATCAGGTCAGAGCCCAGAAAAAAAAAACTGTGTTTCTAAAAGAAAGTGAACTGGACAGAAATCAGATTTGTAGACTCGCAGAATTCATTTAAAATACTACAAAATATATTTTGAAATAAACACGGGAAATATTTGTATACAGCAAAGAATACCCATGTTAACAATAAAAACAAACTTTCAAACAATTAAGAGATCATCACAGATGTCTGAGGAGTAAATTAATGCCTGGCAATAAAAAGACACACTTATGCACTGGAAGCATTTATCTCTCTGAAATGCTTTGGCTAAATGCTGACTATTAAAGAGGACAAATACGAATGTCAATTTAATAGTTATTTAAATTGTCCTCCTTTTCAATGCATCTTGCTCAGGAGCTCCAGGAGAAAAGCCTCACCCTTTGTTGTAGGCCTCCTCCTCTATTTTAGCTTTAATCTCCGATCTAATTTCCTCCAGGTTGCTGGAGGGCGGGGCTGAAGATGTCTCGTTTTCTGGATCTCTACTTGCTTTTTCACTGTAGTAGGTTTAGAAAAGGAAAAAGAAAACATTGAAAGGGTGAAAAAATATAGTAGTTTACTTGAAAAATGAAAATAACTAAGCACTGGCAAGATGTCGAGATTGCATCTTCCCTCCAAATGTCACCTGCTAACCTTTCAAAGTCTAAGCTGTAGACATGCTACCTGACTGACAGTCTTGTATTATGTGAATCGTTAAGATGAGCAGCAGGTTCTACCCCTATTAAAAAAGGCATAGCTGAAATGAAACACTTTTCTGATTTTATATTTTGATTCATTTTTATTTTTCTAAATAAAACTATCTAAACACATTATATACCTCATTGTTTTGTTTAAACTGGCTCCAGTGCACGTTAACTGTCTATCTGCCTGACTAAAGAAGTGGAGACCTTATTTATTCAATGAGATAACTGTCAGCTACTTAGCTATTTCTTTGTCTGTTTTTTTCCCAAAACTATCATGGCCTGGCATCACTTAACTTAATGTGACTGATAGAAGTTTGCCTTTTGCATGTTACACAACTGTAAAAGAGCAATAATGTTCATGTTTTCTTAATCCTCTTTCAATTAATTCTTAATACATTTTAGTGGGTGGTGCAATTAGCTTTTATCAGGTAGTAAAGACTTTTAAACTGTGGAATACTCAAATGGGTATAACAGGGTCATTTCCATTTCCAGTGCTTGCGTCTCATGACTAAAGGTTTCTTGAGAATTTAAAAGAAAACCTACATGTTGCGTGTTTCTACTCTTTTTAATATCAAGATTAAGGAAATTCAGAATGTGCTCTTACTTTTTTTGTGGAGTCTGGATACTGTCATCCATTGCAGCCTTAATATTTAGATTAAATCTAGGAATGTCACACAAATCAGTTACAGCCAGTTTTATGTAGCAGTTTAAAAGCTATTTATAACCTCACAGATTATCTCCAAAATTACATGAGTGCAACAGCGCACGTGAGCAGAACCAGCACCACCTTTCCCAAGTAATTAATCTTGTTGGCCCTTTCAGTGAACCTCCTGAAGGTCACTTAAACAATAAAAAGACCCTGATGTGTGTCTAAATATCACTGACCAGGGCACGCTAGACAGAAAGTACACTCTCCTCAATTTTTTAAAATGAAATTCACAAATTCCAGCCTGAATATCACAGCAAAGGTCAATGTACTGCAATGTTCCACATGAGTACTGATTTATTAATAGTTACATAATTCACCCTTCAGATGGAGATTTCTCATTAACAGGGTTTCAATAGTATGTTAAAATCGCTCCACTGTACAATATAATGACTCGAATCATTCTTACAAAGCATATAAACATGTTTAAAAAATAATTTTGCTTTAATTCTACATAGTGTGCTTGTTAAGAGTGAATGAGTGGTTTTACCATCCTTAATCTAAAAAATAAACACTTTTTACATGAGTCAAGGAAAAGATTTTTTAAGCTATATGCTTTACTTGAAAAAAGAAAGGACAAAGGCTTGCTACTTACTTCTCAGTTCCAGCAGCTGATACAGGATCTGAGGGTGTGCTGCATTTTCCACTGTTTGCCTCACACTGGAAACGACAAAGAAATACCATCTCTGAACTACGTGTTAAGAATGACTGACCAAGTTAAAGGTTAAAAAATCGTACCTCATGGTGTAGAATATACAGTAGGGCAGGTATTTAGGGTGTTTCTTTCAAATAAATTATGACATTACAAATGTCAGATAATTTTTCTCAAGAGGTTACATTTCGAAAACATTAAAACATATAGATTTGTATTTAATTAAGCACTATGTCAAACGAAAAACAGTGAAATAGTGGTATTTTAAAATATTTTAAAATTACACATTTTAAGGTACTTAAAAGTCAAAATATTTTGAAGTTATAATTTGTGAAATTATACAGCATTCATACAGTGCTGGATTATTTGTTGTGTTCATATAAAAACAACAGGCTCTTTACTAAAGTTGCTGGTATATTTTAACACTATGAGATGTTTACAAGTGATAGTATTCTGTGGTCAGGAAAAGGATTTACATACCAGTACAGGTAACCCAGGGCCTACAGAGTTAGGGGACTGGCCAGGAATATTCAAGAGGTTGAATTTTGGAACCACAGCCACACTGACTCTCCTTCTTGGCAAAGCCTGAGACAAAGAAACAGACATTTTGGCCTCATCCCCGTATCATTTTTTTACTCTATAATATCCAAACAATTAAATTTGCATTTGCTTCTAGTACTTCAATAACAGAAATGAAGCTCAGGTTTAAGTAGTTGCTCAAGTAGTGGCCTTTTCCAGTGTTACAGTATATTATCAAAATACCTTTCTTTTCTATAAGTCCATAGAGCATCTAATTATAAAAACATTGCACTTAAAATATCAGCTGGTGGATGAGACCCTTTTACTTGATCATTCTTAATATCCCCAAGCCCAGGCAGTTTCACAGTTCTCTGGCTGAAGACATGCAGATGGCAGTGTTTAAAACAAGTTAATACCTGATAAAATGTAAAAAAACAAATTAATCATTAAAGGCTTGGCTGACTCAAAACAAAAATCTCTTCTAGATCTTCAGGATCAGTAGACGCCCAGAGTGTTGTGCTTTTGCTGCATGACCTGAACCCGGGCAGTCTTCAGGTTGGATGACAGCTGAATGAAAGAGATGTCACACTGTACCTTTCCGAGGGTCAGAGACATAGATCTTGACGCACGTGGGACACCATCGTCTGGAATTTAAAAAGAAAACTGAAATCATTTTGAAATATTATGAAGAACTGTACATTGTTCACTTTACTGTGCGTCATGATCCACATTTGTACCGCCATCACTGAAATACGAGGCAAAAATAAGGACGTCAGGTAAAAAAATACTGAGCAGTACTTACCACAAGTCATGTGTTTGTTAGTTTCATGTTCTCCATCCACTGGAAGACTTATTAAAATGTATAAAGCAGGCTAGTAAAAATACTTCTATTTTCTTGTGTTGAAAAACAGATCTACAGAAAGCCAGAGCAATCGAACATTTGCTGAAATACACACAATGTGTCTAACAATCACTAAAATATGTGAAACTGAATGCTTGTACAATGCTTGAAAAAAGGCACATTATTGTAAAGGAAAAAAGGATTTGAACCTGGCGATAATGTGTTAATCTTTACCTCCTGTGTCAATGGATCCATAACAACGATTAGAGTTTTGGTTGGCCAGTTTCTTGAATTCAACTAGCTCTGCGTGGTCTTTTTCATATGTCCTCTTCAAATTTTCCACATACTGCAACATCACCTCAGTAGCTTTATTCATACGCTTCTCCTATCACACAATTTAGAGAACAACATCACTAAAAAAAAAAAACTTTGCAGGTCGTGCTTCACTGTTCATTGTTAAATAAATACTCATTAAGATACTGTAGCATGATTTATACAGTTTAGACTCTATACAGTACATGTAGTGCTCAGTATAAAACCTCAGGGAACATAACATTGATCATTCTAACCCATTTCCACAAATTGGTGGATTTTTATGGTCTCACATGTGCTAGCTAGAGTTAACATAAAACAGAGGTCCATCCTGTCATGAGTCTCCAGACAAACGTTCCAGCCCCAAGTTACAACCTGAAGTGGAGCTGTAGACCTTGCTGCCCATTCACTCTCCAGCAGTAGGCTGTGACAACCAGCTCCTTAATTTGCTCATATTGATCTTGATAATGATTATTTAGAATATTATTTATGAGATGATGGGTGCAGCAGAACTGTATTAAGGAATGAACCAAGGGGAGGAGGGGAGGGAGGGGGACGTAAGTTGAGTAGTTTCCTTAAGTAGACATTTTCCCTTTTTTCCTTATTTTTCATTAGTCCGCTTGAATCAAATTACCTGCCGGACAGCTCCCACCATTTCGGCACGGCTGGAGAGGCGCACTGCTAGACGATGGAGCACCACGACCGTCTCTAGGAGGCGCTGGTAGGATTCGCGCTGCTCTGAATTCTGCCACAAGAGCACTGAGCCCTGACACAGGGAGGAACAGAACGCCATCTGTACAGGAAATGGGGATCCCCTCCACCACCACCAGGGTGTAGCCCCAACCTGGATGATGCGACGGCAGCCAGAGTGCGCCAGTACAATCACCACACACCAGCTAACAGTGGGGAGGAGAACAGAGCGATGGAGCTAATTCATAGATGGGGGTTATTAGAAGGCCATGATGGGTAAAGGCCAATGGGAAATTTGGCCAGGACACCGGGGTAACACCCCTACTCTTTTCGAGAAATGCCCTGGGATTTTCAATGACCGGAGAGAATCAGGATGGTGTTACGTCTCATTCGAAAGATGGCGCCTTTTTTTAACAGTATAGTGTCCCCTTCACTATACTGGCGCATTAGGACCCACAGACGGCAGGGTGAGCGCCCCCTGCTGACCCTAATAACACCTCTTCCAGCAGCTGCCTTAGCTTTCCCAGGAGGCCTCAGGACCAGGCTCACCTGCTGAGCTTCAGTGGGCTGCCAGTAGTGAGTTGCAGGGTTATATGGCTGCTGGCGAATTTTACTTTCCCAGGTTTAAGAATAATCATCCACAACACAGAACTCTAAAAGGAGCTAAACAGTTTGTATTTTAAGCTGCAGTTGATTATCACATCTACCACACCTAACTTTGTAAAGAAATGATAATAAGATAAGGATGTAATAGCTGTCTTTTTCTGGCATTTGATTTCTGATTTAATTACATGCTCCTTTATCAGTGTCCATATTTTGCATTACGTTTTACAAACATAATTGTATGACCAGAAGTAGCAATTTCTCCCATTAGAGCTATACTTGAAGACCACCTGATTCATTCCGATTCTTTCACAACATAGTTTTAAACACCCCATAAGGAATTTGCCTGTGCTATCTCTAGTGAGTGTCACTAAGGTCATAAGGATTGTTTACAAAAGATGTTGCAACAGGTATTGACATTGTTGACTAAAGAAATCCTCCCAGCCAACGCCCAACTCCGCCCAGCAAGCAAAATGTCTAGACAATGTCTGAATGTTTGCAACAGCAAAATGTGACTGACTGCCATGAGCACAAGAGCCTGGATATTAAGTCTAAACTCTTAATGGAAGGGCAAGACTCCATTTTGGCTCAGGCAGAGTCAGAGTCTGTAACCTTAATACAAAATGGTGGACAATAAAACAGGAAGATATGACATGACAATGCGGTCTCATGTGATAATTTCCGAAAGCCAGACAAATACCACCACCAAAAACGGTAGTGACAATCTGGAACATCGTTACACAGGTGAGTGTAAACAGATCTGTGCAAAGATAAACGTGTAAGGATGCACAGGAAGCCCTCACAAAAGGTCATGGAATGAAGACGCAGAGTTTGTATTCATCACACTCCCATTTTTATGGATCATACTGCAGTATGATCAATATATATCGGTAGCTCATTGTGTTTGCAAGTGGACCCTGCTCGGTCATTAAAATTTTTAAAAACCTTACTTTGAAAAGGAACGTTAGGAGCAAACGTTTAGCAATGGGTGGCCTGTAGTGTTCTCCTGGAGATTACCTTAATAAAGCCTTTAAAGTCTTCCAGTTCCTTCTCTGTGTTTTCCTCAGTCAGGTTCCTCTCTCTCTCAGCTTGGCGCAGTCGGCTTTCCAGAGTGTAACTGTCATTGCGAAAGGCCAAGGACAGCTGGACAAAGGCGTTCTGGGGAGAGAGAGGACGGGGGGTGAAATCCTTCAATTTGACCTCGCTTGGGGAGAAAATAAAAAAAAAAACAATCTAAAGAAGAATGAAACAGCACGTCAGATTGCCCTCAGTTTAATGGACGACAGTGATCCATGTGCATTGCTGGATGCCTATGAGGTTGCACTATTGCTGATGCTTTGTTGTGCTTTGGGGTTTTTGCAGTGCGAAAGAAGGCGATCGGCTCTAACACAACACATTTTAGTAGAAAGCATGTGTGATCTTCATCCTTCCTATGCTGGTCTGAAAACTGTCACATTAACACCGAGCACATTCACAACACAAGAAAGCAAAAATACCATTAAAAGCATTAAAGAAAGCAAATACCAATGCCAAATGAAAAACAATATTTTGTCATATATAGCACAGTATTTTCTGTTTTTTATTTCTTTTTATATTCAGGTCAGTGTATATCATAAATTGAGAACATGTTTTTCCTCTCATTTCACTGTGTTCTTGTTATATATTCTGTTTTGGGTGCACTGAAGATGACCTATTTTTTGTTCTTGTTTGTTTAGTGGTCAATTTTGTAGACCATCTGCTATTCCCAAAAATACAGTTCTTCGGGAAAATGTCTCAGAGCTGAATATTGGTCAGCATTGCACAAATGTTTATTAGCCACCTGGGAAACATTACTAAGATCTTGCTGATTTCAGCTTGCATTCAGATTTCAGCTGGGAAAAATCTTATCAGAAGTTGTTTGTGCTGGAACACAACCGGTACAACAACTGGTAGCTCACTATTTTAAAGATAAATAAACTAAATGAGAAATTCAGATAGATAGATAAGCAATCAAGTAAGAGATTAAGTCCCACCAACTAATCTGTTCGAATTGTGAAACCTGATAAGTATAGCTACAACAGAATACTGCATAATCACCCTTGGATTTGTCTGTACTGTATTTAAAGTAGAATGCTTGAACCCTATTAATTTTAACTATGACAGCTACAATAATTAACTGCAACAGACACATTTAAAAAGGAAGATTTTACTGTATATTGCCAGATAACAAGGGTGAATAAAACAAAACAATCAACTTTATTCATCAGTGTTTGAGGCAGCGTTGGTGCATTACTGTGAACTTTTCATTTTGCTTCAGTGTATTAACTTTGCAATTGCTTGCTGACAATTGAAGATACACTCCGTGTGTCAGAAGCTCAGTCTGAAAAAAACTAAATCCAGAGATGCTCATCAAGGTACTTTATTTCCAGGATGCGTTGGATTGGGTCCCATTGCCCTGTTCCATTTTGGCTCTCAGCTACCTTCTTACAAAGTAAAACAAGCTTTCAGAAAAAGCAAATGACCTGAAAAAATGAGTTTATACAGGGTTCTGTGCAATGCCCACAGGAAATACATGTTGTGGTAGATTGTTGGAATTATTCAGCAGTTCTTCAGTTTTCTGAAAAGCTCTTCTGGTTGAACTTAACCCACATTGTGAGGCACTCATAGACAAACAGCCAAGAGGATCGTGTTCTCTGACCTCTCAGCAATCGATCTGACTTCATAAACATCCTCCTGAGAGGTGAAGGCAACTGTCAGCCCTGTCTTATCACATTTAGAGGCACACCGTTTAAAATTTCATATCACAAACAGGAAGTTCGACCAATCACACAGACAGTCCTTCTTCCTCCAGCAGCTGCACTGTGCACTGTGTGTGACTGCAGAGCCCACTAACAGAGGAGCTGCACAACTTTCACAACAGTAAGCCCATGATTTATTTCTCAGGGAACATGATTCTCAAGGCTTTAAAAAATGACTGCCGCTAAAAAAACATGAATTTGCCATTTATTCAAACAGGATTTTGTCATATCAGATCCTCTGTGCAGAGCTGTGAAGATGTGTGTAAAAATGTGTGTATTAAAAAAGGAAGAAAATTTACATGGAGATACCAACCTCGACTTCTTTTTCTGTAAGCGGGGGTGCGCTGAAATAGAAAATACCAACTGTAATCAGATGGGGGGTTTTTAGATGTGAAAGGCATTTTTACGTTCAAAATACTCTTTAAGATCATTTAAGTATGATTAGTATTTGAATAGTAATTCTCCTGAAAGAGAAAATACACAAATGCATAACACATTCACTTCAATATTCCTTACATCATAAATAGCATAAGTAACTTTTATTCCAAAATAAAAAACACATATTTGTATGAGACTGTATTTGACTGAGAACAGTAACCTATTTAGAGTGGAATGCAGTTATTATGCAGTGAGGTAAAAGGACTTTAATGATGACTTATATATGTGAAGCAAACCTCGTAGGCAGCGCTCTGTGAAGTTTCAGTTTCCGCAGCATGACATCAGAAATGTTTGGCATTACATCAGAGTTTCCTCTGGGCTCCTCTTCTGTAGGCGACCCAGGTGTGGGGTTAGGAGAGGGTCCTGTGTTTTGAAATAAAGAACATTCAAGCTGTAGTTTGTCTGAAGAGAAACACAGAAAGACCAGTACCAAGACCGATTTGCCACAGAACTTTTTTTTTTGAGCAAGTCACCTTTTACGTTTAGATTTTCTAAAAGTCCCTACATGCAACATCTTTAAAATCTGTATTTTGCCTTAAAACCAAAGATTACCTGAATGCATGCTATTCTAGACAAAAAATATTTTATTATGTATGCTCTCAAAATGAGCAAAATTAGCAAAATCTTTTCCCAATTAAAACTATAATAACTCACTTCATAAAATAGTGTTAGATTTTGGCATAACATACATGCCACCTGCTGGTTTGATCTTGTAATTGTAGATATTGAAATTCTCAAGATGTGTATGTAATTTGAGCATTGTAAGAAAACCCTGTGCTTTCTATGAATATAATTTTTTTTTTTAGTTCAATAAATTAAAATAATATTTTGCTTTACACACAAGATACCCTTTTACCTCTCATTGAATGCCATAATATTTTGCTTTTGTAGCCATTAGACTGATGTTGCAGTATAAAAGATAATTTTGTAATAATGATATAAAGAAGGAAAACATCCCTCTGTCCTATACTGTTCTAATTCGCGGACAGACAGAAGTTTGTACCTCTCTCCTGTTCAGCTGTTTCACTGAGATCTGGCAGCTTTGATCCAATAATGCTTTGGTTTCGCATCAGCTTGTGTTCCTAAACAAAAAAACAGAAGCTCTAAGCTGAGACGAAAATGTAACACTGAGATGCCTCTTTAAAATGCTTCATTTTCAGAGCATTCAACAAGATAAGAGCACCAATCAATAATTCAACAAATGCAACACATAGAGGCTTGAAAGAGATTTGTTATGCCTTAAAGTATTAAACATAAATGTAGAAAACAAAATTAAATAATTTTATAGTCAGTTCCTAATCTGATTTGCATTATCATTTTCCCCTGAATTGTACCGTTTTTTCAATCTTTTTAACCTAGTAAAAATGCTGAATGAGTATTACTGGAAGCACAGCCATAATTTACGGCAATAACAAATACAGTTAAAAACTCATGGAAGCACAATAAACTGATAAAGCACAATTACCGAACGGATGAACAACTTTACTCTGGGATTAGTAACAGAGATTATGTTTACTTTCAGATACGAACACAGAAATTTGCATTATGGCATAGTCTGCCTAGCCTGCTATAGTGTAATTTTAACTGCTAACTGTTTTATTTTTCTTCTGTGAAAACATTGTCAACAAGGTGCTCTTTAACACCCCCATCTGCTGTACCAACAGCACTCTTCAACATAGACAAACATACTGAACAGGAGCTACTCCTTACATGAATCACACTGGAGAGGCTCATTGTGATGAGAGCATTGCTCAGATTTTGCTCTTGCCAAAATAAACATCAGACGTCTCTCTGTCAACTTTCTTTTCCATGGGTTATGGACAGAAACACTGGATCACCGTATTGCGGCAAAACACTTCATGATTATTATCCAATCTACTGGTGCCTAAGGTTAAAACGTTGTAAATCAGTGTTACTCAATATTCTGTAAGAGGAGGAACTACAGATGCCCCATATTACTCTTTAAGCTTGCAGTTAAAGACTGAAATAAAATTAAGTTATAGTTTCTGCTACAGTGGTATCTTGCAAGCTTATGATTCATTTTTGTCTCTTTTTTGTTTCCATTCTAACTTAACCTGAATCATTCATCTACAGTACATCTATGTTTTCAAACACTCTCAAAGACCCATGCCAACGCACTCCAATGGGAATGCCACTCTCATAAATCATGAGGACGTGTAAGAATGAGTAAATAGAGAGCAAATGAGGCCAATGAGAGGCATTTGAAAGCGCAAGTCCATTTCCTTAAAATACGAGCAGTTGCTAAAAATGCCTTCTGTTTAGCTAACCAAAAATGCTGCAGGAACATTGTAGCAAATAACAATCTGACTCTATGGCAAGACAAAGCTTCAGGAAATAAAAATAAACTTTATGTAACAGAGTGTTCTAACCTGACTACATTCCAGAAAAATAAAAATCAAATGATCAAGAATGGAAACTAGTTTAAGTTACTTTACATGAAAAAGTTCAAACAAAATATACTGTATACTATACATATGCATACAGTACATAACAATAGAAACGTAATAGAGACCTCATGAAATGTACCACTATACCACAATCAGAAAACCTTGCTCTTCACATTCAGGGAACATTTCAAAGACATCCGAAACCCAAATTATCCTGAAACTAGGTTCACACCTTTCCCCTTCTCTCAACGACAGACTCATTTCCTTCGAATCCTCTCTATTCATTTGCAGGTTTCGACCTCTCACCTCTCTCACCACCTGATTGTCTACTCTGCCCCCCCTCCGCCTCTACCTCCTCGACACTCCCGGCCTTTGTTCTCCCATGCTATATAATCTCTGCCGACTCCCCTGTCTTTCTCTCACCCGAAGAAGGCTCCACAGCCAAAACGTTGTGTTTCCTTTCTTCTCTTTTCAGCACGGAATAAACCTTTACTCGTTCCATTTCAATGATACTATGTGGTTGCGAAAAGATCACGTGATATTTGTCAAAACCAATATACAACCTCATACAGCCTTGACTGAGCACAATGTGCGAGCTGAGCAGTTACCTCACGCATCTGGACCAGCTTCTGCATCCTGACCGGCTGAACCGGGAAGTCTTTGTATCCCGTAGCCTTTAGCAGCGCGATGTTGGATTTGTCATAAAAGGACAAGGGCTCGTCGTTTTTCGCTGGAAAAGCCTGGGTCCCGTTTCTGATGCTGACCGGTCCTACGGAATCCCAGGACACGGCCCGCATGAGTGGGGGGCCGCAGCCGATGGACTTCAGCTCCGCTGTGCAGGCCCCGGAGGGCAGCGGGGGAGCCACGGGCCCCTTCCCCATGGGGGGGTCGGGACTCTCCAGGTGCTTCCTCCCCGAGCCCCTGCCCGGCTCCTCCGACTCGGCCCGGCCCGCGGGCGAAGGGGGCTTCTTTCTCGTTTCGCCGCCCAGCCGGGGGTCGCAGTTCTCTTTTTGCTCCACGGCTGCCTCGCTGGAGCCCTCGTAGGCGCTGAGGCGCGCAGGCAGCGTCCCTTGTGAAACCTTGCGTTTCTCATGAGGCTTTCGGTCCAACGGTTTCCTGGGACTCTGACGAACAGCAACGAGAAGAAAATATAGAAATGTACCGCAGCCCGTGTGCGATGAATGCATGCGCTGTCTATATTTACTGCAAGGGAACAAGCAGAAGTTAACTCCATGCTGAAAAGTAGAAAGAAAAACCAGTGTTTCGGATGTTGAGCTTTCTTAGGGTGAAGAAATCGAACAGCACTGACCTCTGGCTCCTGCCCTCTGGTGTCGGACTTCTCTCGGGGACTGGGCACTTCCAGATGCTACAGATAACAACAGAAAAAGGCACACATCAATGTTAGTGTCATGGTAACCGTCCAGAGCAAAGTTAAAAAGCTACAGCGACCACACAAAGCACAGAGCGATGGGCATTTAAACTGTTTATACATTCTGTGTTAGCTACACGTGTAACAAAAGGGGTCACTGGAATTCCTGGGGAAACGTGGATCTGCCTACCTGATTTATAGGGGGGTTGACATAATTTACCTCTGTCCCATCTGGAGCTAGAAACACAAACAAAAACATATATATCATGTATAGTCTTGAGACTTGCAAACGTGGCTGGAAAAATGCAGTAGCTCTTTAGAGAGTAAGTAGAAAATCTATACTTGCATATAATGAGTGCAGAAGAGTTAAAACGAAATATTTAAATGTCACTCAAGAAAAGTAATAAGCATTACTATGCAGATAACAACTAGAATATAATACTTCATAGTCAGATTATGACTGGCTACACCCATAATTTGGGAACGATGCAGATTTTTGAAACTATGAAGGACGGCAGGAATTGAAGTTCAATAAGACAAACAATAGCATGTCTCATATTCTGATTCCTCAGATCTCAGAGATACAGCCAAGGGCTCCAGAACATACCAATCTGTGGGGGCACAGTGAGGGAGCTGCTTCTTGAAGGTACTGGAGAGGAGCGAGGAGTGGGATTGGGCGAGAGACCTACGAGCAAAGACAGCACCTTGTTAAAATGAATGAAACTGGAATCGTCCCAATGTGAAATAAATCACCTTTCTAAGGGGAATGCCTGAAGAAAGAGCACAGATGGCAGCTTTAGAGCTACAATCACAACATGTGACAAGAAAAACCTCAACCATCTCAAAGTCTGTCCTCCGGTTAATAGCAAAACGGTTCAACCAAAAAAAAAACTGTTAAGTGTCTAAAGAAACATTCACTGTCTGTGCAGTGGCTAACAGATCATTGAAAGATTATTTTTATTCTTGATTATACAGTAGTTTTCAAATATTGAACAATTTCATAACATAAGCAAGACTACAGATGAGAGGCAGGCATTCCGCCCATCTAGCCAATATGGTAACTATTAGTTTATTGATCCCATTGATCTCATCTATCCATTTCTTCAAAGAAACCAGACTACCGGCTTCCATGACATGTCTGGGTTGCTTCTTCCATACTCCCACAACCCGTTGTGTAAGGAATTTCCTCCTTTTCTTGGTTTGAAATACCAAATGTTCCTCATTACAGGCTCCATCTTCAGATTAAATCCCATGCCAAACTACAGACAAAGCATGAGGCTGTCTTCCAGAATTATTTAACACGACAATTATTAAAGTTGCTTAAAAAATAAAGTTTCATAACCATTTTTGTCCTCTTGACGGACACATAGTACATTTGAAAGTCGGATAAAAAAGGAAACATTATTTGGAGCACAAATGCTTGCGTCTTTCCGTTTCCATGGAGCGAGCAGAGTAAAGAAGCTGGCGCCCACTCAGTATGCTGTTCCAAACACAAATATACCCTGGATGTTAAGGCAAGATAACTTGAGAAGTCAACACACAACAGCAGCAGGAATCAAAATAAATTAGATGCTGGAATGCAGCAAAAGAGCCAGAAAATGCTTCCTGCAAAGAGGCGATTTACAATACCTCACCTCTACAGACAGTTTGCTCTATACACCCTCTATATACCCAACCTGGGTATTTCACTGAGCCTCGTCAGCAAAGGTTTTTATTTTCTTCATATTATTACTTTATTAATCTAATGTTGTGTTGGGTCTGATACTGAGGGTATCTGTGTGTACGCTCTACAACAATTATTTGAAATACTGTGTTAGTCATATTACAAACTGATGAGAAATAAGCTTCTTTTCTAACTTTAAAAGGAACACTGAATGGTATTGACACATGTTCTTGTTCCCCTTTAAAACAGAACATAATTATCGCTTAATTACAATGCAAAAATGATATTTTAACTGCACAATTAGATTTTCTTCTTGAGACAAAAAAATAATCTTAATTGTCTAGCATTACAAAAGGATGGCAGAAATCAAACACTGATGAAGCAATACAATTAAAATAGTTGTTATTGTCAGTATGACTGTAGAACTGTAATAATCTATAATTCTCATTAATAAAGTACTAGAAAAACAGATGGTCCTACTTTTCATGCTTCATTTAAAAAATAAATGACCTTTCCTGTTTATTTTTTCATTTTTCTTCAACTAACTTCATGTTAGAATGAAATAATGACTCTACTTGTGCTCAATGACAAATATACAAATATGAATAATATTTTGGAGATTGCACATATTACTTGTCAGATCTCAGAAGCTAAACAAGTCCAGGACAGGAAAGTATAGGAATGAAAGACCTCTAAGGAAAACCAAGCTGTTACAGTAAGCACTGTTGGTTGGCCAGTAGGTTGTGCAAACCAGTGCCTTCCTAAAGTTCTCCCTGAATTCAGTTTGTGAAGAACAGGCAGTTCCAAGCGTGTCCTGATCTGCTGCAGGCACATAATGGCTGACACAACTCACTCATGTGGAACCACACATCAGTGGTCATTCATGATGAAAACTCTATATAAATGACAGCTTTGGTTTGTAGCTAGCTTTTCACTTAAATTGGTACAGTTTTATGATTGAAACTGCATGGCTGTATGACTGAAATCCTTTGTAAAGCTGTTCTTTCTGCAAATAACTCCCTGTAGGTGGCACAAAGTAAAAACATTAGAGCCGTGCGGGTAACTGTGGTATCTACAGTGCATGATAACATGTTAGAAATCAAAGCCTAATTGCTTTGCCTTCATCAGGCTCTGGCCTTAACAAGACTGTGTTAATTGCTTCCCACATTAAGATCTGCACCTGTTGGGGATTCTGAAAGGCTGCAGATTGACCTTCGACCCCTTCGCATGAGGAAGCGCTCACTGACTTTCTTGGCTTCCTCAAGCAGTTCCAGATTCTTCTTCTTGTCTTCATTGGAAAGTTCAACATCTGGCAGCTGGTCTTTTATCAGGTCAATCACATGGCCTTCACTGTCTAGTGGGACACACAGATGAGAAATGATTTCTTCAATTGATATCACTATACTACCCTAAGGAAAGAAAGAAAATAATACAAGTGTCTATATAAGATGACTGAATGCATAAAGTGGCCATACTTAACATGTGAGTACCACATACTCAAGATTTAAGGATAATACTCCTTGAAGCATGAAGAAAACGACACCAGCAGCATTGACTAGAAATGTAACACTAGTTTAAGAAACACAAGCTAAAGTTGCAGTAAAGGAGATGTTATTTACTAATCATACCAACTGTTGTTATTGGGTTCCCTGAAGAGAATGAGCTTCGAGAGAGCCGTGGCCTGGGACTGTGTGGTCTGTGAAAATAAATTGAAACACTACTTCTTCATCACTAACTACTGAACACTGTTTCAGTCTATCGACTAATCCCTTTGAAATGCATTGAATAAACATTGTGGAGACATACTTATTGGAGCCAAAAACACAAACAGCTCATAAGGCTCTAAACAGCAACTGTGCATTATCTAAACTAGCTCTTGTATTAATTACCTTAGTTCACATAAAACATGACACATAAACTGTGAAAATGGATGCATGTCGTTGTGCATGCATCAGTTACAGAACGTCTGGGTAATATTACATTCTATTGTCCAGGATGAAGAGAGAGTTGACATCTGTCTCTAACTATGTCTGATATGCTGATTGCAAACTCAACCTAATTTGACTCATACAAGATCCTTTCAGTTTTAAATGAGGGCTTTGGTACACAAATTCTCTCAAGGAGTACTCTTTTTGGGACTTCAGGGACTCTCTACGGTAGGGTACTCAAAAGTTGAAAGCACAGTTTAACTACTGCTACATTAACACTTTCTAATATTCTTCTGTTATACCACTTTTATGGCAACAATGTCTTATTACCTGGTCTGTTCAAGAGGTTTAGAATCTTGGTCCACAGGGGCACCTTGTCTTGGTAAAACAATGGAAGGAGCAGAGACTGGTCCAGGGACCATTCTGGTCAAAACAGGCGTAAACTACGTACAGAGAAACATCATGCAGATCAGCACAGGGAACTGTGTGTAAAAGTACATAGCGTGTCACTTTGTTCATGTCTGGGACACAGCTTCAAAAAACGAATGTGAGGCTAAACATAAAAGAGTGTTATTGATAATGGGGAAACTAGAATTATTTACAACGGTTTTCCAAAAGTACTTTAATGGGAGAACTCATTTTAATTAAGCCATGTGACAGTACAGCAGAAAAACAGCAGAATAGAGATATAAACACGTGGTCACGTTTCCTTTTCCTCATCATTAATGTATTATTGCTTACTATAAACAAAGGTTCAAAACGCACTCCATCTCAGCATGTGGCTTTTATCAGAGCCCTGAGCACAAACAATTGAAATTCCAGAGGATTATATAAGTTTTCATTGCATTAGTCAAAAACCCAAACTCTGTAAAAGCATACTGTATATACAATATCTCTCCAAAGGACAAAGAGGGTTTTGTTATTAGTACAATTTAAAAAAGACCGCCTAAGGCTTCAGAACATAGGTCTCCATTTTCCAACATTAACTACTCAGCTGTAGGTGCTCTTACTAATTATTTCCTATGAATTTCTCAGGCTATATCCCATCTAACCGAAAATGCTGAAGGAAAATCAACCAGATCTTGGATTCTTAAAGATCTTGCTGATTGCGACTATTTTATAGGCAAATTAATTAATTTCAATGTCATTAAAATGTGGGCTATGATCTTAGTATACACTCGTGGGAAAACAAGTGGATTTTAACTGTTTGTCTTGCTATGTAAAGTAGCAGCTCGGTTTCACCGAAGGGCAGATGTTCAAAAAGCCAGCAAGACAACTTTCCAACTGAAACATTTTTAAATCATTGCCCTATTAATTTTTATATCCTCTTTCTTTACAGACATAAACGATTTCTCTTGGGATAAACTGAAGCCCAGTTCAAATTAAATGACTCATCGCAGCTTTATCTTCAGATTTATTTAAAGAAGAGAAGCTAAAACAGTGAAAGCGACCTTTTCAAATTTTGGTAAACAGAAGGAATCAAATGCCAAGTTTTTTTATGAGACTTTCTTGTCTTGGTTAACAAAAATATTTAATAATTATAATTATTTGATGCAGAACTTTATTTGATAGGTTGTGTCAGAAACAGCATATCTAATTTAGTTTTGAAGTCTTAAGGATAAAAATAGATTATAAAACAGGGAGGGCTATAATTTTACTTTCAGTTACTATTAGCAATTTACTATTTGCTATTGTCTAAACTATTTTATGCTTGACTTTACTACAGTACTGTAACAGAGTGATTTTGCTGTACATATTAAACTCTGATCTAAAGCACTTTGAAGTCTCTGAAACATACAGAACTGTGTTGCCAACTCCCTGGACACCAAACTTGCTTAGTGATTATAAAAAATCCATTAGCATACTTTTCTAGTACACAAACTGACAAGGCGAGATCAAAATTAAAAGGCACATAAAATGTGTCTTTAAGAAGACGGTTCACTGGAATGGTAAAGCTGTCTTTTTGAACAAAGTTTTAATGTGGTTATAAAACGGCCAGATTACATTGGAAAAATCTGAGGACAAACCATATGAACCAACAGAGCACCAAGAGTTCTTCAAGGACTTAAAAGAAACAGAGCAGAAAGAGGGGTTAAGGTTCTCTCCTCAAGAGATTTCTAGTTCAGACCAGATTCTGTCACATCACAAGCCAATTCTTCTGCAAATCTTCTTGTGTGTCTGTCCATTAAAAAAATGCAAAAGTCCTGTCCTGTTCTGAATGATTCTGCAGCAACAGTTCTTCATGTATAGTTCTTGCTCTAATCTCAAGAAGGTCTTTTGAATGAAAAAAAAAACATACTATAAGTCAGGCTGTCTTTACCAAGAATAAAAAGAATTACATTATGTAGGGAGGAAAAATGTGACAGAAATGAAACAGGACAGGGTTATCTTTATTACTAAGAACAGAATGCATGAAGGAGTAGGCAACCTTTTTTATTAAGGGGAATATAAAATGTGCACTTTTACGTTAGAAAGGAATATTGCAGACATGAATAGAGGAGCAAATGTTAATATGTCAGCTTTTATCTATATTTAAACTTTGGAAATAGATATAAAAATGACAAAACCTCTGTAGTTACTCCAGTACAAAAGTTCTAGACAAGCAAGCACTTATCTAGGAGAGGTTGAAGAGTTGATAGAGGAGTTTGGAGACTTCCTTACAGTGACTGGAGAGCTGGATGAGCTGTCTAGTTCCTCAGGAGAGTCCTCCTCTTCTTCAGGGAGGGTAGGCATTGTTGGCGGGTGGCTGGGTCTGGGCCTGAGGAGAGGGCGGCCGTTCTTGGCTGGGCCAGATGGGGCAGAAGGGGGCTGCTCACTGGGTCGAACGCTTAACGCCTGGCTGCAAGGCTGCCAGGCCTCGTCCTCTACAGGCTGCTAAAACGTGTCACAAAACGCCCCAATCACATTACCTTCTCACTGCTCGAACATCAACAGGCAGATTAAACCATAATACCTTATCCAACATACAGTATATATAGTCTGCAAAGGAACAAATTATAGGTTTATTCCATGCTGAAAAGAGAAGAGAGAAAACACAACGTTTTGGCTGTGAAGCCTTCTTCAGGTGTGAGCAATATATATAGTATATATAGCGTTCACTATGCCAAAGTCACCCTTTTCTCATGAAAACAGGTAAGGCAACGGGTGTTCCCAACGGGAAATGCTCACTAGTGGGATTCCTTTTGTCAATCCACCACATTTGCCCCCAGTGAATGTCAATATTACTTTCTTCAGAAGCTTTTTGGAATCATTAACTCGCAACTGCAATAAAACACACTCATGTAATTTTATAGGCCTTAATCTTTGACTGTGTAGATATTATAAGTCACTCTTAAAATGTGCAATATTATTTTTCTCAAAGATGTTATGAGGCATTCATACTTCCAGAATAAATGTCCTTGACATTTTATTCTGGTAATATTTAGGCTTGTAACAGATGTTAAACAGACGGATTATTTTAAGAAATTCCACACACCTACAACAGAAACCTGTTAGGATATTATGTTATGAAGAGACTGAAGGAATCACTTTAAATTTCGAATTGCAGAACAGGCCCTCAGAAAGCAGAATGAGATGGCACTGAAGGGAGAGATGAGCCCATGAAAGCTGCTGGTTTGAATCCTGCACATGCAGAATTGTATGTTGGTTACAACTCCCTGGGGCTCCATGCTGCTGTGAGGGAAACATCAGGGGGTGGGCTAGTTGGCCAAAAGGCCCTACAAAAGCCCCCACAGACTCCCACTCCACTAATCCTCATTTTCCTGAGGTCCACAGGCAACTAATACGTTTCTTGGGCTCCTTGGGCATTACGAGTGGGAGCAAAGAAAATGCAATGATCAGCTGTTGTATATCTGTCATGGCTCAAGTACCAGCAGTGGTCTAGAACTGACAATCAGACTCAGAACTGTAGTGTTTGCTGTGAATTCATGCTCTCAAGAGTAACAAACATCTATTCCAGTTAAGTGCTTCTTCAGTATCTTGAGAAATTAACAAGCATACTGTGTGTACAGAGTAAGCCAATAATGACTTACCGCTAAGTGCTGAAAAGTATTTTATGAAGCAGTATATCGCTGACAAACACTTAAAAGCTCTGGGCCCCTGATTTTGTTTCTAAAATAAGGCCTTTACTAAAGTTTTTTTTAATATTTTGACCACTTTGCTGAAATCCTCCCCCTATTCAGGATCCAAAGACTGTTATTTTTGTTACTAACAAACCTGATGTATTGAAGTGCTCGTGATCAAATGTGGCTCAAAGCATTTCATGTGAGTCAGACAGGAATGTATTCTTCCATAAACTAAACTCACCCATATTTCTTAAAAATGTAACAGAAAGATTAACCTTTGCTTGCATTAAATCAGAGTAAAAATGACAAACATTGCCTATACTGTATGTTTATAAAGGACATGAATATAAAATAGGGTTGAAAAGAAAAAACTGAGTTGATTCGATATATTTCTAAATATTACACACTTTCTTATGAAAGTTTTAAAAAGTAGTACTCAGTGCAACCACTTTGTTTATATAATATAGCCTATGCTTCAGTAGTAATGACTGAAGCAGGAAAACCTAGATCTTTCTAACAATGATAAAAACAACTTTAAAACCTATTCCTTCTAAGAGAACAATTAAGTATTATGCTAGTGTTGCATTTCAACTGCAATAACCACAACCAGATTTTGTTGGAATGTCTAATTATAGCTAATACCTTGTCAGTGCGAGTAATTTGTTATGTTATTGCCTGCAGTACATTCCTACTTCCTTACTCCTTGACGTCCTGTGTCTTTATTCATAAATATGGAACATCCATGTTGAAATGGCAATCTTAGGCTTCCAGACTGCATTCTAAAACCAATCAACAAGATGGAAAAAAACTCTACTTCATCTCTGAGCAGCAGAGGAGAATGTCTCCTGGAAGAGATGATCTTAAAAGGATGTATTCCTTAAATGGAAAAGGTATTTGCAGTGGTTTTGTGGTACACATGCAAGTCCACACTTTCAAGTTTAAAGGACAAAGTCTGGATATGTCATCAGAGATCACCTTGTTGCCACGGTGGTTCAGATGTTGTGTTGTATATAAAACATTCAACAGGAAGTACTTGCTTTTCTGTATCCTATCTACACAGTTGTCTAACAGATATCCAGCTATAACACTGCTTCCCTTCTAAATCACACTTCCATGAGACACCCAAACAAACCTGTGTCTCTAAGAAATCACATCCATTGGGTGGCATGCTTCTTTTATACTGAGTTTAGTGATCATTAGATCTTTCCACATGCATTTTGGTAAATCCCTAGCTACATTATTGTTTCTGAATTTGTAATGGTTTGGAATTTGAATAATTTTTAGATTAACACTGAAAACAGAAGACAGTATACAACAAAATACAGCAATTCGAAAAAACACTAAAAATGGGAGCTCTGAAGAAAGTGGGTTAAGAGAATTAAGATATACCATAGAAAAATATATGTCTATTTCTGACAGTACCTAGAATAGATTTTCCCTTTCTTTTAGCAAATGCTACAAAGAACAAAAATGTTTGATCAGTAAACCTCTCTAATTGATGATAGATTAACCATGCAATCTTCCACACAGGTAATTGTAGTGGGCTTGTGTAAACAGATGTGTCTCCACTGTTACACAGAAGAAGGGAGACCCATTAACTCACCGGGTCTGCGTGAGTAGCAGTTGTGCTCTGTTTCACTAGGGCCTGATTATCTCCATTGTCCTTTGGGTCTGTCTGGCAGCAGTCAGAGCTGGTAATGACCTTAAAGCTGAAATAATTAATTAACAAACTGTTCAGTCACATAGAAACAAGAGATTAATCCTGTGCTGAAACATACAGTAAAAGGTAAGAAGAAAAAACATAATGTCTTAAGATGAGGAGTGTGCTTCTTCAGCTCCTGTTTTTCACTCCTACTCTAACCAGTTCAGTAACGTACTGTACATTTACAAAACAAACTCCAGAAAGCAGAAGTCTTAGTTTGGTAGGAGAATGGAGGAAAAAAACAATTACATAATTTAAACTAAAAAAAATATATTCAAAAATAAATGTTATAAAGAACCTTGCATTATAATAAACAGGCATACATACTTTATGTACAATAGGTAATCAGTTTCTGTCATAACATATGGTAATATTAAATAAATTCATGTACATTTATTTTTACATGTATTATTCAGGTTTTGTCGTTATAGAAGTATTTCTTAAGTTTCAATTTCAACAGTATTATTGCATAGTGCATTGTCATTCAGACACTGGGAACTTTAACTGGGCTTTTTATTGTTAGAAAGCTACAATTAAAAAATGCAAAATGTTTGACAGTGGCCAGCTGTTTTATTATGGTGTTGTGCGCTGGAATGAGAAAGCGTGTATAATGTTTTTCATCCAGACAATAAAACTAACTTTTTGAACTAACAATGAAAAAACACTTTTTAACTCAACTGCATTTCCAGCTAAATAGAAAACAACACTGAGGTCTTAACTGAATCCTATTTTATAAACAGAAGAACTTACCTTTCTACATCTTCATCTGTCTCTTTACATTCACAGTTGTCAGATAAGTGGTTCTGACATCTCCCCTGGCTGTGATTAGGTGACAATTGTCTTACACAACAGCTGTTTGTCTGTAGCTCTGTCTTCAGGAGCTCCAAAGCCAATGCATCTGTTGGAATGATGAACTAGATTTATTAAACACAGCAGTTACAGATTTCTGCATGACAGGAAGTGACTGTCGCAGATTTTAAAATGGAGACATGTCTGAGCCAGTGAAATGTGGTTACTATGAGGACATAGCAATCCTGAAAAAGCTACAAGTATACATTTTAATTAAATTAAATTACTGAATCAGTAGCAATTTATCAACAAGTAGTTCCAGAAATAGAAGAAGATGAATAAAATCTCAGACAACAAAATACAACAGTTTAAAGATAGTTTTTTCAAGTCAATTTTCATTTTAGGGAGTGTGGTGTTAAGAATATAAGGTAAAGCTTTCTTTGAATTAAGCTTTATGTAACCTCCATCACACCTTTAGTATTTTTTATTATATTTGGAACAATAGTTATAAAGGGTTATGAAAATTATGAAAACATTTTACTGTATGTAACCTCTAAAAAGATATAATACAGGCTAAATAAACCTATTTCAAACAGTTTACTGTTACCCTCTGCCAGATCTGTAGGAATCACTTTTGGACAAAACAGGTAAACAGAACAATGATTTGCACAAATTGTGTACCTAGTAGAGAAGTGTCATGTCTTGAACTATCCTTGGTGATATAATGCTGCCCTGAACAAACGCTGAAGAAAGGATGTTGGATTCGTGATGGTCGATCATTGACACAGACAGTGCAGGAGCTCTCTTTATCCTGATAAAGAGAAAATGATATAATACTCGTTCACATAATCTGAGCCCCGAGACAGAGCTAAAGCAGAGTGCAGAGATAGTGGGTAATGTAGGAAGATGGATAAAAACAGATATTGTAAGAAAAACTCTTCAAGGATATGGTGGTGTTTACATTGACTAAACATACGTCCATCTTCTGATTCTGATACTTTATATATATATATCCCATGACAGATATTTGTATTCCCGTTATACAGTGATTATTCTGCAATGACTTTTGCCCTGTGACATGGTATGTATTTTCTATAGTTTGTCCTGCTCAGTGTCCTGTATCAAGATACAATAAGTTACACAATAGTTAAATGTATTTTTGATATGTATCTTGGCAATAACTCCATCCTAGGGTTGTTTGAATGTAACAATTAACATGGAACATAACCTAAGAAGAAAACAATAAATAAGAACACCCATCTACTGAAAAACAATCATGTTGAATTAAAGAGTGTTATCAGTTAACCACCATTCAAAGATCGATAAAGACCTAAGGAATGGGCATATGTATATATTTAGAACTACAAACAAGCCTAATTCTTTTCTGAAACAAACAGAGCTGTCAATCAAAGGTATTTACATTGTCTACCCAACGGAATTCAACTTTGGCATGGTTTGATTTCCACAAAGGAGAGAAACTTTTTCAGATATATTGTATTCCAATTATGTTTTGGATATTAAAAAGCATACAAAATGAATAATTTCAATTTCCATGGCAGTCCTTGTGATGCAAGGCAAGAGCATTCCTCTGTAGACCAAAGACAAGTTGTATGAAAGCCTTAACAGGCAATGTTAAATCAATGAGCTGTGACAAGCATGAATTATTTTCTTTGGGAGTTTTAAAAGGGTATTATTACCATAATAAAGGATTAATTCTTTGTTTCAACAGATTTTTGACCAAGAGCTTTGAAGGCTCAGGACCAGTTTTATATACAGCGTCTCTTTTGTATGGCTGACTTGAAGTAAGAAGTATAAGTCCAATTTAAGAATTGGTCTAGAGCAGAGGGAATGTATTGAGGCAATGTCACCATCAGAGTTGTATAGAAAGCTATGTTTTCATGGGTCCATAGTTCGATCTAGGAGCACACAGTCACATTCCGCAGAACTCTTAATGTGCCATTTATGCATCCAGTGCCCATAGCAACAACCTTCTGTTTGGATCCAATTTAGGAGCTTCTGGGTTTTTCACAGCAGGTCAAAACAAGGTCGAAGATTAGATATTTATTCCAGATGGCGGGTTCATCACACGTCTCCCCCCAGCTGCTGTGCTGTCGTGCTCTACGAGGGCTTGGGCACGTGTCAAGGATGTTTTCCAGGACACCAAGCAGCGAGCTTGGAGATTTGGGAAATCTCCACTCAATTGGTAGGTCAAGGCTATTGATCATGAGGACAACATCTGTGTGTGTTGCTATATCACAGGGCGCATTTTTGGAAAAGTAAGACTGGCCTGCCCTGGTAACCATTCCATTTGTAGTCAGTGTTTAGAAGCTCAGAAAGGGTCACTGTTCTCAGTGGTGGTGCCAGTATGATGTAGATGTAGAGTAGACTTAGATTTGGTCACAGCCTCCATTAGCAGAAATATTTGGCTGCAATAGTCAGAACGACTGCATTTATATAGCACTTTCATTACCAAAGAAAACCAAGTGTTTCACATACAGCTCTGGACACACTTCACCCACCACTGAAATATAGCACTGGGGTGACACATGGCAGTCATTATACTGTATGCCAGCATCTCTGCTGCACAGCAGGTCAGATGGAGACATAAGAACATACAGCATTTACGGAGACTTCTGGGAACACAGATTGGTCAAGCCCAGAGTGGAACTGAGCTAGGACAGCAGGGTAAACAGGCTTACACCTGCAAGCAGAGTTGTGGGATCTTTTAATAAGCAAGTAGGTGGGACCTCTAAACAAAGACAGTAAACACCAGAGGTCATTATATCAGCTTAATGTGATATATGTCTGTGTCCATGTCTTTCTGCTATGCTCCACCTTCCTATTGTGGTTATGGTCATTGTGCTAGCAATGCACTCCCCATGCTCTCTTTTGAATTTGTACCCATAATGCACACTTTTCATGTTATAGCTGCAGTAGGCCAGCCAACCTCACTTTATCCTATATACACAGCATGCATTTTTTGCAATTTAGCTCATGTTAAAATGTACACCTTATAAAGTTAACACTCATGAAACATAACAGCGTTACTCGTTTCACCTCCTTTAAATGTTTCCAATGAAGCACTGAAGCCCAGTCAGAAGTATTTAAGGAAGGTGAAGCGTTTGTGTACTGCAAACGTTTACTGCATTTGAAAGTGCCTCTTCCAGGAGCCTGCCAGGAAAAGGCTGCATACATAGACTGGTATTACATTTGACAAGCGAGGAAAACCCAATAATTGCAGGAGGTTAAAAACAAAAACCTCTAGGCCTAAACTGTAAACATCTCTGTTACATTTGTTATAGTGAGAGAGCTATTGTAAAACAGACCACGGGCTGCTCCAGAAAATATTTTGGCCAGATAACTGGCATGGTTACCAAGGGCATACCCAAATATTAGGAAACTTCCTGAGAGAACCAGGCAGCAGAAAGTGGCTTCTAATACTAATCCATTAAAACCTGTTGAGGAGATTCCACAAAATGCTCACAGAACCATTTCTGCTGGGGGTAGGGATGTTATTTGGGAAGAAATTCTCCCCTTAATACAGAGTTTAATGAAAGAGGCTCCCCATAACTTCAATCCAGAGGCAAGGATTTGTGGAAAGGCAACAATATAATACGCAAGTGGGATCCCCACACAATGGAACACAAGGAGTACCCCCACCTGGAAAAAAGCCAACAGAGCAGAGAATCCTGCAAGTGCCGAATTTGCTTGTTGTATGACATCAGAGACTGCAACTAATTCAGCTCTGTACTGTAGTTCCTCTTGCACACAGCCAGGGGATCTTTAAGTGAAAATCCACAAATCTTTAACAGTCTGCTGGGCTCTGACACGTACAAGTCAGCAACTTCTGCTTCTTTGGCGACACCCGTCAAGAACGAACCCACAACCTCTGCAACTGTGCTGCAGGAACTACAAACATCCTCTATCACAGCTGCTTTTTTGCCACATACTGTAAAGCAAACAGAAAACTGCCACAGCAAACTAAGTCTGCAGATTTCAATAACACATTTTAAAATTGAGTTCAGTTGTAAGCTCACTGACACCCAAGTGAGTATCTGATGAGACAATATACCACTATGTCTTTTTTTGGACTGAGGTTCTGACCTAAAGGAAATGCCTACAACACTCAAACTTCTTTCTCTCTCTACACAAGCACACTTCTATAGGAATGCCCCTCTCTCAGTGCATCTTGCAAAGATGTGTATATATTTGTATGTTGTTTATCAACTTGGCCACTATGCCAAGAAAATAATAGATTTCATCCACCTCTTCCGAAGCACCCAATGCACTTAAAAACAGCAGGAAAAAAGAAAATATACATGGTTTCTTTCTTTTTTCACAAAATAAATCATGGGGCACAAAAAGAAAGATGTCAGTATAGTTTCCTGTACATCGAACAGTTTAGGGCACCACAATATGCTATACTGTGGGTTTTTTTGCAGTTTTAAACAATGATGTTGTTATCTTCTTTCCATCGTATGACAGCGTGCCCTTAAGGGTAGCTCTTAATGTTAGAAAACTGCAAAAGCAGAGATATCTGATACATCTGGAATTCACAAAATCACATTATTTTATATAATTTCCTGTTTTGTTGTACTTGTGCTGCTCAGTGAACAGGAGCCTGAGGGGCTCAGTACTGACTGTGTCTATTTTAAGGACATGTCAGCAACATAAACTTGGAAAGGATACAGAGCATTTACCCGCTCTTAGAGCTGAGGGGTCAAATGTCACCGTAAGGCAACACATTTAATTATTATTTCATGAGAAACTAAATGCTATAACCTCTTTACTTAACAGAATCTGTTTAAAATGTGGTTGTCTATAGCACACACAGTTAAATCAGGAATGTGGAAGTAATATTGACGGCATAAAAGAAAACAGGACGGAGAGCGTGAGAGAGATGGAGGAAGAGCTTTATACAAGCCCTTATGTATGAACTGACCCAGTGTTATAATAAATGAACTGTATTGTACATTAAGGAACTTTTAGCATTTATAATAATCTTTAAAAACAACTCATTTCCTGAAGATAAATGTCCATTCAAATACAGAAATACACATTTATCCTGAGAACTGTCTGCTAAATCCAAATGTTACTGTTGTCTTTTGGACGCAGTCTATTAACTTAAATCTACCAGTTCTCACTGCTGTGCGTCTCCAAACCAGATTGTGACGTATGGAAAAACAGAAGAAAGCTCAGTCACTGTTTTCCTATCAAAGCCTTAAACACAAGCATTGCCTTCAAGTACAAGTATAGAAAACCAACAGACACCAACTTCACATTTTCAGGCACACACATCTCCACCATGTATCCCTCTTTCCTGAGAAAATAAGGCTGTACAAAGCACATCATGTATTACTGTACCTTAACTTCAGCAGAAGGTCTCAGCTGTGCCTTTCAGAGTACTCAAACAAACACCAATTTCCAGCTTCCTTGGATTTGGAGATTTTACCTAAAGCTGAACAATTCCTAGTCTTTTTTTCCTCTTTTTTAAGCCAGCCTCTCTTTCACTCCTGGGAGCTTTTACCATTTAAGGGCAATGTTTCATCTGACTCTTTTGGCTGTGCAGTGGCTGCTTGAGAAGCTTAAGCAGAAGAATGATTGTGACCGCTGAAAAACTCTGCTCCATGAAAACCACTCTCTCCTTTTTTCAGTTTGAATGCAGTTAAGCAGTTCTCATCCGAGACTCCTGAGAGAGTGGAGAGAGGAGCTGATGTACATCTGAGCTTCCCCTTTCACCATGAATCACAAAATACAGCAAATACAGTGCCCTTATCTTCAAAAGAAGAAGCCCCAGACTTTGCATCTAATTAAACTGTTGCTATTACTATCTCCTGCACATCCCAAAAATTCTTAAAAGCACCTTGAGCAGAGAGTGCAAATTCTACAAGGCCTCTAAGCTACACATTCTAAATGAGTTTACTGATATTTCTTAAACAAAAACAAGCTAAGGTTATTCTTTGGTTCTAACTTCTAAAGTAACAGTAGTAGATCTACAATCTAACATGGAAAATGCATTCATTGATTGTTGATTCAAATGTGTCAATACACTGGGTTAACATAATCAGCATCAAACATTTCCAGCAAATTCCTTTCTCTGCTGATATACGTGAATTCATTATTTTTAAGAGGAGTGTTTGTGAGTGTAGGGGGGTGTTTGCTTTATGAAACTAAAAATAAATTGTTAAATAACTTAATCTTAATCTCCCAGGCTTCTGTTATCCTGATATAGTGTTTTTCCATTTCACTTGTAATGTTCAACTTTTCAGTGCATCAAAGATAGGTTATTATAGTCTGAATGTAAATTTTATTTTAAAGATGGATTTCTGTCAGCTGTCTTAAAAAACTTTGTAAAACCTTTTAAATGATTGCTAAACACAGGGCATTGCACTGATCAGAATGGTAAATTTTAGAAAAACTAACTGTACAGGTTTTTTGCATTCTTTCATAATTTAGTCAGCAGTATGCTAATTAGAAACTGGCTGTGTGGTTTTACATCAAGGGAAGAAACCGTCTTATTGATCTCTAGCTTTGCTGCTGGGGATAATAGTAACAATAGGTATTTTCATACAGTACATGAAATTAAATTAAGAAAAATAAAAGGGAAAAGGATTTAATTCACATTCTTAATATTACCAATCAAATTATTATCACTTACAACCAAAATTGAAAATAAAAACCTATATGTTGTCATTTTTCTGTTGTAATAAGTGGCCTGTGGTTTTCAATAAAACAATTCTTCTCTAAAATGAGCACTGAAAAGATGAAATATTTAAAATGTGCTATTCTAATTTTCCTCATCAAAATCTGTATACAGTCCAACTGTTTTTGCCCACTCACATCTAGTTTCTTTGCTCTGCTGTTTTTTTGCTCTTAACATGAGCCCTTCAAACCTGATCTTGTACCTGTAGACTTAAATTATGCTGTTAAAAGAAACATGTTTCGGCTGTAGAGCCTTCTTCGGGTGTGCACAAAACATTGTGTGTCTTTTCTTCTCTTTTCTGCATGGACTAAACCTTTACTTGTTTCTTAAAACATGCTTATTAAATCCCAACAACAGCTACACAATGTTGGTGTTTTCAGTGTCTTTGACAATACTGAAGTTAAACACGATGACTGAAATTATTTTTTACCTTGAGTTGTCACATATTGCTTACGATACAAACACAAGGGTATCATTTTTCCATCTGCATAACAATTCCAGGTTAGGAAACTTACTTACCTTGTCTACCTGATGCTGTAAATTCATTAAATGCCTTCATTTTGACTTGGTTAAATTGCTGTAACAATTTATTTACTTTAAGATCAGATAGAACAAAGCTTCAGATCTCTCAAAGTTAATTATTATTTCACTCTTCAGTGCTATAAGTTGTGTCTCTATGTCTTGTGTGTATTCTTTACTGTTTAAAAAATATTGTAAAACAGTTACCCCTTTCTTGACTTTTCTATGATTAGCAAAGATAAGTTAGACCAACAGTCTGGGACAAAATATTTGAAATGCTTGACACTACTGGTACCAATGAAACTGCTTCTTTCATTGACTTCAAGATTTTAGCTTCAAGATTTTGAAGACTGCTCTTAAGGTTTACAGTTCTGTGTGAGCAGTAAATAAAAACTGCAAAGAAACTCGATTCACACAATTAAAAAATTCAAACAATTCTTTCTAAATTTATCTAGAGTCAAAGGGTTTAAATTTTACAAATATATTGCCGGCGTTTTGCTCACTTCTTAGAAAATAATCCCCAATTGCATTTTAACACAGAAATGATTTCCAGATACAGTCTTTTGGCATTATTAAGAGAGAAAGTAGAGAGATATAAGATACCAGTTGATGAACACTCACAACATCTCTTAGTGTATAGAGTTTAACCTATCCAGCAGATACAGTAGCAAAAGGGAAAAGGTCTTTTTACATAAAAACTGTGGCATGATAAGTTGGTATGATAACAATTCCCACTGGCATTGTTTGTGAATTATGTTTTTTAAATCAGATATGCTGTTGTAAAAATGTTATTTTAAAGACAAAAGTCTAAGACAATATCTCATGATGTATATCCAACCACCACACATTCTGAAGTCTACAAAGCCTATAAATTCAGAACTAAAGTAAAGACATGTTTGTTATAAACTCTCAACATTCTCACTGGCTAAAAATTATTTGGACCTTTTTCTTTTTAAAAGAAAACACCTCAAACTGTCCAGTTAGTTTTACATTTTATTTAGGAAATGTTGTTCTCTTACCTTGCTTTGTCTTGTGGTGCTCAGGGAAATGATTTCACCTGTTAAAATAAAATCAGATGCAAAGTAAAAAAAATTCATTTGCATTTGAGCCACTGTCCATGCAAATTAAAAACTGTTTTAAAACCCATTTTTCTGATGACGCACCCAGAAAATTATGCAACCTCATTGGTGGCCTCATCCTCCACACATATTTAAGCAAGGAAAGCGCATCTCTTTCACCTCTTTTCCATATCTAAGGGCAACAATAACCTGGCAACCATTTGCATGTAGGGCTCATTCTCTGGTTAAAAATACTAGGCCTACAATGACCTCCTTGTGTCACCCTTCTTTTGTACTGATAGAAAGTTATTACTCAATGACACATCCAACATGTCCAGAAACAAAATTACCATACAATGAAACCCAATAATAATTATTACTTTATTTGAAGCAAAGATTCACAGAAGCAGTCTTAATGGTATATTCGTATTCAAGAAATCTTAGGAATTGCTACTAAAAGCATTTTTTAAATTCCCACCCCTACAAAACTCAGATATCAATGTCAAGTAACTGATTTTTTTAAGTTTACATGAGACAAAAACGGTTCATAAAGGAAAACACACTTAAAACAAAACATTATTAAAACTGAAAGACCAAATACAAGGTTATATGCTATGGGCAGACATCTTATTAGCAGATGATGCCTTTTTCTTTTTTCCACTTCTGTTAAATCGGTTCTGTTTATTTTTTAAATAAAAAGTATGTATAGACATGAATGTAAAGAAACATTGAGGTACACCTATCTTTTGTTAAAAAACAATGGATAATTCTGGCTCAACAAACACATTTAAAAATCTGAGTTTTAGTTTAAAGTAATTTTCTTTTTGCTGTGTTGCTAGGATGCATTTTCTCCTAAATGGAAGCCTGATCAATTATGCATATGCTAGGCTTAATATTTGCTTTTTTTGTTCCAGATGGAGGGAAACATGATAGTGAAAACAAAACACTCTTGGGTGACGTAAAAACAAAGCTTGCAATGCGGACAAGTGGCACTGTACAGTGTGTGAACTCTGAACAAGGGACATTCAGATAATTTCCTCCAGAAAGCAAGAAACAGAAGCTACTTATTTTGAATGTTCTGTGAAAGCTTGGAATGTGGCTCAGAAATCGAATTATTATTTTAGTAGTTAATGTTCTGTTGTGCTTTGTGTTTTCAAAAGGCAAAATCAAACTCTTTACACAGCAAACAGAATTAATGCCCGACAAACCAAGTTTAACACTTAAATTTATCCTTTTAAAATGATCAATGAGTCAAGGTTTGAAATAATTTAGAAGCTACTTTCCATGTAGGCAAGATTTCTTAATTTATTGCCTTTACAAACTGCAAACAACACCAGTGATTTGCACATTATATCTGAACATAGAAGTTCAGAGTTTGGGGGTAAATAAGAGTAGAGTGTGACTCCACATTCAAAAAGACAATAATTAACAGATCATTTGATTTTAGGTGTTGAAGGTATTAAAAGTGTATTGAGACAGTGCTGTAAAATATGTACTGAGAATTCAGATTAAACAGAAACACAATTAAATAGGATGCCTTTTTAATTTTCTTTGGCATGCTTTCAATTAACTCATTCAAAGCACTCTGGGTCATGAAAGGCCTTAAAGATCTCAGAGGAACATGTGTTATGTGATAAGAAAGTCCAACTGCTGACCCAGCTTTCCACAGGACCTTTGGGAGATTTGTCTTCATCTCCAATAGATGGCTTAAGCAGAAGACTAGCTGGATTCACTAAAGCAAACAAACCTCAATGCATCACGACTTCAGTAATGTAATTTCCTTGGATTCACACTCCGAGAAAATGTAGAGATGGAATGGAATGACATGCTCATTAATCCTCTCTTTGGATAGCTTTTATTGAAGCATTAAAGCAGAATTAACCTTTGGAATCGGGGGTGGCTTTAGACCATAATGATTTTATAAGGGTACTTTAGTTTTAATAATTAAACATATAGCTTTTATAGCAAACAAATTTGGTAACTCCTCATGTATCTGTAAATATAAACATTGGCTTTTTATGTTTGCCTTGAATTTATTCTTTCTTAGATTTTTTTTCACTCAAGCTACACTGAATTAGGG
Source organism: Lepisosteus platostomus (assembly GCF_059453375.1). Lineage (NCBI taxonomy): Eukaryota > Metazoa > Chordata > Actinopteri > Semionotiformes > Lepisosteidae > Lepisosteus > Lepisosteus platostomus. The sequence continues at coordinate 8,161,361 of NC_142628.1, forward strand.
CCTGAGAGAATGATACTGGCAGAATGCCATGACCAATGAATGACAGGGGTCTCTGTGGACACAACAGGAAAAGAGCAGCCAAGGAAAACTCAGGCATTTAACAGCAGTTTCAAGTTATTTAACTTTACCATTTATAACATCACAAGGAGAGGTCTGGCAGATGGTGGTCGCTTTCGGAGCCGGACAAGTGAATTTCTCTGTATTGTGTGTCTCAGAAAAGGCCACAGAGGGTGATCCACCCGAAGACCCAGTGGGTGATCTGGAATCTGTAGGCTTGAGAATAAAACCAGTGGTCAAATGTTAGTTTACAGTCTCACTCCTCTTTCCCAGAAGTGTGAGTTAAGCACTTGGAACAAACGTCAGAGGCAGCATTCGGGAAAGAGTGCAAAATGTTAAGTTCGCATTAAGTGGCATTTCGTATTGTTCAGATAAACAGATAGTATCAGGCAAACTGAAAATAATTACTGAACTTGGGGAAAAATATTAAACAAAAAAAATAAAATAAAATGTAAGGATAAACTATGGCATTGACATTAAACAGAACTTCAGTGAGTGTGTCCATCTATTCGTCTTCCCCTGCAACAAGAACTAGTCTTTGTTTTATTTTGAAATTAAAAGAACTCTTTTCAAATACAGGCCTATAAACAAAAGAACACATTACAAATGTCATTCCTCCAGTATCATAATGTCATCTTTGCTCATGATGGAAAGATGTGCAAGGTCAAACATACAAGAAAACAGAACCTTCCTTTATATTACATCTCTTTTTGTAGACCATTATTGTTTTGTATAATTAAATAAACCTACTGATGCTCAGTAACTGAAGATATATGTCTGGTAATTACAAGCATACACCTTTGTAGTTATCTAGAGCTTTTAATTACCCTTTCCTCTCAAGCTCTAGACAGATATGTCAACATAATTCTGTACTGTGAGAGGATGCAACAACAGACAATATCTCAGAGGAACTGGCTTTGATTTTCATACACACGAAAGAAAGCTTTACATGATGCTCCTGGAAGTTATACTCTGCATTTCGGGATAGGTGCTGTGAGAGAAGTTTTAGGAAAATAGACAGATACCTCATTTTTTGCCGAGACCCTAGGCTCCAGCAGGTTGAACTGTATTTCCGCATTTTCAGCTCTTTCCAAAGCAGCTTCGATTCTTTCTGTCACTGCATCCAGTTTTTCCTTAGCAACCACAAACCTCTGCTCGCCAAGTCTGATGAGCTCTGCCACTTGGCTCGTCGTTTCCTCCATTTTCTTCAAGGACCCCAGAAAGCTTTGCAAAGCCGATTCTTTTAAGTTACTGACTTCTGGCTCACAGGTATCTGCATCAGCTAAAAGCAGCTTATTTTGTGCTGTTTTTTGTCCATCTTCCATGACCTTTTTTTCCGGTAAAACTGCTCCTTGTTCCCAGGTTGTATGGTTGGTGGGCACTGCCTCTTCGCTTGTTTGACCTCTTGTTTCAGCCTCAGGAACTTTTTGCTGAGCCTCCATTAATGACGCTTCCAAATGACACAACTTGCTTTCCATCTCCTTGATTACGCCCTGGGCTTGTAGGAGCTTTTCTTTTGTTTCTACACACACCCGAGTCACCTGAGCAGTTTCGTCTTTGGCTCTGATTTTCTCCTCTTCTGCTTTTAAAGCTCTCCACCAGTTCATAGCAGCCATCTTCTTTGCCTCTTTATTGTCTTTCTCAGCCTCTGCCAGCCCCTGCTCCTGCTCCAACACCTTATCCTCAGCTTCAGACTTCAGGACTTTCAGCAACTCAAGCTCTCGTATTCTGTCAAGAAAATGTGATTCTTATTAGAACTATAGTTCATGAAAGTTTTAGCCCAAGACTGCTTGAGAACTTTTTTTTTCGATTTTTCTGTCAAGCAAGCATCCAAAGTTATTAGTAAGATCAAATATAAAAACTGATTTAAACGAATAAAAAAAAAATCAGAATTTGATCTACTCCAGATCAGTTTTTGCTTTAATTATTATTATTGTGTAGACATTACTGGTCAATACTGGAGTACATATCTGAAACAATGCAACACTTCAAATAAAACTCACATACACATTTGCCAGATGCTGCTTGGTGCTTGAATGTTGCTGCTGACATTGAAAGTAGGCTCTTTCTAATCTTTCCACAACTTTATTCCTGGCACCTTTAATTGTATCCTGAAAGAGATGAAAAGAAAGATGTCCACCAACATTAAACAGGCGAACATTACATCTAATGAAAATGGGTGGTGGCAGTTTAAAGATACTTGAAGCGCAGACCAGAGAAATCCCAAGAGTTATTAGAATAAGTTAATTATAAGTTATAAGTTAGTTAAAGGCCAGAAAGCAAGGACCCAAAATGGTTTAATAAATCAGTTAATAGAAATGCAGGGAGGAAGAAAGCGACATATAAAATGATAAAAATTAAAAAGATGCAGGAGGAGTAAAGATGAAAGAAGAAAAGGAATTTCGCAATGGAGACTAAATGAGTAAATGTTTTTTGTCAGTATTATAAAAGCAAAAGACAAATTAACGATAAATCTCCAAGTATCTTGGAGAGAATAACAGTTGATTAAGCTGAATCTCTGGCTTTGGGAATGGGCTGACTGAGAACCAGAGGTTTGTTAGCTACTAGCAATTAAAGTAGCTAAAGAAAGAACTCCTCTTGTCTGTATGTTTTTATACATTCTTATGTTTAGCAATCCATAACTCAAATGTTAAGCTATTGATAAGCTTTGACTTTTACCACAAAGATCAATAAATGATCTCCCTAAGTATTTTATGGAAATGGAATAAACAAGTTTTTTTAAACTGGAAATGAAAATAAATATAACACCTGAGGTTTCAGTAATATATCTGTTTCTATGCCTATAAAAACACTGCACCCCAAATCTAGTGAAAAATTTAGAAAGGCAGATAATCCAGTGTTAGTCACAAAACTGACTAGAAGAGCTTTTTACGTAATCTGCTGTGATCATTCACAGATTCCCATACAAGAGCTGCGTTTTGAGACAGAAGGGGGTTAACCATGTAGTAACCCATATTCTAAATACAACTCTCACAAGCGTCATAATTACTTACAGAATTTGACTTTCGGACAAAAACTGCTGGAAAGGAAGTCATCAGGGAAATGTAATTTAGGAGTACATGCTTCGGTAAGTTATTTATAATTGTGTATACAGATATTATTTATATAACCAATCTATACATTTAAGTTTATATGTAATGACTGGTTTTAGGCGTCACTCAGCTGTTTGCCTCTTTTGTTAACATGATTTCAATATATAAAATTAATAATATTTTCCTAAAGAAATTATCCTGGCTGGTTTAGGACTCCTGTAACATGAATGCCAGTATCTTTGAATATTGTTTGCTCTGTGTAGCACACGGGCACCTTACCCTCTGTTCAGGTTCGGTGTGAAGCATTTGAATGTGTTCCTGTGATTTAATCTGATGCAGAAGCTTCTGAAACTCATCCTTCTGGTTGGTGGAGGACAATAGCCCACAAAGAGGACTGTTTGCCTCTTCAGTACTGCCAAGCTACAACAAAAATGTCACAGCACTACAGATGTCGTAGAATGAATTACTTTGTCACTGATATTGTCACAGCTAATAGCATTATAAAAGTTACCATGACCATAAAAGCTTCAATTCTTTACTGGGTTGTATGTAAAAAGCAATGTTTATTACTCTTATAGTTAGCTCTAATGCCTGGATTGATACAAATTTAAGAACTCGATAATATTTCAGATCAGCTGTCTATCAGTGTGGGGTCCACTATGGGAGATAATGTAAATTCAACTGCTATTTCATAAAACTAAAATTTTCCATCCATCCCTTTTCTAACTGCATTATCCAATCAACGCTGTGGGATGTAGCCGGAGCCTATCCAAGCAAGCCACGGGTGCAACTCTGGATAAACCTTGAATGGGACACTAGTCCATCACAGGTCACACAGACACACACATTCACACCAGGACCAGTGTTCCCGGAAGCCAATTAACCCACCAGTTAGTCTCTGGGCTGTGGGAGGAAACCCATGTGAACACATGCCCATAGCCCTCCAGGAAATGTCCCACGATGCAAGGCAGCAGTGCACACCACTGTGTCACTTTGCCACCCATTAATTTTTTTGCCCATTAAAGACAATGAAGTATAACAAGAAGTTATAGTGTAATGTAATCATGTAGTTTTTAAAGATCCAAACAGCCACTGCCTGCATCTGTCTTGGACACATCTTTCACTGCAAATGACATACCAGAATGGACACAGGCACAGCAGTTGTCACTGTGATACTCTTTAGTTTTAGTCATCCCGTATTACCTCTTGCAGTTCCTGGATTTCTGACTGTAGTGAGTGTTGATGGGGAGGAGTGTCATACTTTCCCAAGGGGCAGGGAAGGGTTACATTGCATCTGCAAAAACCAAACTGTTAGATTAAAGTCCTCTAGAGTGCCACCAAAACACCTCTTTTCTGTACTTCACCCTTTATACCAGCACCTCACCTGAGCACGGCTGCTACGAGCTGGAAAAAAGAGCAGCTGTCTGATCCGTCTGGTACAGCACAATGAAACTGGTCTGTCTGTGGTGCAGTGAAATAACAACATGTGTAGCACGTCTTACTTCAAAATCAAATATGTTCCAGGTGACCTGGCATGTCTGTATGGTTCCCTTGCCCAGCCAACAGGCTGGCATAAGTTTCCTCATTTGTTTTGTAGAAGATGATTTACATATGGACACATTGCCTACCTCAACAGCCCATGCCGAGCATTTTCTTGAAGTCTCTGTACTTCTGAATACATTCCCTACAACGAGTATTACAGTGCATTACTTGTTATACTACACAAACAGTCCCATTTTCAAACAATATAAGTATACCTACAAGAACATAATCTGTATATTGGGAAATATTACAGATATGTAATTAATTACTCAGGCAGTACTGTAATCTTCATGCATAAGATAATTTCTCAATTTTACCTTGCATTAAACATTTGCCATGTTGCAGACCAGATCTTAAAATTCTTGTCTTAAAAATAGTGAGGATTTATTTTCATCTTAACTAAAAGATATACACAAAAATTTAATTTTTGCAACAGTTCACATTATGTTACAGTTTTAATTCATCTTCTACAACAAATGCTCAATAACAGACCCACATAATTTGAAACACAAGTTTACTGTTACACAAACCAACATGGAATGAAAAGAATACCTCAATGATTCTGTGGTTCTCCATTTGAGAGAATTTTAACTCTTCAATGAGCATTGTTTTCTGAAATAAAATAGTTTCCATAATTTTCAGTTCAGTTTCAAAGTCAAACAGAAAAACATGTTTTGCCACATTTCCATTTTGAATATGTTAACTCACCTGTGTGATTTCCCTGTCTTTTGACGCCAACAAAATTTGTGTTTCATCTAGTTCCTTCTGTAAAGCATTGAAAACATAACCTAAATTTTTCATTGTTTTAATTACTGTCAAAATACAAAATTTACAGCTGTATTTGCTTTAGTTCCAAAGGCACTCACCCTCATTTCAGACTGCATTTTCATTAGTTTGGCAAGGCGGGTTTTGTTAAAGGATTTCTCTTGGGCAAGTTTTTCATTCTATAAAACATGTTCAACATGAATCCAATGCCACTACATAATCCAACAAGCATTTATGGATGAGAGTTGACTGCAGTCTTATTGATTCTATTTTGTGAACAATGTTAAATAGATATTTAATTTGAAATAGGTATGATCTAAGATAAGAGTAAATGTTTCAGCCAGAGTAGATTCAAATGCCAGACATACCATGATATCAAACCAATGATAAACAATGATGTAAATCACAATAAGCAAAACCAATACCTTCAGATGTGAAATGACATCTGTTCAAACATAACAACCTACCGCCTCTTCCAGTAATTGAATTTGTGCCCTTAAACATTCATTTTCTTTCTTCTATATTGAAAAGAAACAGGAAACACAATTAATGGAAATTATGTTGGTCTGATCATTTTATTTGGTTACTGAACAAAAATAAAAACAGAACAGTTTAATACTCCACAACTATATGTCCCTACCACCCCTGAGAACAATGAAATATACACAGTGTATATAGCAGATTCAAAAGGAGCACTGGATATAATTCTGTGGACTTCTAAGTTAGTTGATTTTGTTTAGATTTGTTTTTGTATTGCAATTCTATCGACGTCTAAGTATGTTATTTTACACACAACTATTTTATTTAGATGTTTTAAACAAATCAAACTATCGTATATCAAACAATGTTTGCTGGCATTGATATTTCAGACAACTGATTGGAATATTAATATATTAATCAAGTAGGGACACAAAGGAAGGAACGCAACATCTAACTAGTAATTTAAATTAAATCTTGACGTTCTCTGTCACCTGCACAGTACGTCCTATTTTAACGCTGAGCAGTATTTGTATTTGCCTTTGATCTTCGTGAAAGATCTGCATGATATGGTGCCATCACCTGGCTGTGCTATTACAATCATTAACAGTGTCGCTGAAGATGACTGCAGGTGAAAATTGCAATCATACCAGTTTATTGTTGTAGGTCTGTATCCTGCAGGCTCTCTCCTGGCTGTCCTTTATTAGTCTCCTGGCATCATCCAACTCTTCCGATAGGGACTCGACACTTACAGCGGATCGCTGTGTGCTGATTATAGGGTTTCAACATTCATTCATACATACATACACAAAAAAACAAAACAACACATGTATGTATGAAGCTCTTTTTTCAGTTTATGTCATGTTGCTCATTTTCTTCAACCTTCAAGAAATGTGGATAATTAAAGGCACGTTTTTACGTTTTTAACAGCAGCGACACCTTTTAAGAACTCAGCAAAGTGTGCGGTGGGGGTATAGCAAATATACGAAATTCTTCATGAGTTCAGTCAGTCCATGAATCTATCATTGTTTCGGCAGTTTTGTTTAAGCCGCGAGTATTTAAGGAACCTCACAAGTAGCGTTCAGACGTTATTTAAGCCACTTGAATTCATTAGGGCAGAGCCAATCGGTTCATTTCCAATTCGTCTTTTCAAAGATACCTCATTAATTTTCTCTTGAGTTTGCTGACTTCCGCTGTGAGCTGGAGGTTTTTCTCGTCGCATGCTTCCACAGCCTTGAGAAGGCTGCTGTTCTGCTCGCTCAGGCTGTGGTTAGCGTGCCGTAGGTCCGCAACAGTGCTGATCATGTCCCTGGATTCACTGGAATACATTAGGAAAGAAACGTGACAGGAAAGAAACAGTAACCACGAGAGCATGGAAAAAAATAACTTAAATCCGTGGGAAATCTAGTACAGTGGCTTTTGCCAGTGTCTTGCTTATATTGCACCATTCAAGGCGTTGGCAATCATTTTCAAGATAACTTAAAAACCACAAATGTAACAATTTTATATACTTACTAATAAATACAATCTCTTCTTTCAGTTTCCGAAACAGACGATTCACTCCCTGTTGGCAGAATGCAGTTTTAAAAACAATCACTTCGTTTAAAGCTCACAAATATATATGTCATATACTATACCTTTTAGTGAGTTATGCAAAAAAACTTACCGTTTATAGGTGCTTTGCAATGGTCTTCTCCAAGACTCTGATAATCATCATCCAGTAAGCTAAATTAATGGTATATATATTAGCTTCTTGGTGCAATCAAAGTCAAGAATTTTCTAAATACCCACAAATGTAATATTCAGGGGAGGATATTCACAAAAACCATAATAGATTACAGGCAGATGGTGGTTCTTACCAGTCTTGGCTGCACTGGGAGATCCATCTTTTCATTGTGGCCTGGAACACATCCCTGTTCACAAAGACCCCCTTCCTGTCAGGGTCCAGCATGTCATAAAGACTTGACAGCCTCCCTTGCTCTGGGCTCTGAGACGTCATGCTCTGCAGGTACTGCATAACAGTGGAAGCCATCACTTCCCCTACAGAAAATAGCAGTCAAATACAAATAATCATAGGATAGACCTCTACCTAAGAAGATGGAAGTTCTATTGATCCTTTAAAAAGCAAAAGAATGAGTTCTCTCCACCTCTGCCTGTGGTATCACATGCCTCGAAAGTGATGTTTAACAAATGTTCTTCCGAAAAGGTGTGGGTGATTTTTTCCTCTTCGCCAAAATCTTCAGAGACACAGCTGGCAGAACTGAAAACTAAGAGGAAAATGAAATAAAAACGCACACAACAACTTGGTTGTTTACAAAGGAGACATCGAAGGTAATGTTCTATCCATTTTCTGTTGCAGTTTGTTTAACAGCAGAAATAAAAACAACAGCACAGCTAATGCCAGGTTTCAGGTTTCGTGAAATAAAAAATGAAAGAATATGTTCCAGAGAGTTCATGACCTGAACTGGCTTTGAAACTGCTTTTAGCACCTTTTCATGTTTAAACCTTGAATTATCATTTTATTACGGATTACTGGCTGTTGTCCATAACTTTGAATAAGTGGTATATAATGCTAAAATTGCATTTTAACAACATTAAAGTCTCTCTTACGTCTGTTGTTGTCTGATTGGTGTTCTTGCTCGTGCAGACTGACAATTAAATCTTCAGTAGATGCTGCAGTGGAGCACTCTGATACAGAGGGACTTCTATGCCCATTTCTATCCACAGTGCTGGAGTTTGGGCCATGAAGAGGGTTAAAGGACATACAGTCGAAAGCCTGCCATCTCCGAAGGCCCAGTGGAGACTTCACTGGTGGAGAGCTGTTCTCTCTCTTTTGGCTCTGCTGTGAATCCATAACCTTCAATAAGGACAGCAATGAATAGACATGAAATTCTCACTTTATAAAACAGGTACAAACTAAGACATGTGAGATAGGGAAAAAAATAATTGAAGCAATCTAAGCCTAATCTAATGTATTTATAAGACCAGCGAAGGTTATCATTTATCTTACCCTACCTATTACCATATCAACCTACTGCTTTGGTTACTCTGTGATTGCATTTCCTGAAAGAGCTATCGGTCTTACATGATCCTACGGTATTTTACATACAGTGGAACTTCTCTTTATTACCTCCCAGACATCCAGAAACCACATCTATACTATCACTGCAAGAATGCATCAAGGAGAGCTCTGCTCTAGACTAAAGGTCAAAGGTCTTTCATTCGATTCTCTGAGTGCTGGGAAATGACTGTTAAAAAGCAGTCCGTCACAATTAGAAACTACTTACAAGGGATTACGTTTTTCAATGAATAAGAGGTATTTACGTCACACAGTAACGGTACAAACAGTGATGAGGTGAAAAATTAAACCATGGCCCTAGGTATAAAACACTCAAAGAAAGATATCCAACAGGTTATAACAGCTCTGGCAGCTAAAGCTTATAAAACCACAAGTGTGACAAAACATCCAGAGTATACGATTTCTGGAATCCTTGGCTTAAAAGAAACGTATGTCTGTGGTAGAATCTGATTTTTGTATCAGAATCCCTCCAGGTTTTTTCCTTCAGAAGGAAAAGCAACCTTATTCTATCTAGTGAAAAGCTATACAGTAGTCGACTGGAGAAACCCAGCCCTGCCCAGGGCTACGTCTGAGGTGCTGTAGCTGAAACTCATTATCAGGCAGTGGTACACAAAACACTGCCCAGCTCCCAAAGGCCAGTGTTTAAAAGACATTGTGTTTCATCTTTAGGAAAAGAATTCACAATTGCAGATATGTGTATTAGCACCCCGTATCTTAAATGAGTAAATTCCCAACTAGAACATCTTACCTATCATTTGCTAAGAAACATAACTGCTCTTTAAACTTATAAGAAGTGTTACTGACATATATACAGTCCAACAATTAATGATGCTTTTTGTAAATGTTTACAAAAAATAATGCTTTTTGTAAATGTTTATTCAGTTTTTGTAAATAACTGAATAAACATATTTTAGATTAAGTGTGCTGATACATACATTATGTCTGCTACTATACAATAATCATTTTGCACCTCTACAACATGAAATATACTACTGTAGATATCCTAATTAACTGAATTCAAATAAAACAGCATTATATTATATCAGGTGGGTAGCTGCGTCAGCATGTGTAGGCTGCAAAGGAACAAGTAATAGGTTTATTCCATGCTGAAAAAGAGAAGAAAGAAAACACGTTTCGGCCGCGGAGCCTTCTTCAGGTGTGAGAAAGACAAGGCATTATATTATATCTCTGTGCAATTTTGACATAATCAATAACAATTGATAAAATATGGTTCTTACCTTTCACAGTGATTTTATTAAAGCTGACTGCTGTCATAAGAAGTGAGAAGACCACTGCATTTCACACCACTTTTTGATAAAGGATGTTTTGATAGAGGATATTTTTTTAATATACTTGTGACTTAACATATTGCATTAATAATTTTCAGGGCAGTTTACAGAATCTGTGAAGAAGCAGTTGATTCTGGTGATCTTGTCAGAATATTGCTTTCGCCTGTTTTGTTCCTTCACTTATACTTCAAAACCAGCTGACATGGACAGCTCTCTCTTTGCTACAAGCCTGCAATGAATTGCTCCATTCACCACAAACAAATTAGCATGCAATTTATGCACAGACCACAACACAACATAGCAGTGATATAGGATTTTAATTAACTTCATTCTGCAGTTTAGCACATCAAATGTTCTCAGTCCTTCCTGCAAAACATCGGCCTCATTTCTTCTCTCTCCCTCCCTGCCTTTCAAACGTTCCACTCCACACACAGAAGAAGCGTGCTCATTGGAGCAAGATGGCTCCCAAATTATGCAAATATAAATATGGTTTTCTAGTTCTGCTGTTATTTGTTAGATCACCAGGTCTGTACCAGTGTGCAACATGTTTGAGATGAAAATAAGGTAAGCAGACTTCGAAATAAGATCACAGATAGCTGTATTCACCTGTGACTAAGTCAAGGAAAATGTTAATCTTTCTGTTAAATACATACAATACACTGTAAATATACGGCTACTTGTGCACATTTATTGCTTGTAATGAGGCAAACTTGTGATAATAAAAAGGAATTGCAATATGACATTGTATTTGATATCACCATATAAGCTTAGTTTTAAAAAAGCAGGCTTCCGGATTTGATCTCTACAAGCCCTTACAGTGAGCCAGTTCCAGTTTTTTTTACATTGAGGTTTCTATCTTCTGGTCACCAGTACTGATAGTTTGCTACAAACTGAAGTGGGGGAGGATGGGTCAGCTGGCGATGAGGTCACATGAGCCCTTCAACCCGACGCAAGTTTAGATTAAGTTTTTTTTTTAAAAAAAACGTTTCATTCCTCTAACTAGCAAAAATTGAGTTTAACATACAGCAGGAGAAAGTTGTTGTCATTAGTGGAAAGAAGGATTAGTTGTTGTTTATATAAAAAAAAAACAAATATGAAGACAACCAATTCAGTTACTTCTACTTCTACTCATTTTGGAATAATTAAACTACTTGCTATTTCATAAATGCCAAGGTTATGAGATATGGTATTAATACAATCCGAATAATACACCCCAGAAGACAGCATTCGATATAGGCAGTTCTGTGCCAATTAGAAATCGCTTTGCCAATTCAGTCCGGTCTCACCCGGATGTACTCACTGACGGATGACCTTCTCTCTTCCAGCAGAAAGCGGAAGTGGCGGTGAGCTTTCCAGTGTGCTGTAGAAGAGGTGTTTGAGACGGGAGTTTACTGAAGGATTGGTGTTGTTGGGGGGGTCCCGTCGCCAAGATGTCTCGGGGTTCCATTGAAATCCCACTTCGGGACACCGACGAGGTAAAAAAAACATGAAATACAATTCCATCGGTTTAGTTGTGTTTTCTTTGTTGACATTAGAGCCCTTTCGGGACTCTTTTGAAGCTGCTTTCTTACACGGTGGCCTGCTGGTCTAAAAAGACAGGTTCTAATTTACTCTTTTCTCATACGATGTCGGGTTCTGCATGATGATGAACCGAGAGGCAGTTGAAATTGATACTCCGAATCAGATTACGTCTTTGTTGCATGATCATCGATTTCTTCTTGCGTGATCTTTTAAGTTTTGGTCGGGACTTGATTGTTTCGTATTAAGTTCAACAGACGTTTCATGTTGAACTATGTAGTTATAACAAGATATCCAGGGGTTTGGATATGATCTAATTATAATAATCTTTTGTAGCTATACTTCACTTCTGAAATCTTTTTTTACAGTTTTGAAAAAAGTTCACGAATATTTACACCTCAAAAACACTTATCATTTCTATTGAATAGTGTTGCTCAACTTCAAGAACATGGGGGGCTGTTATTAATATCTGCTCGTCCTTTTGCAGGTTATTGAGCTTGACTTCGATCAGTTGCCTGAAGGAGATGAAGTTATCAGTATCCTTAAGCAGGAGCACACTCAGCTGCACATATGGATCGCCTTGGCTGTGAGTATACTTGGATGAGATTAACTGGGCTGGATTGCGTGACAGGGTATATGAAGAGCACTTTATCTTTTGCATTATGACAGATGTGTAGGAAGTTTTATTTAAATGTTTCTGGTTCACCAATAAAAGAGAACAGGTACTAAAGCATGTTATCACCGATCAGATTGGTGACTGTTTTTATAAAATGTCTCTTATTGCTTTGTCAAATGAACTAATTTAGGAATCACATTCATTGTGCCCCATATAAAGGCATTGGGTGCCAAGTGCTGATTAATCTTCGCAATGCTTTTTAGCTGGAATATTACAAACAAGGGAAGACGGAGGATTTTGTCAAGCTGCTGGAAGCTGCCCGTATAGATGGTAACCTGGACTACAGAGACCACGAGAAAGACCAGATGACCTGTCTGGACACACTGGCAGCTTACTATGTGCAACAGGCCAGAAAAGAGAAGAACAAAGATGCCAAGAAAGAGCTCATCACCCAGGCCACCTTGCTGTATACCATGGCAGACAAAATCATCATGTATGACCAGGTAAAACTACTGTATGAAATCTGTGTAGCAAACAACTATTTGAGTTAATGGAATTAGATCTTATTCTCTCCAAGAAAATATTTGTGAGCCTGGAAAAACATGATCTCATATGTATTTAACGTGCAAATTCTAAACGCACTGGACTGTAGTTGTGTGCATGTCCTGTACATTGGCAAAACCTGTGGAGTGTATGTGTATGTGGATTTGTTTTTTTTAACTTCCAATTTTCTTATTCCTGCTTATTCATGATTTTACCAGAACCACTTGCTGGGCAGAGCCTGTTTCTGTCTTCTTGAGGGAGACAAAATGGACCAAGCCGATGCCCAGTTCCACTTTGTCTTGAACCAGTCAACAAACAATATCCCGGCCCTTCTGGGTTAGTATACTGCATCGACGATGCAAGTTCATTCTTGTCACTTTTAGCTCACAATGCATGTTAACACATGGCCTTTCACTTAAGTTTCTGTTCAAACACAGCTAGGACCCTTTTACACGTTTAAATCTTAGTAAATATCTATTCCTTCTCTCAAGGAACCCCTGTGAACATTTCTAGCTTGTTTTTCAAGTTCTGCTTGGAGGGTGTCCATTGTATGGGACACTACAGACACCTTTTTCAGGTTAAACAGCATGCAGGTATTAGATATAAAACGGTTATGCAGAGCAGTGGCAAGACAACAATCCACATTGACCCATGCAGAGTAAATAGTGGTTTAAATAAACCAGTGTTGTTAGATGGATTTAACTAATCACCCTTATGACAGGGAGAGCTGACTCCAATGCATGCTGTTGGTGTAGAGTTGATAAGTAGACATCTGTACATTTAAAGCAGGAAAGATAAAGCTATAAGAAGCTCTAGTTGTATGCAGGATTAATTTCTATCCATATATAATTGTGAAAAGGCATGTTCCTTTAAGCCACCCTGTGTATGGAAAGGTAAGAATTTATTAAGATGTATAAGTAATATTATTTGTGTTTACCTTTGAAGACTTTTAGCCTGCAACACTTTATTGGAATAGTTCAGGTGGGTGGCCACGTCAGCATGCGTAGTCTGCAAAGGAACAAGTAATAGGTGTATTCCATGCTGAAAAGAGAAGAGAGAAAACACGTTTCGGCTGTGAAGCCTTCAACAGGTTGCTCACGCCTGAAGAAGGCTTCACAGCCGAAACGTTGTGTTTTCTCTCTTCTCTTTTCAGCATGGAATAAAACGTACTTGTTCCTTTATTGGAATGCCAGACTCAGTGAGCCTTGTATGCATTGTGAGGATCACTTGTTGTGCATGTCTTTACAGGTAAAGCTTGCATCTCTTTCAATAAGAAAGATTACAGAGGAGCTCTGGCGTATTACAAGAAGGCACTGCGTACCAACCCAGGCTGCCCAGGTAATGGTTTCAAAGATTGTTTTATTGTTAGCTGGTTCGTAAAAGTTTATGTTTTAGAACCAAAATGTATTTAAAGCACATAGGCTTGGGGCAAATGTGGTGTTGTGTAGAAATATTATGCTTATATGTGGTTGAACCTTCTCTGAACCCTTGAGTGGTTACAGCACTGGCCACCATTTACCCAGACCTTGGATGTAGAGTCCGATGAGACTGATCAATATAAAAACATCTTTGAACTAGGAAGTCTCAAGCAAAGGGTGAGCCATCTGTCCTGACAAGACTGTTTCCTGTGTCCAGCTGAGGTCCGGCTGGGAATGGGCCATTGCTTTGTGAAGCTGAACAAACTGGAGAAAGCTCGCCTGGCCTTCAGCCGGGCTCTGGATCTCAATTCCAAGTGTGTGGGAGCCCTTGTGGGGTTAGCGGTGCTGGAACTGAACAACAAAGAAGCAGACTCTATCAAGAACGGAGTGCAGCTCCTCTCTAGAGCGTACACCATTGACCCTAGCAATCCTATGGTTCTCAATCACTTGGCAAACCACTTCTTTTTTAAAAAGGTAAGAGGGTGTTTATTTCCCAGTAAAGTTTACAACTGGCTTTGAATGATGTTTTAACTTGTGCTTTTATCAATTACACATTTTAGGAGGATTAGTTAAATATATTATTGGCGTGTGAGTAAGATTTTTTGTTTAATGTGAAGACTTTTTAATGCAGTTTAAAAAAGGCAAATAGAGGCTCTAGATGCTCATCAGTGTCTACCAGTGTCTTTCTTTTCCCTGTTCCAGGACTACAGTAAAGTCCAGCACCTGGCGCTTCATGCCTTTCATAATACTGAAGTGGAGGCAATGCAGGCTGAGAGCTGTTACCAGCTAGCGCGATCTTTCCATGTGCAGGTGAGAAATTCTTTTTCACTGCGAGTATCAGCAGCTGTTGTGGGCAAGCCAAAACTGTTTTCCCAAGGAGTTAATTTAAAATGTCACATCACAGTATCCTTGCACATATGTGGAAGTGGTGCACAAGTGTGTTTTAGTGCAGAAATGGCCTCTTATAATGGCATGTGAGAGTGCATATATATAGGAAGAAACCTGGCCATGTTGTTGAAACCAGTACCTTTGCTTTTTTCAAGAAACAGCTAGATGAGTTCCTCAGATCAGTTAGATAGGAGTGGCCTCCTGTTATTTGCAGTGTTGTAATGTAATAAAGTACATTAAAAACAGGTTACTAATCAGTCAGTATTAGAAATGGGTGGCTGATGTATCGGACAGATCAGTAACTTTCAGTAATTAGTTTTGAAAATATTAAGTAATTAAATTAATGTCTTTGAGGAAGCTGTTTGTGTAGTTTGTGTTTTGTTCCTCACTGTGATTCTTCATCACAGGACAGCAATAACAGTTTTCCTTACTGTCTTATTTCAGGAGGATTATGATCAGGCATTCCAGTACTATTACCAGGCCACCCAGTTTGCCTCCTCCACCTTTGTGCTGCCCTTCTTCGGCCTGGGGCAGATGTATGTGTACCGGAGAGACAAGGAGAATGCAGCACAGTGCTTTGAAAAGGTTTTGAAAGCGTACCCCAACAACTACGAGACCATGAAGATTCTTGGGTCTCTCTACGCTGCCTCTGAGGATCAGGAAAAGAGAGATATAGCTAAGGTTTGTCACTACCTCCGTGAAGCACATTTTAGGAATTGTTTAGAAATAATACAGTTGATCCTTCCCTTTATCCAGAACACTTTAAATATGAAATGTTTAGTATCTGTTCTAGCAATCAAGAATTTACTATAAATTAAGCATTAATGGTAGTACTATTAATTGTAGTAAACAGTACAAAGCTAAAGCAGAAAGTATAGATCATAGTTTTCTTAAACTTATTTTTTAAGCTTGTCACTTTTGAATATATCCCAAGTGATCTTATTTATGCAGGTTGATACAAAAAATAACTTTGCTATCTTGTATTTGTCCTATTGAGATGGCTCAGTGCAAGAAATGTGAGGAAAGCTATTTGACCCTGAGTCGTATCTTGAATTATCCCAGTAGAGTGGCCATATTGTTGACTTTACAGAACAAACCAGAGTCCACAAATGTTCCAAAGAAAAGCTTTTTAATTGATTTATTCATCCCCCATGAGAAATGTTATATCGGTGCAAACATCTGTATTCTAGGGACATCTTAAGAAAGTAACAGAGCAGTATCCCGATGATGTGGAGGCTTGGATTGAGTTGGCGCAAATCCTTGAACAGACCGATATTCAGGTAAATCAGATTGCTTCTGTTTAGCCTAATATTGGTTTTTATCTTTATGGTTCTGAAGTCCTGAAATAAGCTATATAACCTGATTCTGAGCCCGGCCTGGTAACGGCTGTTTCTCTCTGCTTCTCAGGGTGCTCTGTCAGCCTATGGCACAGCCACGCGAATCCTGCAGGAGAAGGTGCAGGCAGACGTCCCTCCGGAGATCCTCAACAACCTGGGAGCGCTGCACTTCAGACTGGGAAACCTGGGAGAGGCTAAGGTAGGCCTGTGGACGCCTTCAGCAAAGGATGGTGCCGTGACATTGAAATTCGTTTGTTCAGTATTTACAAATTCAGTGTTTTTATTTTTTTTTTAAATGTATCTTTCAAAAAACATATATATAAAGCCATATAATGTTTATCAAGAACTCCTATGTATGTTCCCTGTGTGTATAAGAATTAGGTTTGCTGTGCCTCTATTTTGCTTTTTTTAGCTGTGGCCAAGGAATCTTATCTTGTGCTTTAACCCCATAAAAATTGATGTGTAGGTTGAGACTTTTTATCAAAGATTTTTTTTAAAAAGGCAGTTTCCATGCATTCCTTCCAGAAATACTTTCTGGCCTCGCTGGAGCGAGCCAAGGCCGAAGGGGAGCACGACGAACATTACTACAATGCAATCTCGGTCACCACATCCTACAACCTGGCCAGGCTGTACGAGGCCATGTGTGAATTCCATGAGGCGGAAAAGCTCTACAAGAACATCCTGAGGGAGCACCCCAACTATGTGGACTGTAGGTGCCCCTTCTGGGAATTTACACTGTCTTGGTAACGAAAGCTCACTCATGTTAACATTAGTAGAAATTCTATAATTATAAAGCTCCACGGGCAGGGGAAACATCTCCTCCTCTTGTTACAGTACGACAAGAGAGTCACATGTAACAACATTTGTCATTGGGGAGAGCTATTAATTTCATTGTCTTCTTTACAGGTTACTTGCGTCTAGGAGCAATGGCTAGGGACAAAGGGAACTTCTATGAAGCTTCTGACTGGTTCAAAGAAGCTCTCCAAATTAACCAGGTAATGTTACAGTGGTTTATAGCTGTGTGAAACGAATGGAAACCGTAGCTAATCAGAGCATGAAATAAGTGTCTTTTACTTTTTTGGCTGCAGACCAAGTGTAATATTTCAGTCTCTGCCATCAAAGAATTTTGTTTAAAAACCTTAAATCTGAAAAAGAGGTGATTTGTTTATTTGAACATTTGGCCTTCATTCAATATTGTCTGATAACAGATTTATACTTGTGCTTTGATCGTTGTTGTTTTTTAAGCTGGTTTGATGTATAATTTTACTTTTCCCACAGGATCATCCAGATGCGTGGTCACTCATAGGAAACCTTCACTTAGCTAAGCAAGAGTGGGGCCCTGGCCAGAAGAAATTCGAGAGGATCCTCAAGCAGGTGTCCACACAGAATGACACCTACTCCATGCTGGCCCTGGCCAACGTGTGGCTGCAGACCCTGCACCAGCCTACCAAGGACCGAGAAAAGGTTTGCTTCCTGATATTGATCTTCTAGATTCAGAATTTTTGTTCCAGGCACTCAAGGGCATGTTTGCAGTTTACCAGCAGAGCCATTTTCCAGTTTAAAATGAACTTGATCGTTTTTTAAGCTCACTCGGCAAAGGTTCTATTTCATGTCAATATTTTTTAATCAGTGATGATTTATTTTTATTTAAAAAGATTTCTGAATATTGTGCCAAAAAAACTAAACTTCCTTGGTCTTGCTCTGAGCATCTGCTGGTTTTGTGTTCCTAGTTATACAGCCATGGGGGGGGGTTTCACAAGTTGTATTTGATAGTGGCTAGATAGATGCTTCAGGCATGTGCCTTTTTGAGATGTCAGCGATGTAGAATTGTGGGACAGACGCTGAATATTTTTTCCCCCCATTTCAATCAGGAAAAGCGTCACCAGGACCGTGCCTTGGCCATTTATAAACAGGTCCTGCGAAATGATGCCAAGAACCTTTATGCTGCTAATGGCATAGGTCTGTAACCTTTTCGATCATCTCTATATTTTCTTAACACCATATGTGCAGTAGAGGACATGCAGCTCCTGTTAATTCCAAGTCACATGTGTAACAGTTGTATGCAACTTTTGGACACCCTGGTCAAATTGCATGTTTCACTGAATCTCTGAGTGAGAAGTTAACACAACCTCTGCAGGGTACAAACATATAACATATTTCTGCACATTGTAATACACAATTACTGTTTGCTGAATTTAACAGATTGGAAAACAGAAAAGTAAAAAGTAGTAATGAACCAACTAGAAGGGTGCCCAAGCTTTTATACATGCCACATTTACTGTTTTATTTTTTTATACCAAAAGACATCTGATGCATCATGATGTACATCAATCTGTACTACGAAGCATCTCTAATGTCTAGTTCTTGTTGACTCTAAGTTCCAGACAATATCATTTGGCTTGTTTTTTTTATATCTAGGAGCTGTTCTTGCACACAAGGGTTATTTCAGAGAGGCTCGGGACGTCTTTGCCCAGGTGAGGGAGGCAACTGCTGAGATCAGTGATGTGTGGCTAAACCTGGCACACATCTATGTGGAACAGAAGCAGTACATCAGCGCCGTGCAGATGGTAAGTGCAGGAAGGAGTATTTACAGTACATGCCGGATGGTTATTTTGCTCTGTGTCTGACTCTTCTGCTGTCAAGTGTTGAATGCAGGAATTCTGTGGATCGATGTCATATCTAAAACTCTTTGGTCTTTTTTTCTTTAGTATGAAAACTGCTTAAAAAAGTTCTACAAGCATCAGAACACAGAAGTCCTGCTCTACTTGGCTCGAGCTTTATTCAAATGTGGAAAACTTCAAGAATGTAAGCAGACGTTGCTGAAGGTAAGTGGGGGAAAAAACAAAAAATGTAAAAGCGTAGTGTAAAAATAAAAATTAACTGTAGCCGTCTTGCAAATTGAAGGGCACTCACAGTAATTGAGCTCTGTTTTGTAGATACGGTCACTCCTTGGGATTTCTCTTGGTTTTCCAGGCCCGCCATGTGGCTCCCAACGACACTGTGCTGATGTTCAATGTGGCGCTGGTTCTACAGAGGCTGGCCACACTGGTGCTGAAGGACGAGAAGAGTAACCTGAAGGCTGTGCTCAGTGCTGTCAAAGAACTAGAGCTGGCCCACAGGTGAGCTGTCTGGGATTGAATTTTGTCACCGCTGCTCGTACAACTTACAAGGTTCTATACAAGTTCAATCCAAGTGTGAGGAAATTTTATTTTAATGGAAAATAACATTTAATTTGTAGAGGATAGTACATCAACCCATAACGCTTCTGGTTCTTTCTATTGTTTTCTTGTGGTGAGAAGCATGTTATTGAGTTGGAGTAATTTCATCTCTACCCTCAAGTGCTGCATCAAACACATCAAATGTTGTTAATGATAATGTTGTTTTGTGAATTGCAGGTACTTTAGCTACCTTAGCAAAGCTGGAGACAAGATGAGGTTTGACTTGGCACTGGCTTTAACTGAAGCTAGGTGAGTGTCTTTGAGTATCTCTGCTTCAGTCCATTGTTTGTTCATCCATTATGAATAAAATGTTCCTGTAGAGTCTCCAGGTCAAAGCCCGTGTTTGTGGCCCTGAGCCAACTACTGTGTTCAGAAACAAATTCTCCTTTCAGAAAATGGAACCATTCTTATTTTTTTTAAAAAGAAAAATTCAGGTTGCGAAAAAAGTATCATGGTATCTCTTTAGCAAAATAAAATTAGCACCTGTCAGAAAGTCACTGGATTACCCCCATGGAGAACAATTTGAGTCTTTGAAGCACTTGAAACACTGCTTAGAGCTGGGAGGCTGAAGAGGGACAAACCCGGGTCAACAATATAGACAATAGTGCAACTTCTGAAACAGCAAATGTGAAGCATTTTGAGGGAAAGGACCATCATGAGAAACTGCAATCTACACATGAAATACAGGGAAAGCTTCCAAGGATTTATAGCAATAGTGGGAGCCTAAGATGAATCAGTTTGTGGCCTCAGAGCTGCCTCAAGGGCTGTAGAACACACCCTCTAAAACCAGCTTAACACAGAGCTGCAAAACTGTAAGCTTTCTTAATGGAAGTATTTTCTGTGGTAAATGGATATAAAAAACACATCTCCATTGTTAGGAAAATGGAGAGTTTGTTCGGCTTTTACAGTCCCCTGGGGCTGGATGGAGTGCCCGAGTCGCCTTGTGCGGGGGGGATGCTGATTCAGGCCGTGCTGTGTTTGCAGGCAGTGCTCGGACTTGCTGAGCCAGGCGCAGTACCACGTGGCCCGAGCCCGTAAGCAGGACGAAGAGGAGAGGGAGCTGCGAGCCAAGCAGGAGCAGGAGAGGGAGGTCCTCCGCCAGCAGCTCCTCAAGGAACAGGTCAGGCAGGGCCTCAGTGTCCGCTCGCTGGAGTCCAGTGACCCCTCGCGCCCGGGGCTCTTCAACGGGCAAATCTGTGCAAGTGCTGCAGCCCCGCGCAGTGATGGCACAAAGCTGAGCGTCCGTGTGCCCTTTTGTTTCCTTCTGCATCCAGGAAGAGAAGCGCAACAAAGAGGCAGAGGAGCAGAAGAAGCTGCTGGAGCAGAGAGCTCAGTTTGTGGAGAAGACCAAGAGCCTCCTCACGTTTGCCGATGGAGGGAAGGAGACGGTGAAAGAGAAGAAGAAGGGAGGAGGTGGCAGGGTGAGCACTCTCTGCTCTTGGGGGGGAAATGCAACACCACATCCTTACAAGTCCACTTTGTTTGCCGAATGGCAGGTCAAACTTTCATTCTGATAAAGACCACGTTAATTACATATTAGTTTTCTCATGTTCTGAATCTAAATCCAGCCATATCGCCCTGCAATTCACAACTGGCAACCCCCTGAAGCTCAGCAGGTGTGAGTCTGGTCAGTACCTGGATGGGAGACCTCCTGGGAAAAACTAAGTGCTGCTAGAAGAGGTGTTAGTGGGCCAGTAGGGGGCGCTCACCCTGCGGTCTGTGTGGGTCCTATGCCCCAGTATAGTGACGGGGACACTGTACTGTCAAAATGCACAGTCTTTCGGATGAGATGTAAAACCGAGGTCCTGACTTAGAAACCCCAGCATCCTGGCCAAATTTCCCATTGGCCTTTACCAATCATGGCCTCCTAATAAACCCCATCTATAAATTGGCTTCATAAGCTAACAGTGGAGAGGAGAACAGAGTGATATATGAGCACACTGGCGCACTATGGCTGCCGTCACATCATCCAGGTGGGGCTGCACATTGGTGGTGGTGGAGGGGAGTCCCCATTACCTGTGAAGTGCTTTGAGTGGAGTGTCCAGAAAAGTGCTATATAAATCTACGTGCTTTATGTTCACATCAGTAATGTGAATGTAAATGAAAAGCGTAGGTGGGAACGACGATTTCACTGTTCTTTGCAGCGCTCGAAGAAAGGGAACGACTTCGACGAGTTTGTCAACGATGACTCCGATGAGGAATTGCCCGTGCCGAAGAAGAAGAAGAGGAGGAAGGGGGGCAGCGGGAGCGAGCAGGAGGAGGGCGATGAGGAGGACGAGCGGAAACCCAAGAAGAAGAGGAAGAGGTGAGAGCTGCCTGAACTGCACTGTCAGGGTGTTGAGTGGGTTGGCAAACTAAGTTTTGTGTCACGTGTGCCTGGGGAGAGTTGAAAATCAAGTTATACTTGTAAAATGTACCCTGATTTTGTAAGTCTGCGTTTGTGTACAGCTGTCTACACCGAATTATATTTTTATATCGAAAGATCTATTAAATGTTCATGGTCCTTCTGGGCACCTCCCATTATTAAGTCGGAAGCTATAAAAACATTTAATAGTTTCTTCAGTCTTCAGTCATCTACCCTGCTGTTTTAAACAGTGTCATCTGATTGCATTTGGACTTACACTTTTCTGTTGGAACAGACCCCAGAAAGGAGGCGACGATGGGTCTGATGATGAAGATAGCGCTTCAAGGCCTAAGAAGCAGCGCAAGCCCAGGGAACGCAAGAGGATGGAGAAGGTGCTGTTATTTTCTTTGATCGTAAAATAATAATCATAATGCGGTTTTGTTTTTGTTGAAAAAACTTTGTAATTTCGAGCCCACCTGCCACATTTTTAATTTTTGTTGGAGGTTTTATAATCGTGCGCAAATACAGCATTCTTTAATGCTTAACATAAAATAATTCTAAATCATGCATTTTGATATTAAGTAGTTGTGATGACAGCCTCAGTAAAAATGAACTGTAATAATAAAAATGTATATAAATAACCTGTTGGGATGGTTGAGGTATTATGATCTATTATGATTTTAGTTTCATTGGCTTCTGCAACATTCTTATATGATCTGCCTCTTCTCCAGCCTAAATCTGAGCGTATGCCACCGTCTCTGAAAGGGAAGATCAAGTCAAAGGCCATAATTTCATCCTCTGACTCTTCAGATGAGGATGGACTTAAAATTGCTGAGGATCGGTATGGCATGTTTTACTCTTTTCATGGTTGCCCCTATTGTGTTTCTTAATGACAGTGAGTGAAATGTTGTTTTTATGTGCCATTATTTCAGGAAAGATTGTAGATGTGCTATCTGTGATTCTAGATATCAATATAAATTTGGAAACAATGACCACATTTACTGTTCAGAATGAACCCAGTGAAATTCTCCAGGTTTTGCCTGCTTTCTTTCAGTCTGTTTTAACAGTGTCTATTTATAACGTCTGTGTCTAGAACAATGTCAATGCTTAAACGTTAAAACAATAGTTCTAAGTAAGTGTTTTGGTTGTCTTGCAATGTAATGTAAGTGTAATAAAAAAACCAGTCAGCTTGTAGTCTACACTCTGAAAGAAAACCAGACGGTATTTCCTTAAGGTGAAGGATCTAAGCAATGAGTGTATATTTATATGGCTATAAAACGGGATCTGCATTAAACTGCATTGAGACAGGTGTCTGCTCTTTTTTTGTGACCAGAAATCCAAGAGACAGCGAGTCTGATGATGACGAGGGCACAGCGCAGACTCACAGGAAGAGGATCGCTTCCGACAGCGAGTCCGAGGAGGACAGGAACAAGTCCGGGAGCGAGGTGGGGAGTCCCCGGCGCTCCAGGAACTCCGACGACGACTCCGGCAGCGACCAGCCAGTAAGGAAGAGGAGGCCACAGCCACAGTCCGATTCAGAGCAGTCCGACAATGAGTCCAAAAAGAGCCGTTCTGGGGGCTCGGAAGATGATTCCCGGCCTCCTTCACCTGCTGCTGATTCAGACAGAGACTCGGATCGAGGTTCTGATAACGAGGGTGCTGCGAGGGCGTCTGGAAACGAGTCCGAACTTGAGCGCTCCAACAATGAGGCATCTGATCACAGTTCTGATGATAGTGACTAAACATGGAGAAGAAAAGACTTTTTGTATTTTTACAGAAGTGTTTCAGGATTTATGACCTAAAATGTGTATTCATTATTTCTTACAAAGCAGGAACATATAAATCCTGCAACAGTGAGCTGTATACTTTAGGCACCAGTGCTTCTTCCAGAATTTGTTTTGAGTTACTTTTAAGTTTTTTTCTGGATCCACGTCAGGCTGTTTATAGACGTTTTCTGTTAAGCCTTTTAAAAGTGGTGCATATTGCAGAATGGGGGAAAAAAAGTGTATATAAAGCACCAATTAAATCAGTCAACATTTTGTTTTCTTGTTTTAATATTGTGCAGGCTTAGCATTATTTGGAAAGATTACTTATGGCAACAAAGTAAAAGTGTTGCTCGGCTACATGTGCAAAAGATGTGTAGATAATAAAATGTCATAAATGATCCACTGTTAAGATCTTTATTGTGTTTAAGAGCAGTATTGCTTGCCAGTAAAAGTAAAATGTTGCCATACACCTGGTGTCTTGAAACGTTATAATCCCCCACACCCACTCACTGGATGGTGCTGTATATTGGGGAATTCCATTTAATATAATCATAAATATGCAGTGTATATATTTCCATGCATGTTCCACACTGTGCTTTGTCTTCGTCACACATTGAGAATAACTGGAATTATGAGTTCTGCAAATTAATGCCACACAACAGTCCAAAGGCAGTTGTTTGGAATGTGCAGTCTGCACAAGAAGCATGCCTCTCATTGTGTTCAGGTCTAATGAATCTGGGCAAGTATTTTGTGTCATGGCAGTCAAAAGACAGAACAAAAATGAATTCCTAAGAACAAATACAGTATCTCCAGATAAAAAATACTGACAAAATACCAAGGTTCTAGAATGCTTCTTTATGCATTCTGAAGCCAAGTCTAAGGTAAACTTAGCTTTTTTGTTTTTAACACTCAGAAATCTAACCCTTTGCAGAATAAGTAGGCAATGAAATCTATTACAACTGTAAATTTCCACCCTTAAAGCTTTCTAGGGCTTATTTTTGAAAATGTGTTTGTGGGTACATCAAGAAAGGCAGCCTACTTTCAGCTTTCAGTGTAATGTAAGTCATCCAGAACCGAAAGCTAAATATATGTAGCATATCTTGCCCTACTTAAATTGCAATCTTTAAATAATGCATTTTGATCTTAAGTGTTTTATTTCACAAGCTGATTACACTGGTTGTCTGGTTAAGTAGGCAGTGATAGGATGTCAGACTGACAGCTCTCTCCCTGGCACTAATTGGGTGTAATCATTAAGGCTCAGAAATTACTTTGACTCCTGTAGAAGCTTCTGTTTCTTGTCTCAATCTCCTAGGAATATGAAACCCAACACATTAATACATTAACCATGGAAATGTATGAGAAATGTATTAAATACATTTTAAGCTGAATACAGCAGAGTTCTTGTGGTTTGAAAAAGTTGTAACCTTGCCCTGGTAATGGTATGATCACTCGTCAGGTTTCTCTGTGTGGGAGGGATAGGGTTTCTTTTTCCTTTAATAACGTGTCCCATAGCACATTAATAATTCATTTGCCCTGCTGCAAGACTCATCCTCACTGTTCAGTGCAGTAAACAGTCATTCCAACAGGATTAAACTTTCAAACCCCCTGTGCTGAGACCTGAAGAGGGCACACTGGTGTGAGCAACATCCCAGATCATTCAGCTTTGAAACGATGTCTCTGAAGAACACTTCAAACGGGAGCTTGCAGATTGTTTGCTCCTCTAACCGATCGCCTGTCTTGGAGAGTGGGACTCTTTATAAGTCTCTCTCCCTCAGCAGC
Source organism: Lepisosteus platostomus (assembly GCF_059453375.1). Lineage (NCBI taxonomy): Eukaryota > Metazoa > Chordata > Actinopteri > Semionotiformes > Lepisosteidae > Lepisosteus > Lepisosteus platostomus. The sequence continues at coordinate 8,187,050 of NC_142628.1, forward strand.
AGTCATGTGAATGACAGGCTCAGTAGTGGCAAAGATGGTCAGGACGAGAAAGGCAACGACCAGGCCCCGTTCCTGGACAGTGGCATGGTGTCTCGTCCCTGTCGGAAACCGGTCAGGATGGTGAGGCCTGTAAGCGCCCTCAGCCCGGCGACTTCCTTTATCCAGATCAGTCGCTTACAGGGAGAACTGGTGAGGAAGAGAAAGGTAGGAATTATTTTAACAAATGCACCTGGAAGAAATGAAATAAATATTTTTTATGCGTCTTCTGCATGGTCACCAAACAGGCAGCAGATTTAAAATCAGTAAGGACTTTGAGTAATTGCTATTACTGTGTGGAAAGGGTCATTTTCACATTTTGAAGTTTTCTAAAATGGAGGCCTAGAGAACACTTTTGGAGAACTGACTAGAGCTGTAAAGTGGGGATTTTTCACACAGCAATGTGGAGATTCGGCAGGACTTGTTTTGTTTTGTTGTAGGAATGTGAGGATTTGAAGCAGCAGAACAAGTACCTGACCAGCGAGATTCACATGGAGAGGATAATGATGAGGACGGAGAGTGAGCTCACAATGATGAATCTGAGAAACCTCAACCAGGAGCTCCAGGCACAGGTTAAAGAGGTACCTGATAAAATTATTAAAGAGAATCACAATCCCTAGAGTCCTTTGTATGAAGTCTAGGAGTGTCCAAATTTATGGACAGACATGCATATATCTGGGGAGTTGGAGTAGGCCTTGGTTTTTGTCTGCGTTATCTGCTTTTTTAAAAGAGATTAGAAACGTTTCTACTTCTATTTCTGGATGGTGAGTGAACAAGTGTTATAACAAAACTTTGGAACAGCTCATCATTCCAGGTCTCTGGTTTCCTATTCTAAATTAGTTGTCAAATAAATGTTTATATAGTGAATATTTGGTCCAGCTAAGTAGATGTATTTTTAAATTCTTTGCCTTTTCAGGGAAAAGCACTATTTTTGTTGCACTTTTATCTGTTTGAGCTTGATCAGTTTTTTTCCTGGTGAGCCAGGATCCAGATTATAGTTAATTTATCTCCACATAAAGTAATCCAAGCTCAAAGCAATTAATAGAAAATAGTGGTTTCTAGGCAGATACTGTATGAGAGATGTCATAAAGAACAGAGTATTGTTACAAGGCTTGTTGCTGAATCTGTACTCAACACTAGATGGCAGTTTGGTCAGAGAACAGAAGTTTCACCACTGTACAGTACATAATGTTTTAAGATTTTTATTCATACTTTCTTAAACATTCAATTTACATAAAGTTAGAATAGGACAGCGACAAAACCCCAGACATCCAACACCAATGTATCCGTATCATTGGTGACATACCAGAAAAAAACTCCTCCCACATTCCCACAGTGAGATTTCCCATCTAATTTTGAAACTCTTTAAAAACGCATCACACTCACTGGACACTATTTACTCCTTATGTGATTATGTGGCAAGATGCAAACTGTGCACCAGTACACTGCAGTTTGTTTCCTAGCCGAGTATGATGCCAGAACCAAACCAGAAAACAGGCGTTGCTCTGGCTGTACAGTGGATCAGCAGAGAAGCAAGGTTCTAGTCAGCTGTGCTGTGCTCTCAGGGCATGTCTCTCTTCTCTCTCGGTACACACAGACACTTGGGCCTTTCACCACTGGCTTTGCTCAGAAATTTTTCAAATTGTCAAAAAGTGGCTCGAACTGGTTTACGTCACCAAAAACATAAACTTGTGTTCACCACGCCTCATCAAAAAAGGTACACAGAGGTGCTCCATATTTCTATTCTGCAAGAATCTGGGAATGTGTTGGATAGTGCCTTTGAAGATTCCATAAGCTGTCATTTTGATTTGCAAAGCTATTTATATCATAACTGTTTGTTTGATGCCACAAGTTTCTAGCGTTAGTGCAGTCACTTTACATTCATCCCTAGAAAATATTGGTTATGCTGGTTTTTAATTTTCTGAGCATCATACACTAACAAGGCCTTCAGGAAGTGGCCGTTAACTTTGGTGGTATTATCAAACGAAAGCTTTGTCATATCAGTATCGCAACAACGATAGACAATTGGAGACAAGAGTCAATATTCCTCCTCTAGATCTAATTTTACTGTACTTCTCCAGCAGCCAGCCCAGTGACGTGATGGCTCCAGTTGATATCTCCTTTTTGAACTGCTGCAGTTGAAGCAGAAGCTCCACGCCTGCCAGCAGAGGGTGAGTCTGTGCACCAGGGCAGCTGGAGATGCAGATGTGGCCAGATGTGAGGCAGAGAGGAGCCGGGCGCAGGCCGAGGCTCGGGCGAAGGATTCAGAGGAGGAGAAAGACCTGGCGCTGGCGGAGAAGGGCAAGCTGACGGAGGAGCTGCAGCATCTGAAGACCAGGGTACACCACGCCTCCAGGAGGGAGCCAGATAGTTACACCATTCACGGTTTCGGAGTATGGTGGCATGGTGGCGCACTGATTAGCATTGCTGACTTGCAGTGCTGGGGTACCAGATACCAGACCTGGGGTGCTATCTGTGTGGAATTTGTATGTTCTCCCCATGTTTGTGTGGATGTTCTCCGCAGTCCAAAAAAGATACTGGTAGGTTAACCAGCTTTTGGGAAAACAGGCCGTGTTGTGAATGTGTTTGTGCCTGTCTGCCCTGCAATGGACTGGTGTCCCTCCAGGGTGTACCCTGCTTGTGCCTGTTGCTTGCTGGGATAGGCTCTAGCTCCCCCGTGTCCCGGAATTGGAAGAGGCGCTTAGAAAACGGATGGATGACTAGACTATTTTGAAATAAATCTAACTGACCCCTCTCTTAAGGGCTGAACAGGTTAATGCAAGGTGAACTGGACAATAAGCAGTCTATAGAGAGGTGTCTGCAGCTTTTTAATACTGTATTAGGTTTATTAGACCTCAAAAAGGCCCTTGAAATAGATTAACCTTCTGTTTCCAAGGTTCTGTACTCTTTGGAGGCAGTTTTTGAACTGTTTCTATGTTTCAGCAAAATGTCTTATTTAAATCCCTAGACTTTGGCGCTTGATCAATCAAGGTTTCTTTGGGCAAAAGGTTGTGATGCATACACTGTATATATATGCACGGATGAAGGATTTCATAATAAACTACTAGAAAACAAAATTGCTCTGTATGGTTTGGTGGTAAAAACCACAACATAGAGTAAAACATCTCTCTTGAGGCTTCTGATAGGAAGTTCATGCTTGTGTGCTCAGCTTCCTCTGCATTTTTGTAAGTCTTGATCAGTATTTCCACTTCTGTTCCAGTTTTAAATGCTGAGCATAATTTTAAATTCCTGTAGGGTACCAGAAGTATTGAGGGGCTGTCCACTATAATTAAGATACACTTGGTTTCTTTTCAGAAATTCTGCTCAATCTGTTATATATTTTAATAAATATATATCTGTTTTTAGCTAAACGATGTTCAGCAATTGCTCAACCAAGGAGAAAAGAACTACTTTGAATGCAAACTAAAATTAGACAAGATTTCGGTAGAAAGACAAGTTCTTCTGGAAGAAAACCGAGACTTAGAACACGAGAGGAATGAACTGCGACACAAATTGAAGGAGCTCACTGAGCAGAATGTGAAGCTCAAAGAAAAGTGAGTATTTTAATATCTTTTTGGTAGATATTTTAGTGCAAACAATCTTGCATTAATATTGAAGTATAGTTTTTCATCTTTCCCTTTCCAAAAAGAAAAGGCCTTTTTCTGTCTAAAACTCTTTTTACAACACCGCAGCTGTGACATTGTAAAAAAACCATGAAAGGTGTGTAGTTCATAAAACAGTTCAAGAAAGCAAGTGAATATTGAGGTGGTACACAAACCACACAGCAATGAAGCTCTTTGAACATAGTACTCAGATTTTAAATTGAAAAATGTCTCCTTTTCCTGAATAAAATTAAACCAAATGTTAGGTGTCACCTCTACTCCTTTTCAGAATTATGAAAGTAGAAAGTATAACAATAACTAAAAGGCAGCTTTAATTGAATCACCTTGATTAATGTAGCATTTGGTGTTTCATCCTTGGTTGTTAAGTCACTTATCACTTTACGAAGAGATTAATTAATTACATTCGCCTGTGAGGTGATTAAACCGAGCAGCGGATAATTACACTCTTAGCAAAGCTTTAAATAGGTTTCCTGCAAAGCAGTGAAAGTCATTCTCTACTGTAATAAAAAGTAGACATTAATCACACATTAAATACTAAAGTATGAAACAGCAAAATTTACTGCAAACAATGCCCATGAGTATTTAGTGGTGTTTTTTAGGACATTAATTTTCAATAAGGAATCACTTGGTGAAAACATATATTGCTTTTGCCCTCTAGAAGTGAGAACTTGTAAGACTTGAAAGCAGAATCTACGACATCTTAAGGTGACATTAAGAAAGGCTGGACAAACGCCGTACACAGATGTGGCATATCAATATCTCCCAAAGGAAATAATAGCAAGTGTAAAGACTGTAGGTTTCCGCAGCACCCTGCGCATTTCCAAGCCCTCACTCTGCTGGACCCCACTAGGGAGGTGAGCTCCAGGCGCCGGGCCCTGTCGGCTGAGGAGGCGAGCGAGCAGGCCGTGAAAGCGAGGCTGGAGGCGGAGCGCGAGAAGAGGCTGCTGGAGCACGAGAGGCAGGAGAGGACGGCGGAGGGCCTCGTGTGGAGGGAGAGACACCAGGCCTTGGCCGACGTCCTCAAGGCTCAGGAGGAGCTACACTCCCAGAGACAGAACAAAGGAGTAAGTCCCCAGCTCCCCACAAACACCTGCCCTTCAGGATGAAGTAGAATCGACTGTTTTCTCTTCCTCGGTGCTTCCATATCCCACGAGTGTCCTTCAGCACCATGTAAAATGACACCACTTTCAGTTACTTCATAAAACATGCTTTTTAGAATTGGTTCTGTATTCCTACAGGATTTTTTAAGTAACCAGCGATTACTACAGACATTTTATATAGCAAGTACTCAGACATGCATATAGTCATTATTGAATGTATCATTTGTATCAATGTTCCCTCTCAGTGCCAGGTGAATATCAAGAGTTATTTCTTATGTGTGACTGAAAATGACCAGAAAATTAAAATCCTGAAAAATCAAGATGGGACTCCAAGACATTTGATGGTAAGTATTCAAGACAAAATTGTATTGTGGGGCCCCACAAAGGCTGTACAATGGAGAACTTAGAACCATCTTACTCTCATCTTTGAAATTCACATTAAACATCTAGGTATTCTGCAATTCAGGCTAAAGTTTTGCGTTTTAATTTTCTGAAATTCCTAAAGCTTCAAATTCACAACAATGGTCAGACATTGAGATGCAGAGCTTTGTTCTTCATCTTGTTTTCAAGACAAAGTGAAAGAATGAGCAGAACCACAAAACCAGTATTTTGTAGAGAGCTGTTTCAATTGAACTAGATACTGTAGGTGTAGGCAGTTACCTCCCTATGATACCACACTCCCTAAAAGTTTATTTCTTCTCAAAGCTGTTAACCAACTGTGCCAAAATCAGAAATTCCCCCAGTGAATGGATGGCAGCAGCTGATAAGTAGTGTAACATAACAATTCCAAAGGAAAAGGAAGTCATTAGTATAAAGTGAATCTCTTTTCACAACCAGGAAGGAGAACCGGTATATTTTTCTACACCTGACACAGTAGCAGAAGAGCCGGGCAGAAATCCAGACAGGTAACAGTGTTACACGTTTGTTACAGAGATTCTCGTGAGGAGTGATTAATACTTATCTTGTTCCAAATGAATGTTAAGTACATAGATATACACATCCCGACCAAATGAGTTAGCTAGAATGAATTACCTCTTTGTTTATAATCTTCCTTGTGTATCTCTATTTCTATATTGTTTGATTCTAAAACTCTAGTAGGTCAGTTCAAAAATGCTAGTGCAAAAATGATAAACTGTGTCAGAATGAAATCTGGTGCATTAACAAAGGGCAGAAGGTGTTGAAATCATCAGTGTCTTCCCGAGTGTGTCTTCAGTGTTTCTCGAAGGACATGTCCATGTTGTTATTTGTACATTTGCTTTAGTACCTAATTATATTGCTTCACAGTGCAGTTTTTACAATTCAGTTATCTGAAAAGAACAAAAAATTATATGAACACCTTGTATATTCAAGGTACATAGACATATGTGAAGTCTCCCCATGTGCTACAATGATGTTTTAAAGTGTAATTGTTGGAATAGATTATATATATATATGTCATGTCAGTTTTCCTTTTTATATCACCTTCCTTACACCATTCTCTTTTAGCTACTGTGGTGCTGCAGGTACAATCCTTGACCTTGCGATTTCATTAATGCCGGTAGTGCAATGTCATGTCACCACACACAGAGGAGGTCATAGCGCCATTGACAGAATACAATAACTTTAATCCACTCCAAGAGAAAAATGTCTTACAAATAACACTGTCACAAAGATTCAAGTGTTTTATAGACTCCATATCCAGATTTTCATCAGTAGATGCACCTGCTCTATTTCTTACACCACTTTCTAAAGATTTGGTGCCACTATCATCTCTGTGCAATCATGTGTGAATATTGCCTTTCGTCCTGTTGTTGACCTCCTGGGTGATGGCTTTAATGCCACGGGTGTGATTTGTCTTCCAATTTACTGTTTAGATGGTGATGATTTTCGGACTACTATTTTTGATCCACTCTTGGTTCCACTTTAGCATGTCCTATGGTTCCATTTCACGCGTACGGTACTCCTCACAGCACACTTCAGAAACTTAAAGTGCCTAAAATCATAGATGGCCATAAACTGGAAATTGTATCAAATACCATGCCACATGTTATGCTGTCAGGAACTAGCAATAGACTGCCTTTATGTACCATACTCAATCTTTCCTTAGGACATGGACGCTGGAGAAAAGTTTCTTCTTAAATTTGTGTCATAAGCTGTATACTGTATATAGAACAAAAGACATTTAGGACACAATATGCAGCACTTTTAGTGCTAATCAGGCTCTGCTCATCAAGCCCTATGTGTTGTACAATTTAAACTTGAAAATACACCTGTAATTATTGTCAACACGCCTAACTCATTGGCTGAAAGGCAAAAATCAAAAAGTCCAGACGACGACATTTTTCTTAAATGTAACAATTTCTGCTGATGCAAAATGTGACTTTCTATTATATTTTATCTTATGTATTGAAGGGTATATTGCCCCCCCACTTTATACTATTTGTGTACTTCATCTCAGGCAAGCGCAGTGTCAGCATGCTTTCAGCACCATACATCGGCCCAAGCAGATGGTCAAAACAGCTGCTCTATCAATATTATAGTAACTGTACCTGTGCCCTTTCCTTGTGCTCGTACCACACTATTCCATTTTTGCGATATCAATGTTAGGTCTGTAGGAAATATTTTCCTCATTATTCATAAAATCAGTCTTTTAAAACAAATTCAGTCCAACGTCTTCCTTAGAGACCAAAATCAAAACAAGAAACATCACCATGGATACTTGAATGAGCAGGAACTTATGCAATTGTGTGATTATTTTTTTTTTATTTTAAATCCTGCCAAGTATTCTCCTAAAGAAAAGAATGTAGCACAAATGGAAATCTACCAGCTTGGCTTTCTAAAAGATGTCAAGAATTTAATATTCAGATTGCACAGCGATTACAATTTACAAAGTTTAAAAGCCAATTTACTAAGTCAATTATAGACCAAACATACCCTTATCTTGGTTTTAACAAATATTCCCCCATCTTCCGCAGACTCTTATACAGGATTACTGCTCCGAGTTCAAGCTCTACAAGAGGCTCATCACCAGTTCATTTTAGCGAACTCTTGCCTCAAGGAGTTCCAGAGATGGGATCAGCACGAAGAACAACAAAAGTAGTAGAGTATTTTTGGCTGCCAGCAGAAGACTGAATGACTGCTTTTCATTGGGTTAAAGCCTACAAATGCATTAGACTGGCATGTAACAAAGGACTTTGACCTTTGAAAAATACCCTTTTTTAAATACATTTGAAAGAATCAAACTGTGTGGATACAAAACTGCCAAACCAAAGTCATCTATGTTTGGTGGTTAGGAACATTTAGCATTTCAGCTTCTTACACACCTTTTCCAAGCTTTTGAGACTTGAAATAAAATTACCTTTATACCTAAGCAATTGTGAAACTTTAATCATGTCTGTAACTGTACGCTGTTACAATCAGTGGAAGATTGCTTATTTCATTTGAAATACCTAGCTGTACAAAGTATATATTTTCCAAGGATGAAAATATACACAATTGTATATACCCATCCTTTGATTATAATGAAGCTTGAGGCTATCAATCACGTTGAGTACTCCCAAAATCAAATATTGAATACACCGGGAACTGCTTGAGTTGTAAAATGAGGTCAGATATTTTCAGTGATTAGCATTAGACTGACTTCATCACTCCACCATAGTTCAAAAGGATGACTGCTCATAAATACCAGAAGTGTTGTAACTGTTGCTTATTTTTATTAGGCGTTCCAGAGCAGTCAGGTTACACATTCCTCTGCATTGGCCATTTAATAAAGGAATAGTAACAATAAGGCTAATAGTTTTCAGGGAAATAATACATTTGAACTGATTTAAAAGGTTTACAATCCTTATTTTACAGTATGGCTGGAAAGAGAACCAATTAAAGATACATAATGATTTCAGCAATAAGATCTTAACAGTGTATAACTATACTGAAGATGAAGTAATAGTGGTACACGACATTTTCAGCACATTAATCTTTCACACCTTACAGATGGAAAATCATTTACATGTACAACTCTAGAGCACATTAAAAGTGAAATTGTTATGTGCAGGGACATGCCCATACTGCCATGATTGTATTCTAATTTAAGATGTTAAATTATGCATTACCTGCATCCTAGTCCCTCTTCTGCTAACCAGAGTACAAGCCTTCATTATTTCAAGAACAGGATAGAGGGGGAATTCAATAGCCAATCATTTGGTCTCAGTTAACTTTTTATTCACCGATTTAAAGTTAAAAAGACAGGTTAAAAGTTCCATGTTGACACACTTTCTCGATCAAAAGATGTCCCATCAGCATGGGCAGAATTTCATGTTTCAAGAGTCCCTGAACATGCAGCAGGAAGAGAAGAAATTCAAGTATCACAATGTTTGACAGATACAGGTAATATTACAAAAATCAGGGCATGTGAACAAATTAAAGAAGGCTTTTCATTAGAAGTTCTTGCTATTACAGGTTTACATACAACCACACCAAGCACTTAAAGGGCTAAAATCTCACAATCAGGTCATATTGTGCAAGTAAACCAGGTTTTCATTAAAGACTTGTGCACCTGCCCAGGCTTTTCTCTCTTTTTTTTTGTCGTCATTTTAAATAGGACTGGAGAATACTCAAACCCAGCACATAACAAAGCCCATTACTAGGAGGTAGAAACACAGGCAATAACTATTAATGTTATGGCAGCAAACCAATGATTACAGTTTAGGATTCTTTGTAACAATCAAGGGATAAAATATTGCAACGACTCAAGTTTTACACTGAGCAAAGTGCATTTCTACAGTGTTGCTATTTACTTAACTGAAAGCCTATGTAGAATACATGGCAGCAAAACACATCTTCGCCATCTACTGCCACTATGCACAACATAAGATGTAATTCCATGCTAATACATTATAAACTTCCTAAACAAAGGCTTTCTAAAATTGTTAGATGGTATGCTATGCTTAAGACCTTAGTCTAACAAAAAAAAAAACATGCTTTTGCTTTAAATACTGCAAAACCTTTATAGCGGAATGACCTTTTGCAGTGGTTAGGTGAGGGGGCAGGACAAGGGAAGCACTTGGGCAGAGGGGAGGGGGGAAAAAAAAGCTGTCATCTCATAGCAATAGTACATGTAAGGCTTTGGCTGGTTCTTCAGTCAGCTTCCTCATCAGACTCCTCTTCCTCTGCAGTCTCCAGCCAGGTTAGCCACTGGTTCACCTATGAGGAAGGGAAAATGAGGACTGTAAAAGCCACTACACACAATGAAAACTGAATACATATAATTTCAGACAAGTTCATTTAATCTTTTAGCCATGTTGTGGAAATTAACATATGTACATAAATTCTTTAAAATGACACTGAAAGAAAGCTATTTCTAACAAAATATCTTCAATTGTTAGCAGGTTGAACCTATGCAGAAAAAATAATTACCTGGAATAATGCTTTTCCCTTTCCAGGGAACTCTTGGGTAATGTCTTCTTTCCAAGCAAGGAAGGCTTCTTCTTCAATTATCTCCATATCATAAAAGTTGACAAAATAGCGCAGCAACATGCCTAGGATTTAATACAGACCATTCATTATAGAAGAACATCCATAAAACTTGATTAACAAAATCAGGGACGGTCTGTAGGAAATATATTAACTAATAAACAGTCTTTTAGAAGAGAGCACTCAAATGTTTGAGACAGAAAGCTGGAGACTTCACCCTAACCATGGTAGTTACAAGAGAACAGGGAGGAATCAGGTAAACTAGAAAGACACACGTCAGTTAGGCTTATTCAAAATGGTTTTAACTATACATATTAACATCCTACCTTTTGGAAAACCGTTGTTGTTACAATGGACTTGCAGCGCGTACAGGGCACTGACTTGGAGATCAACATGATCATGCAGAAATTTCTGCATTACTGGCTTGAAGGATAACAGCAGCTGCTTCTCCTGGTCTAACTGCTCTTTTGATGGAGCAGATAATTGGTCATCTCCTTCAGCTATACTCATCTCATGGGAAATGTACTGTAAGAAGCTAGAAGAAAAATAGAAGAATTGGTGTTTTGCACAACTTAAGCAGGCAAAAAACAGTATACATGCATGAGAGAATAGTTCTCTTACCTGGTCATCAAGATATTGACAAACCCCTTATCAGTATGGAGTTTGGGTGAAATGTTGTCTTTGATCCACTTGTAGATGGCCTGAGGGGAGGGATCTGCTTTTATTTGCTTCAACAGCTCCTTCTCCAGTTTCAAAAGTGGGAACAGAAAACTAAGCCCTTTTCCTTCAAGGATTTCCAACATCCGATCTTTATTCTGATCAATTTCTAGAACAGGAAAAAAAGTATGCATGATATACTGCTCAATAAACAGCTGTTCTTTAGATACTGATTATACAGTTAACATCACCCAATTGCCAGAGCCTGAATTACATAGCAATTTAAGTTTCATCCAAAGCCATTAGATAGCTAAACAGGCCATACCTTAGCCATGTTACACTGGCTAAAGTTAATGCAAAGGTCAGAGTTAACATTCTTTACTACATTTTGCTTAAATGGAAGTAGATAATCTGCCATCACTACAGCTCTTCAAGTTCTTAAAAAGGAGGGAAAAAAAACATACCAGGCAGCATCTTCTGCATGTTGACTTTACTTTGTTGGAAAAGTTCAGTGAGCCATTCCCGATCCTTCAACTTGGCTGTTTGCTGAAGACAGAGCAGGAAAAGGGGAAAATGTGTGCCATTTTCCAGAGGCTGTGCCAGCTCTGCTATGTTCACAAGCTCTGCAATAATTGCACGGGCTGCAAACTGTGCCAAGTAGGACTTCACAAGAGGGATGTCCACCTCTATTTTGGGACACTGGTCCAAAACATTAAGGAACGCCTGTGCCGGGGGGAAAAAAACAAAAACATTAAAATCCCTAAAAATCACTAAGTGACTAGATTTGTTCCAAGTGTGGCTACAGTTATACCCATATTTCAGACTTCTCCAGTAAATTACCCAGGCACAAATGTTAAGTTGCTTTGGATAGAAATATTAGGCAAAATAACCACCCATAATGGTAAGAGTTTAATAACCTTAAAAAAAAAGCTTCATTCGTGAGTCCCCTTAGCCCTTAAGTGCCCACTGCATTTCAAACTAAAGAATACTCACCTGCATGAAGTTCTCTCCAGTGATCAGCCCTTCCGATCTGAGTGAATTGATCAGAGTGCTGGCATGTTCTTTATCATCATCTGAGCGATCAAGTGAACAAATAATGATCTTGCTCAACATCTCAGGCAGAAAGTGTTTTGGAGCTTTCATCTCCCTAACACCATTAACAGCATCGTTTATATTCTTACTGTTCAAATACTCTGTAACAATGGTCTCCTGAAGAAAGAGGGGGGGGGGGGAAACATTTAGAAATGTCAAAATTCTTGTAACAGACCGTCAGGCATCACACACTATTTCAATATAATCCATATTTAAAACTGCAGTAAATGGCTGTTTATAAGCCTATAGTAGTAAGAGAAGTGTACATACAGTCATTTTAAGCAGCTCTTCTCTAGCAGGAGGAGGTCTCTTGCTATTTTTTGCAGGCTTTTCTTGGATTGGAGGAGGGTTGGTTTTGAGACCAAGCTGAGGTGGCTATGGGTGGGGAAAAAAAAAAAAAAGCCATGGACAAAAGCTAAAACCACAAAATCCTTAAACACAAAGAATTCAGAGTCCCAGGCTTTTAAATACATTTAGGTTTCCAGAAAAAAAAAGTATACTTCAAGCCACTGCATTTAACAGACGAAGAGGTCCTCACCTGTCCCAGTGGTGGGGTCTGTGTGCGAGGAGGCTGTGCACTCGGAGGAATCATAGTTGGTATCTGAGGCTGCAACTTTGGCACTTGATTTTTATTCATAAGGAATGACTGAGCAGGTCTCAGGCTGATCTAGGGAGAAGTATTCATAAAAAAAAAATCAGTACATTCAGTTTGAAATCAAAACTAAATATCCAATATTGAAAAACAGGAATGTATGCCCTCATATCTCATAATCACGTTCAGCGGACACTAGTTACCAGTTAAAAGTGGTGAATAGATGGAGGGGGGGAAGAGGAGAAAGGGAACAAAGACAAAGGAGTGAAAAAAAGAAGATACAAGAGAAAGGAAACCTGGTACCAGTTCTCCCTCAGAATAACGCGTCTGTTTATAATCACTGGGCATTTGTACATGATCTTTAACCCTCTTTACCTCATCTGCATTGAGCTGTCCTTTCTTAATGAACCGTGGTGGCATGTCCTTGGACTGAGCTTGCTGCTGGGATGAATGTCCCTGGTTTTGGTTATGAAAATGCTGATTCTGCCCCTGGAACAGTCAAAAAGAAAAATCAACCCATCACAAAATTGATATCCATTTAATAGTCACAAGGTGGGTACATCTACATCCTTTTAAAACCTACACAAATTTTACCAGCCAACAGAAGAACCTCCCATACCTGGTTTGACTTCATAAAAGGCTTGCCTCCCATTTCAAACTGGGACTGAGGAACAGGTGCAATGTGTCCACCATGGCCATTGAAGAGTGGGTTTGAACGATGACGCCCCATTGTGGGTGAAAATCTATCCTGAATAACTCCAGGACCAGTGCCAATCCCACTTCCTACAAATGAAGGCATAGTTCAAAGTCATTTGGGCAACCACATGTATTAGCTAGTACACATACAGTAGTAGCTAGTATCGGTATATGATATACAGAGGCCTAAACCTTTACAAACCTGGCATTTGCCCAAACATATCAGATAATCCACCAAGACCCTCTCTCTCAATTTTCATCCTGGGTGGCATAAAAGGTCCTTCCAGAAAGAAATCACTCCTCATTCCTTGAGACATGTGTGCAGGAATAAAAACACCCAAATCCTGCAAGGATGAAAAGCATAAGTCTACAGTTACAATACACTACATCAAAGAATGTACATAATATTTAGCACAAAACCATACATCAACAAAATATTTTACTCCATTACAATTCAATTGAATCCTACTTACCTTTACTGCCTCCTGACGAATCTGGTTAATCGTCTTTGGTCCATTATCGATAAAAGCTTTGCGAGGAACCCAATTGTTTTCTCGCAACTCCACAGTATCCTGCAACAAGTTTTGAAGGGCAAGTTTTCAGTTCAGTTTGCCAGCAGAATGCCACTAAGACATACAGTTCCACATAGTATTAAACAACTGTGTATGGTACTGACCTGCAGCAGGAAACGAATCCTTGCTGGCAATTCCTTGTGTGTCATTAAGGATCGCATACGGGCAAAGTACTGATCCATTAAAGACTGTGGGAAAGAAAACAGACTACTTGACAAAACAGTATTTTAAGCATTGTATACTTCACAATTTAAAAGTAAATTTTATTCATCAAAAGGCACACAAAACTATTTTCTCCAGAAAACATACCTTGGCTTTTTCATGATCTAATCTAGGTCCCACTGTCCTCATTATCTGACAGAGGCACTCCAAATCCTCTCCCATATCCTTAAGTTGTACTCTCTTCTTCTTTTCCAAAAGCTGAAAGAGTTTTGGTCAGACAAGCATCAAGTTACTCGAAATGCAAGGCACTCAAATCACAAATGTAGAAAGAGCAATAGGCTTTCCCAAGCTAGTTTATGAAATTACTACCAAATCAATACTCACTGTTTTGATGCACTTATGAAGGATAGATTCATGGATAAGGTCAAGTTTGCCAAGTTCTCCAATGAATTTGATGTTGCCCAGCATCTTGATCTTGGCAATGGCGCGCTGCTCCTCTTCATCAGCGGTAAGAGGGTTGTCATGTTTGTCATAGACTAGAGACAAAAAGATCATTTGTCAGTCAACAAATACAAAACAAAATACATAAACAAACCATGTCTGTGTATATATGTTACTCACCCTCAACATTTCTGGTGCGGTTTTCAAATTCATCTTGAAGCTTAGAAATTAAAAGTCTCCTGAATGTCTGAAAAATAAAATGACCAGATATTTAATTGAACTTGACCAAACTGGATTACATACCAAATATACAAAAGACTGCTTAATCCTGAACAAGAACTGAAAAATTACTTTAAAAATGTGCATTCTATTTTCACACAACCCCAAATTGGGTTTTTTGTTAAGAGTATGGAGTGCAAGCCTCACCGTGCTTTGCTTTTGTGTTGGTTGAACCTCTGGTGATGGGCCATCAAAGTTTGGTGCATCTTCTGCCAAGCGCAGACATAGCTGAGCATATAGCGAGCTATACTTGGGCTCTTCGAGGGCTTTGTCTACAATCTTTGGAAAGAAGAATAAAAAAAAGTAATGATTTAAAATAACATTCTATCAAGCCATGTTCTAGCACACTTACATGGAAGTAAAAAGGAATAAGCAACAAATATGCCCCACTAGGCAGAAGAGGTTGGCAACATTGTGAGGTAATGACTATATACAGACAACTGATCTGCACAAAAATGTCATGCTTCACTAATCTGCAGAGTGGGAATAGAGGCATTCAAGGCATAGCACTTTAACCATACAAAGTCACATAATACATAATCCTATGAGCTACACAAACCTAACTGTACAATGTTCACTTAAGTCTTGGAGTGGTCACCCTAAGGTTTAAAATGAAATGAATATTGTGGAAAAAAAAAAACTTACCAGCAAGATGATTCCTTTTAGGACGAGTTTAGAATCTACGCCCACATTCAGGAGCTCAAGGCATAGCTTGTCAAACTTTTCAGGGGTGAGCTTATTTAATATGCTGTAATAAGAAACGAAAGCATTAATACTGATTCCTGCCGAAGACAAAGAACAACCTTGTTTTTAAAAATAGCCCTGCTGTCTGGAGCTCTTATAAAGATCAGCTGACCCCCCATACCACTCAAAAGCATAAACTGCACTGTTTCATATCCCACTTGAATGCTAAACACATATTAACAGCAAAACATTGCTTTTATAGCACAATGACAAATTTCCTGAGGCTCAAGGTCTTGAGAGTTGTACATTACAAACATGACTATTTCAATCAATGTTCCGCCTCTTGGGAATCAATCTCCACATCTCATCAAATAGGTCCATTATCAACGCCCACATGAAAACCAGTACCATTGTTTTATGGATAAAAGAGTGACACATACCCTCTTACTTTCCTAAAGATTGCATCGTGTCGTTCTTTTTCATTGGTGGAGTTGACATCTCGTCTAGTGCTTCGTGAAGGAACCCATCTCTGAACGCTAGGCCCTGGGGTTTTCCCCAGGTACTCGCTGAAGGGCAGAAAACATTTCAACTGAGAACTGCAAGCAGGGCTAAGCTGTCAAATGACAAAACTGCACACATGAATAATCAAGCTTTAGTTATATATGCATATAGAAGACTAGGCATTGTAAACAATTCACAGTACTTTAAAGCAAGAGTATCTTCTACAGAAGCCCAACTGCCCCCCCATACATAAAAACAGATTCTTTAAAAGACAATCACACGTGCATGTTACCTTGCACCCATATCTACATAGGGTATTACCTACGCATTTGCAAGACTTGGACTGTAGATGTATCGCACCGATTTGTCTGCCAGCGTACCTGTTGCCGACAGTCTTGGGATAGTGCTGAGGTGCACCCCTACCTCCTCCTCCCCCCGAAGAAGCACTGGAAGGGAAAGCAAAGGCACATTTAAACACTGTCCTATTTGATCAGAAAACAACCATCAAGATGGAGTACAGGAAACAATACAAAAAACAGAGAAAGTTCTCTCTTCCACTTGAGAGAAAGAAGCCCTGTATGTGCCTTTAATCCACAGAGGACAAAAAAGTATCTACATCAACCAGAAGCAAACTGCCTGATGCAGAGTCTGGGGGAAAAATAACAGATACCCCCTTTCAAAGTTTTACATAAGGTACTCTGGTACCAGGGGGGGCTGCACATTGGTGGTGGTGGTGGAGGGGAGTCCCCATTACCTGTAAAGCACTTTGAGTGGAGTGTCCAGAAAAGTGCTATATAAGTGTAAGCAATTATTACTCTGGCAGCTACAATTGTAATTCCTTCTCAATTCATAAACTGCTACCTCCTTTGGCTTCTGCAAATCACTGAGCACCAGCTGCTATCTAGGACTGCATAGGAGTGACCTTGGACTGGTATTGCTATCCTATCAAATGACACCCCAGAGGAATGACGGGGAAAAAACACAACCGAAAATTTTTCATAATGATGCATAATGCACCAGAACAAGATTACAGAAGAAAAAAATGAAAAAAACTTAAACAAAATGGGTACCAAACTGTAATAAGCATGAGCAAGGTTTACCATTACTCCCTCACTCCACAACTCATCCCAATCCTGCTTCATATTTACCCTATAATCACCTTTTCAGGTGATAAGGAGTAGTCAAAAATGCATTCCTTTAGAAAGTACTAAATACTTCAGAAAGGATAGATATGCAATCTGAATTGAAATCTCTCAATCTAAAGACCTTTGGTCACACATTTCTGAAAACTTTTTAAACATGAATAGGTTATGCACCGATATACAGAATCTATTAGCCACAATTGTAACCATGACAAAGGAATCCAAACAGCCTCACAAATTCTGAGGAAACTGTCAGTCCTGGATTGAGCATGGACTGAGTTTACACATCTTACAAACATGGTTAAAAATGACCTAGCGGTCACATCACATTCTCACATCTTGGACATGTCAAATACTGTCAAAACAGCTGGCCCCTCCATTGCAGCACCAGTAACCCCAGCCCTCCTAACGGCTTCACAAACCTGAAACGAGAAGCACCCCCTTCTGCAATCACACTCTCCACTTTGGCGGCTTGACAACGAAGAATCTTCAAAAGAATAATATTCAAAGGGTGGGGTGGGGAAAACGAGCTGGGGGGGGGGGGGGGGGAGGAGAGAAAGAGACCTGTTAAAATCCACATCAAAAGGGTGTTACGAAATGAGACAATTAAAATACATTAAATGGCTACCACTTCCTGTAGGGTGAGCTCAATTGTTCTAGCACATACCATGCACAATCATTTACTTCATCTATCGTGCCAGCCAAACCTTAAAGCCGAAATCACGTTTGAAACGAGTTCGTCAAAGTCTCTTGTAAGGAATCAAGATGTCTGCTCCAGCTTATATTAATAAAAGAGAACGGGTAGGCCTGTAAGGAAACGACCGGGAAAGCGAGAAGCATTTTTTAAATAAATGTTTTAGGGCGGACACTGACTGGCCTAGGAGAAACTATTCTGAAATCTTTTCCCACCCAAGAGGACCAAAGAATCAAAATCCAAGGCGAGGTCAATCACGGCAGAAAATGCCCACGGAAACTCTTCCAATTTAAATAAGACAAAAGGGCTCCTCTGCTTTCCACAGCGTGTGAGAGCTACATGGCTTCCTTTGTCTTTCCTAGGCCTAATCGCATCCGCTGTTTTAGGAAAATACAACTGAAATATACCGAAAAAAACAGCTGTAACAGATTACCAAACTACAGTCTCATACAATAGTCACACGACTATTTCTTCCCCCCCCCCAGATCATAACATTTCTAAATAAAAAAAAATCGACATTCAAAAAGGAAGACTACACTATTTCTTTCAAGATGATTTTTTACTTTAAAAAGGGAACGCCGTTTCAACACCGGCTTAGTATTCAGGGTAATTAAAATCGTCTGTTCATCGAAGTTATATTACAATATAGAGGACGGGTTCCACATTAATCTCCTTTTCCGACTCGAGTGGCTACCAGCAATTTATGACAAAAATCAGAAACCGGGATGTTGTATTAAAACCCCGCCGACATCGAAAAGATCAGAAGATAAACACAAAAGAATTTTGACATACATCTTGCCCAATACGCTTTTGTAGCGCAAAAAGCTATCTTGCGCATATCTCCATCTGCCCAGGCGCTACTCTTCCTTAAGACACGATCAATTAATTTTACTATCATTCACATTAATTTACGACAATACGGCTGCTAAATCGGCTACTTGACAAACGCCGGTTAGGATCGTTGAGGATTAAAAAACACCCATGCTGGACCTATTACTCGACGCCATTTTCTATAGCATCCGAAGGAAAGAAAGAAGGTAGCAGCCATTTTAGAGATACAGAAAAACAAGACTATTTAATACGATGTAATTATCTTACCTTTACCGAGACAACTTCAGTTTTTCACGATTTTGTTGACTCCAAATAAGAAAAAAAATAAAAAAAAATAAACGGGGGGAAATCTAAGAAGATTTTCCAACAGAAACTCAGAAACAAAGCCAAAGCGCCCGGCACCTTTACCGAAGAGAAGAATCTACTTGCTGGTGGCCTACGTCAGTCGACAACTCAAATTTTATTAGCTGGAGCAGACTAACTTGTCAGCTGTAGACGTAAGACGTTCCTCTGCTCCTCCTGCCGTATCAGAGGAAAGGAACGTTTTTGAGGCGTTACCTTAGGAAATAAACAACGAATCAAAAAGCAGAGAGGAGCCGAGTAAAGCCGATCCCTTTCTGGAAGTTTGGTCGACGCGTAGCACAGCCGCAGTGCAGGAGTTGGTGATTTTTAAAAAAAAGCCTTACGGGGAAAAAAGCCCTGAATTTACTCATGCTTATGCGGTAAGTGGATTACGTAAAGCCGCGTTGTGAGGACCGGTTGGGAGATGGATTTTTGTTTTTTGGTATGAGTAATTTGTTTTTAAGGTGTGACAGCCTGGGGCACCACATCTCCGTACCCCTGATTGACGTTTTCCCCCCGAGTGTTTCGTGTCCCATTTACCAATCCCAGTTTTATGACGCATCTCCTTTCGAGAACAGAAACTCGGGATTGTTTCGGAGCAGCCTCACACTAAGCAAATGGGATCCTCGCTCCTTCCTGGTCGGCATTTATCTACAGACTGTCCCTGTCTTCCTGAAACAAAGAAACTGCGGTTGATTGACTCTTGCTTTGGAGCCCAGTCACTCAAGTTGGAAGAAGAACTTCATTCTTTTACACAGACCAGTATTCTGATACTTTAGGTTGCGTTTCACCGTTACACGTTCTGGGGTGTTTAGATTCAGGGTCATATAAAAAAGTGAATAACATCGTTTACTTTGTATCCATACGTGAAGTAAATAGAGTCATACTGATGACTACAGCGAAGAGAGTGGTGCTTCTGTCATTCTGGTGTTTAGGTGGTTTGTAAACTTGGCTCTGATGCCTATTAAGAGCATTTATAGAATAGGTATGGATTTAAAAGTACATAAATCCCTGTAACAAATGTCAAAGCCCAAGTGGTCTGTTTGCGGAGCTTTTGTCTTGTAATGCAGCTTGCACTGTTCCCAGTCTTTTTTACCTTGGGACCCACACACCTGCTGTTTTGTGCTCTACCTAAGCACTTAATTAAATAACTTGCCTTAATAGACCTATTAATAGATTTGATTTGAACTCTTGACTCGTGTTCAGTTCCCAATGTATTGCAGATTGCCTGTTACCGCTTAATGAGAAACATAAGTTTCATAAACTTAAGTTTAAGATCCCCGAACCTCTTAAGCACACAAAGTTGCACAAAGTTCGAGCCAAGCAGCCTGTAATGTTGGAAGATTTTTTCACCTACAGTGCAATGAAGACCAGCAGGTGTGTGTCCCCCCAGGTGTGGGTTTGAGGGCTCCTGGCCTAGATGAAACCACACACAAGTAGAAACTGGAGAAGTGCATTAAAAACTGAGAACAGGAGGCACTTCTTTCTGCAAAGAGTGGTGGGAGGTGGACCAAGCTACTCAGCCAAGCTGTAAATGCTGATATCCTGGCTTCTTTTAACAAGGGGCTGGAATAAGATCCTTGGATCAACTGATGAGTGGTCTTGATGAGCTGAAAGACTTCCTCTGGTCTGTGTATGTTCCCATGTAAAGCAGTAAGAACCGGCATTGCTTTTGGAGGAACCGTAGTATGTGAAGCCAGTAAAAAATGTAAATGTGACAAGTGTGTGTTTTTGTCATTTAATTAAGGGCCCTGGTCCTCAGTTTTTTCGCTTTCAGCTCCTTCTGTTTCACAAGTTCAACTCTCAGCTCTTAGCATCAGTACCGATAAACTTGATCGCTAGCGGACACCCACCTGGCTAAAAGCAGTTTTGACATGGGGTGGGGCTCATGTTACGTCTTCATCCATGGGTGCTTATGCATTCCTTGCATTTCCATTTGATCCTACTGCATAAGGCTCATTCAGAAACATGCAGTTAAAAGGAGATCTTTTCAGTGTCTTCATATTGCTGCCATTCTAATGAACATTAGCCTTTGCTCTGCCCTGACATGTAACATACCAGGAAATGAGATGTTGTTTTCTTAGAAGCACAAAGTCATGTAACATTATACTGTAAGAGGCACACACAAAGATAGCAGGCTTCTCTGCTTTTGTCTGTATAACCTCAGATCAGTTTCAGAGGTTACCAAAAGTAAAATAAGTGGAAACTCTTAACTATTTAAAAATGAACCTGCATATATTTAAGTTCATGTGGATATGAACATGGATGTATAAGGTCCCTTGTCCCTTGTGTTGGCTTCTTGAGATTCAGGTTGTGTATTCAGAGATGGAATTCCTATAAGTAGTTCACATCTTTGTTGTGAATGCTGAAGCTCAGCAAACAGTATCTATTTTACTGGTATTTTGACTGTTCTTTTATTATTGGAGATTTGTTGTAAAAATATGATCTTTAAATTGAGAGTTTAAAGCAGGGTAAAACTATGCACTATGATCAAGTATAGTTTTATATGTGAATGTCAATATAGCCTCATTCAACTTTAGTTCTTAGAATCCTCATTCTCATTTATTTTCTCCTGTGTACAGAATGCCGTGCAAGCTTGTGTAGTTTCTAAATTCCAAATAATGCTGACAACACGCTACAAACTAGTTACTACAGGTATGTGCATTTTAACACTTGACTGCTGTACTGTTTCAGAGGTAGTTTACTGGCAGCTGAAGTGAAACTGTAATTATTGTCTTTGAGTGAAAACATTTCCCTCAATACTTGCTATTCTAAGAGCATTTCTTTGCGAGGTGAGATCAGTAGTTTAAGTGCAGTTGTGTAGACAGCTACGTGTTTTCCTCTAATTATATAGCAATGTGTTCACTTTAATTATTGTCCTAGTTGTTGAATGCAGTTTGGAGATTATGTTCAATACGTGCGTCATCTTCCCTACCAAATTAGTACCATTTGCGTTGAATTTATGCAGTTCTGTTTTTGAATACAGAGTTTGACAAAAGTACAGACTTTCTGGTTCTGAATCCAGAGCCCTTAACTCTCCTCTCCTTGCTTTTCTAAATGTTTACTGATATGTAGTACAAAATGTGAAATCTCTAGTTACACCATGGGAATAGTTTTCTATTAATATAGCACTGTTTATGTACCACAGCCTGGTCTTTTAACAGATTAGGAAGTGCTTCCCTGCCCTGCTACAAATATTATGGAGACCTTATAGTGCATACTGCTTCTTTTGATCAGGCAGCCATTTAAAAGGATAGTGTGTAATTGTGTTGACAGGGGTCACATGAAAAAGCCAGAGGAAAGAAACAAATTTAGAAGGAGTGGGTGGGACAGTTTTTTGTCTTTGTAAGTGCATTGAACTCTTCCTGACCAGATGTTTTGGGAAAATGGATCTGGAAGACATATTACTACACAAAAGGAAAGTTGGAGAAGTCAGAGTATGGGATGTTTTGTGGCTCTCTGTTGTTTTTCAACGCATGTGCCTTTATTTTGACACATCCTTTTGTAGCTCTAAGGGCAACAAACAAATAATCATAACTTTGGTTATCTGGGTAAGCAAAATAATGTTACTATTTTATAAACATTTGTAAAGATATAGTTATAAAGAGCTTTAGAATAGTTAAGGGCAAAAGTGTTTGTTTTCCGCTAAAGAAATAATAAATTCAAGTAGCAACTGAAACACTTCCACTATAAAATGTTTTACCTTCAAAACAAAAATGTATTTTTCCACCAGCTTTTTTATGATGTTTGTCTCTCCGTGAGTCTTTGCCCAGAGTGCCTGTCTCCAGTTGACCAAATCTTTTAAATATCTATATAACGTATGCACACACCTGTGTGAGGACTTTCTATGAGGAAGGATTGTTTTTTAAGCTGTGAAAACGTTTACACTGTTTTCAAATTGAAACTGGTAAAGAAATCAGCCTGCTTATTAAAATATTGGCCACGATAGTGGTGCTGGTTGAATCATGTCACAAATGAATAAAGTGGACAGACAGATGGCTGTCCCATCTGCCTCGGAATCACACATGGCCTGTACTTTTTTCATCCTCCAGTCCTTACGATGCCTTATCACTTCACACCAGTACGTGTTCAGGGAGCCAATCGGACTACTTGTGACACCCACACTGTGACAAAGCACAGACCCCCTCCACCATTGAGTTTGGATAACGGCTTTTGCATGGGGCTCACAGAAACAAAGAGGCCATCTGCCTGTGCAGCCCACAAATATTGACTTAAAAGATCTTTCCCTGGGGCAACAAATGGGAAGCAAATCAAAAGAGCTGATAACAAAGACCCAGCAAAGAGAGAAAAAGTGAGTAATCTGCTACTGATGGGTATCTCCTTGTTTCATTTATTATTTTAATTTTCCCGCACTGCACTTTAAAGCTTATCTGCATGAGATTGACAATGAAAGGGCATTCTCATCATGTAGATCTACCCTCGTGGCAGTTTATTTTCCTCATGTAGGCCCTCCTCCGTACACTTAAAAGTCTTGTAAATGAAAAAGATTGGGAAAATAAGAAGTGCAGGGTTTCCGTGTTACTGAAAGCTGAATTTTATTTGGTGGTTTGTTTTAAACTGAGTGCTTGGTTGTTCTTCAAAAGCAATATGGCACAGTCTGTAGCAGTTTTAACATGCCATGTTCTTTACCCGCAACATCTAATTTAGGTTGCTGGGTGGTGTAACTAGGTTCATGGGTGGAGAACTAGAAATCTGCAGAGTACCTTGTTTGAGGAATTCCACTTCAGCCGATTGTCTTTCTGAACAATAATATGAGGTTCTTCTTTATCCTCACACATACTGATTGTTCGTGGTTCATTGACTCTGGTGTCCTGCTGGAAGCATTCTGATTGATTTGCAACAGAAAAAAAATACAGTTCCCAGGGGTGCCATCAGCATTGTTGTCAACAGCGTTCATTAGAGAGCGCCTGTAGCCACATTTCAATTTCTTAACTTTGCCGAGTTCAGAAAGGAGAATGGGAAGAGTTTATTACAACATGCTGACGCCCCTTCTCCCTCTTCAGATAAGGTCACTCCCATTGGTGGTCGTAGTAAGCAAAGACCTACACAACAGCTCATATATTGTATTTTCGTTAGACAACGTCAGAAGTCATGTTTTTAAGTATCCACTTACTCTACTCAGACTAGGCCCAAAACAAAAATTCTCTGACAGTATGTTGGTGATGAAAACTAAGGCTTTTGCAGTGGTTCTGTGTTATAACAGGTTACATTATTCCATTTTTAGATTTTATTTTTCAGCATGCCATATCATCTATTCTGTTATATGTTTTTGGTCCCTATTTTATTGAGGGTATCAATAAATCTGGAATACACATAGTTATTTTTTATTGTTTCTATTGCATATGTGTTTTTGCATATGTACTGTAGATAGGTTATCTGGAATGTATAGGTCTAAACCTTTCCATGAGAGCTAAAGGAACCACTTCATGTAAAGTGCTAATTAAGCATTCAACTCATAAACGTTAGTTCCATTAGGTTACATAGCATAATAAACATAATGTTAGAGTCTTTGTGAATTTGAATAAACTCGGTGTCACTGGAGGATTTAGAGAAATGGGTCATGTTCTAAACATGTACCAGAAAGAACACTTTAATTCTGATTAAATTGGAGAAAAATCCCAGAAGAGGTGACGGGAGATATATGCATAATGTATGACCAAAAATGCATCTAAGAACAAAATGTATGAGATAAAAGTTATATAAATGTAAGAAGTATTTTATGATATGTAGCGTGCAAAAGGCCTTTCAGTGCGTCCTTTTTTAAAATCTCTTGATATCTGGTTGTCACGATCTGCTCTGAGAATGGGTCTTGGGATTATGGTGGGCACTCTTAAAAGGTTACACCTTCTAAAACTCAAAAGGTTTGTCACTCTTTCATTAAAAGGTGAAAAATTATCCTTTGCATGAAGATAATTTGCTGATTTACAGTAATCGTAATTAAACAGTAATTAACAGTTTTGTTCAATGGGAACCTGTATTGCTAATGCTATAACATACCATGCACAGCTTGAGTGAATGTATTACAGTGGTGCCTTTCACTGCGCTCTGCGCTGACACTCTTTTAAGTATGACGCATTATTTTGCATCACATGTTTATGGATACCTCTCTCTTATATTGTAGGCCCACCTGAGTTCTTAATCTGATAAGCTTTTCAAACAAAGAAAAGTAGGTTATTAGTTAAAAATAACTTCAAATTGGTGTTAGTTGCAGAAGTAGTTTTCTGACCTTTTTCATGGCTCGTTTACTAGTGTCAATGCGCCTTCTTCCACAAGAGGGCGCAGATGATCAAGAATGAAATGATGAGGAAGCACTGAGTGCTTCTGAGTTTCCGAATGTCCCTTTAATTCAGTCTAAGGTCAGTAGCTATTAAGCACGGTCCTTACATTGTGCATTCCCACCTATTATCTTTCAGATATAGTATTTTTTGATCGACCTCGGATCTCGGAAAAAGTCAGTTTATGTAACAGAATTTCATTCTTTTTTTGTTATAATCTGTAGGGGATTTGGGATGACCTTACAGTAGTACTGTAAGTATTTTAGTATTTTGTGAATGAAATCTAAATAATCCCCAAGGATTTAGTGCAGAGGGGACCTTAATATTAGGATGAAAGTAAGAAAAACCAGCAGTGGAAAATGTGAAATTGTCACAAAATGATTCTGAAAAATATCTGAGTGGCTCCACTAAGTATTTGTGCCAGTTAAAATACTGGATACTCTGCACATAGTTTTCATTGTAATTCATTATTGAGCAGCACACTTAGTAGGATTTAAAAAAAATACAACTCCTATGCCACTTGTATAAAATATATTTTTGTGAATTTAATTAATATTGATTTGTATGACTATGAATTATAGTGGCAGTATATGTATGTTTGCAATCCTTTCATTTATTTAGGCACTGTAATGGGACAGAAATTCATAGCTGTTTTAATATAATTTATGATAGACCTTCTGATTTTTGTGGGGATTAAACTAATGAAAGGTTTGTGATTTATATCCAACTATTTTCTCTTGAAACAAATAGAAATGGATATTGACTAATAATATAATATTATATTATATATAATAATATTCAAATTAACCTTTCACGTTTTGCATGCAAGACTGGCAGCAGCAGAGAAGAAAATGAACTTTGTATGAAAGATGACATTCCTTATTTTTTTTTTTTCAGGTTTTTATTGCCTTTTTACCCAAGGTCACAGGAGGGTACAACAGCATCAGCCATATCCGCCCAGAGACTGAGCCCAAGGAATCTGATTTTCTGGACACGCAAAAGTCACCTCTGGTTCTGAAATATTTCACAAATACTTGCTAGACAATTGGTATCATCAATCCAAAGCTGAAGTATAAATTTCTTACATTTGTGCTACTGCACAGTTTTATTTGAGCTTGTCCATGGCAGAAACATCATAGCTAGATCAAGTTGGGAATAGTTGTATTTTACTGATGATTGCTCACTGTTCTGCAGCATGATTTCCATGGTTTTTGCCTGAAGTGGATCGCTGTGAACAGCGTGTGTTTAATTTGTATTGGGAAAAGACTGAGTATTTAGACATTTTTATAGCAACTTCAGTGTTTTTTAACAATGACTGGGTCTAAGATGAGCTTCCAGTATGCACCCTAATCTTAATGTTCATTGAAACATTTTGTATAAGCACTAATAGGGACAAGATCCAGCATTTCCAGATCTTAGCACTTCACTGTAGCCTAGGTTTCTTTTCTCATTGTCTCTCTCTTGCTTTGTCTTTGACATTAAAACCTTGTGCAAGTGTATGGTGATGCTGTGTGTACTTGCAGACAGTACAGATGTGAAGCGAAAGTGATTGTTTCTGGTTCGGTTCTCAATCACTGGGTCTCGGTTCATTCCAGGTCTGTAAATTATTTGGATTTTCCTTTTAGAGATCAGCTCAGCAATTTGCAAGAAAAAATGTTGTATGGGGCTAGGAAGTGGGGGAGCTTGTGCTTTTTATAAGCTCATTACAAGAAGACATTGGGGAAAATAAGGGCAACATTACATAGGCACAAGGATCATGCACATGAAGCTCCCTCAGTCTAGTTGTGGCCAGTATATTATTGGGCCTCTGTTACTGCACTTGGCTTTCGTGGTCTGCTTAGTAAATACAGCCAATACCTCCCGTCATCAGACTGCGGACCAGCCTGTGCTCTGGCCTGCAGTTTCACTCCGAGTGGTTCTGTTTTCCCTTGCTTTCAGGATTAGATTAGGTCTTTGACACAGTACTTTCTCAAAGGGGTGGATTATGGAAGAAAGTATGGCATTCCGGATAGAAAAATATTTAACTTTGAATCTTCCTTTTCTTAGCTATACATGAGTAAGTTTGTCGGAAAAAAAAGAAGACCAACTCTGCTTGCTGTGTGCTTTTCCCTTCTCTCTGTTTGTATTAGTTTGTGGAGATCACTTGGACTTTAATAATTGCACCAGTGAACAGTTACAATATGCATCAGTACATTTCTTAGCTTAATAGTGACAACACTGTTCTTTTCATTATTGCCTTTTCTCATGTTCTGCCGCATGTTGCCGGTTATTCACATTTATATTCCTTATTTTTTTAGCATTTTCATTGTTTGGTTAGCTGCAAACACAGATGCGCACAAATGCATTCATCTCCATTTGAAACAGTTATCCACTAATTCGTTAAGCAAATATTATGAACTGAACTGTGCCTGTTTATCAGAGATCCTTAAAAAAAAAATAATGAATGCTCATTCTTCCTAGCTGGTAGCAGTGAAGACTGCAGGAGAGTTATGTTGCACAGTCGGGGGCGGCCAATACATTTTGTTTGTAATTCCAGCATGAGAGCCAATAAATATATGATATTAACAAAATTCAACTGCCTTGGAAACCATAAATTAGGACATCGTACATTTAGAAAAAATATAATCTGGGAATTTTTTCTACTTTGATTTTTTTACTTTTTGGATGGTGAAGGATGCATGTTTGTTCCTTCCAAATGTGGTAGAAGATGCAGATGCTGTGTAATTAATGCAAAACATAAAATGGGTATAATTTTTAAATGAGTATTTTTGTTTGCAGGGACTAAGTTTATGTTCACCACAATACAAATGAGTGTTGCTGTGTTTATCTCATCAGAAGAAGAGCTCTGCCTGAGAGGGTGTGGGGTTGTGAAGAGTTTTGTCATTTTAATATGCCTGTTAGTGCCTGCTTCAAGGCTATTGTTCAACAACTTATTCAAAAGGAATTTGCAAACTGTTGCCACCAGGAAACATACATGTAAGACAGTGAATGATTTTGCAAATCATAATCTCAGTGTATTAAAATCTGGGAAATGCTAGTAAGTCTGCAAGGACTTCCTTACAACTATTACACAGTACATTCATTGGTTTTCACATAATGATTAATTAGCTATACAGTAAACAAAAATGGTTGCAAACTGCTAACATGACTCTTAGGACACTGGGGGATACTAGATTCCTGTAATTCATATGGCAGATGTTTTAGTTTTAAATTTGAAAAAATAACAGGGCTTGGTGAATACATCCAGTTGCTGTTTTTGGACTTATATCAGAGTAGCAATATCTTTTCTGTTGTGTAGTGACCAAATTAATGATCTAAATGAGACCTTACTTGTGGATTATACAATTTTAACATAACATCCTGTGATCTACTTTCTGCACTTTTATTATGTATCCTGTATAGTTAAGAGTGTACCATATATTTCAGATATTCTTTTCAGTTTTAGTCGACTGTGCAACAAAAGGATGCTGGTGCTATTTAGTCCAATCACAAACATGTGTGACCTGGTATGACCCTTGAATCAATAAGCTAATATGTCCACAATGACCTCCTCTTGTTTTAGTAGGATGGAGGGAATTCCACTGTAAATTGCACTAATGTGTTGATAGAGTAAATTAATAAATTACACTTTGCAAGCAAATCATTTTGAATTTCCCACAAGCCCACTAATTAAAACAGCATTTTGTACAGCAGTTCTTCTAAATGACATAAATAGGACAGGATTCTGGGCCTTCTGTATGGGGTGTACATGTTGTCCCCTTGTGTCTAGGTTTTCTCTAGGTGCTTTTCCAAAGACCTGCTGACTAGGTTTCTTACTGAGTGTTCTGCAGTGGACAGGTGTCCTGTGTAGGCTTCTTCCATGGTATCGCCCATGTTCAATCTATGCAGGCGTGTTATTGAGACTGAATGGCCTCTTCTTGTTTGTAACCTTTCTTATGTTCTTAGTTGTGTCTTTTACTTGTACTTGTCTTGAAATTCCAGGATACAATCAGAGTTGCTGCAGATTAAACCACTTTCCGATAATGGATGAAGTGATAAAATAGAACAATATATGTATTTACTGTAATTAATAATTGCTTACACTTATATAGTGTTTTTCTGGACACTCCACTCAAAGCGCTTTACAGGCAATGGGGATCCCCTCCACCACCAATGTGCAGCCCCACCCGGATGATCCACCAGCAGTCCGCCGGCACGCTTCTCACACACCAGCAATCAGTGGGGAGGAACAGAGTACTGAATCCAATTCATAGATGGGAATTATTAGGATTGGTAAAGGCCAATGGGAAATTTGGCCAGGATGCCGGAGTAACACCCCTACTCTTTTCAAGAAACACGCTGTGATTTTTAATGACCAGAGAGAGTCAGGACCTCGAGTTTACATCTCATCTGAAGGACGGCGCCTGTTTAGAGTATAGTGTCCCTGTCACTATACTGGGGCATTAGGACCCACACAGACCGCAGGGTTAGTGCCCCCTGCTGGCCCCACTTACAATACTTCCAGCAGCAACCTTAGTTTTTAGTGCAGGTCTCACCTGATTAGCTTCAGTGGGTTCCCAGTTGTGAGTTGCAGGGTGTTATGGCTGCTGACGATATGGCAGTGTATCTGTTATTTATTAAATAAAAGCTTGTAATTGTAACTTATTGCAAGATATCCCAGTTAAACACAAGCAAGGAGACCCTACATGTCTTTAACCTGCTGAATTTCCTATTTTTCTATTTCTTTTTCTGACTTGTGCCTTGCAACCACAATACTGTATTGTTTAATAATGCCTGGTCTGTGTGGCAACCACAATGGGAATTGTAGATTTCTCCAGTGGTGTATGAATCTTGATCATATATACACATCAAAGCATATTCATCTACACATGCGCGCGTCTATATATATATACTGAATGTACATGTAGATTGTTGTGTGTATGTACGGTGTATAACCTTAGATTTATTTGATTTTTTTTTCAGTTGCTATCAGTTTTTCCTTAAGGCTATGAATACTTGGCAGAATAATTCCAGGCTTACACAAAGAGGGGGATTACTGATGGTGTGGATATGCTCCCTAGTGAATCGGCAATAGGCTCTGGGCCCTATAATACACAAGCAATTTCCAGAAACAAAATTAAATTGAGTGCTGCCTCTTGTTCCTTCCAGACGGTTTGCACTGCAGATAATGCCAGCTTTATAGATGTGCCACAGCTTCTGGCTAATGCAAATAAATGGATGAGGCTGAGGTAGATCTTAGATTAAGCTCCACATGTTTCAGTCTTCAAAACTTTGTTTAGGTTTGTTAGACCTAAGGACTAACGACTTGTTTATTTTTTAATACTTTAACAACTAAAATCCATAAAATTTAAGAAATGAATACTGTCAGTTATAATGTAGTTTTGTAAAATTATTTTATATTAAAAATGCCCCCCAAAGCATATGTTTCAAAAAGGCCATTTTTGTGGGTACTGGCATTTGTTACATGAACTCCAACGTTGTGATCTGGTAAGTGGCAATGCTGTTGACACCTTTTTATCCTGAGCTAATCAGATCTCTGAAGACAAGCCAGAACCAGGCCTGGTAAGTACTGGAATGTGAGACCTCCAATGAGAATAGGGAATTGGTAGGACCAAGAGGCAGAACTCTTTCCTCTGGACCAGAATTTCTAAAACTAAAACAGTGCCCTCAGCTTATTGTAAGAGGTGTTGTACTTTAGACGATGCATTAAGAGCGGTATCTGATTACTTGATTGTGAATCACTATTGGAGTAGGGATGTTAATCCTGGTGTTCTGGCTAACATTTACACTGGGACACGGGGCCTACACAATCTGTCATCCTTAAATTACTACTTAATTCAGTTGATGAAGCAATTTCTCACTTTATGCCTGATCTGATGTGTAGCGGGGTTTATTGGTGCATAATGGCTATCTCACTTCTCCCAAGAGGATGAAATGATTCCCATAACCGGCACTACATAAATGCGATCAATTATTATGCATAAGGAAATGTACAGTACATACTTCTTTTAAGGCCTGGGGATTGTTCTATCTGCTGAGAACTTGGTTGCTAAATAACTTTTTTTTCCATCTACCTAAAAGTCTCTCAGGAATTGTGAGCTATGACAAACTCTTTTTTTTGAAGATCATACATCATTGCCCTCTGAATACCAAGAGTGGATCAGGGTAAACATTCTCCCACCCTCAGTTTGTTTAATGGGATAATAGCCAGAGTGAGTGATTCTTCCAAATCCTTATAATGTGACAGACAGTTCTTGGAAGACGTGAGATGCCTGTAGGGTGAATGGTAAATCACATGTTTATGCAGCTATGTGCTGCAGTTCTTCATTCTCTTTCGGGGCTTGCCCCTATCTTTCATTTTAATGAGACTTCTAACCTGCTACACATACTTAGAGATGGCATTTAGAGCACTTTGCAGATTTCAGTTTGTTGGTGCATTTTAGAGGAAATGATAGGTTGATTTCATGGTCTGTGTGTCACTTTTGAAGAGACTGGGTTTTATCACATGTAGTCATTTGTTTTAGATGATCTTTTTTGAAGAACCTATGGAACATTTCTTTTCACATGTTTTTCGTGCAAAAGAACAAGATGTAATCTTTTTCTCTGTACGGCCTGGAATCTGGTTCTGTCTGGTGGTAATATTTGTGCACAGCTTATGAGTATAAGCATGTAACAGATTAGGGCATCACAGTCAGGTAATGTATATACTCTTCTCAACAAAGTCTGAAAACATCTGGGCTTTTTTGTTTTGGCTTTTGAGTTTGTTTGAAAGTTACAGTGAACTACTGGTATTTGGACTATTTATTTGGAAACTTATTTCTTTTATATAAGAGTTCAGCAATTAATAGCAGTAATAGAACACTTTCTGTCTTACCAGAATTTATTCTTCAATTTCTTGTTCACAACATGGAACTACATCAGTCATTTAACAGCTTTATAGTACCATAGGCAATGCTTTGCTTTTCCCCAAGCAAACCTGCATTCTCTATCAACAGCCTATATGGTATAAACACAGAGAACCAGAGACATTGAATCAACAATATATGCAGTATATATTCAAATATATACTTATGTGCAGTATAAAGGTCTCTCTCATTTGTTGGATATATACATTATAAAGACATGATGCTTTGTTATACGTATCAAAGAGACATTTCTTTGTAAGTTAAAGGATATCAGTTAGTGGGCTTTTGCTAAGGTGAAATTAAATTTGACATCAAAGGAAAAAGCTGGTGCATCACAGACCTCCATCAACCACTGTCTTCTGAGACAGACCAGACAAATCTGACACATTGCCATCTCATTTAAAAAGAATGGGAAAGACTCCTCAGTGTCCGATAGTAATTTAAGATGGGCATTAGAAAAAGAAATATAGACTTTGAAACATGAGAGAGGTTATAAATGAGAGGAGGTCATTCAGCTCTCCTAGCTCATTGGGCTGCTGGTACGGTAGCTAATTTATTCAAGTATTTCATTTGTCACACGAACACCTCCTGTGTGGGTAGTGCTCGCCGTAGGACGTTTTGTTCACAGAGAGAAAATACACAATGGCAAGTCGACACACAAGCAAACCAAAAGGCCAGTTTTATTGAAGTTTACGTAGCTGGCCACAGACACTCTCTTCTCAAGTATCAAAATTAAATAAAGGAACAACCTTTTTGTAATATCCACTCACACCTTGCCCTAACTTCCAAACTCCTAAGTCACCACAACCAACCCTAGTGCTTGCCACACCCTTAAAATAGGATTTGGGCTGTACCATTATGGATACACTAGGTGTAAATCATAAAATTCACAAGACAAACAACACATAACACAGTAGTCCGGACTACTTAGACACACAAATACATGAAATCCATAACCATACACAGGACAGACATTCATTAGATCTTCTATATTTGGTTGCCATTTTTAGCAATAGCATTAGGCTCTGATTACCTCCCTTCTCAGCATCCCAGCAATAGTATATCCCACTAGCTCACTTTCAGTCATATAACCAGTCTCCCATGTGTTAGCAACCTTTTGACCTTTCTGGGGACCCCTCCAAACAAATAGGCACTGGCTTCTCCTCTCATGCAGTGCTGTTAAGAGGTAAGCTAGTGGCATTCTACACTATACTTTGTTTCTTTAGTGCCATTTTGCTAAACAGTGTTCTCTACCAGTAGTTTCCCCTCATTTCCATAACCTGCGTGTGCACCCGCAGGCTGAGACACTAGCAGGGTAAATTGGTGAGAGCTGATGCACTCTGGTGTTTTAGAAAAACATAAGCTCCGTTAACTTCTGCTACCCTTGTCCTAGCACGTTCCATTGGCCACAGTGACATCATGAAAGAAGCCAGGGTACCAGCTTTGACAAAATGGCTAGGTAGCTAGTTCCAGACTCAGTATAAAAAAACATCTGCTTTTTCCAATTTCAATTCACCATGTAGGTTCCCACTGTGCCCCATGACTTGAGTTTCACTGTTTATTCTGAAAACGCTTACTGGGTTGGCCTTGTCAAAGCCTTTGACAGGTTTGAATACTTGAATCAGAATCTTCCTGTTCAAGGCTAATTTGATTAAGTTGTTTTAGTGTGTCAGTGTAAGATATTAATTTATTCCAAAAATGTATTTTTTTTTGAATGATTAGAGAATAGCAATATCTTTTTTTCGTAGTGTGATGACCAAAATTGCAGTTCTGTTAGAAATAATGAATTTTGACATGATTTGATTTAAAAATGATATGATTTTAATTACACAATTTAACAGACACATCTGTCTTTTTTGTTTCTGCATGTCAACTAGGGGAAGAAAAGGGTGACAATTTAAATGCCAAAGTCTGCTTCATCTATAAAAATATATATTGTCACATTTATGTCATTTTGCTAAAATCGGGGGCTGGTTGATGGAAATCTTAAGAGTGGAGAACATATATACCTGAACATTGCATTTCAATGCTATAGTACAGTATCTGTGTCATGCAGTAAAGGAATGTAAGTGTGGTGTTAGGGGCCTGTTTGCGGTGTCTTAGAGCCTTGATATACGGTACAGTATTTAGGGAATAGATTCAAGATCTGCCTCTTCCAACAAAAATGTTTCCTATAATTTTTGTTCAATTATACTACTTCAAGTTATTGTAGTCCTGAACAGTAGCTTGAAATGAATTTCTGAGGCATACTGCAATTTTAAGTACTATTTTAGTAAAAACATTCTAAATGTGTCCTTAGTATATCAGTCTAATAGACAGTTTGACCAAATATATTTCCCAAAAAGTAAAATGTTAGTTTATGATATCGAATGTGAATCTATAACACTTTTCAAAATATTCCAACAGGAAGGAATCTGAAATAGCTTTGAGCATTTATAAGCAGTGAAGGAAAAAAGATTGATTTTTATGTCTCACAAATTAAATTATGCCTCCATTTCTGGTAATACTATTTTAAAGCACTTCATGTTCCAGGTAATTACAATGCATAATAAATTACCTCAACCAGCAAACGGCTCATGTTTATTATGTAAGATAAAGCCTTGACATCATTGCCAGAAGTGGTGTTGAAATGAAATCGGTTTAATCATCTGGGTCTGTGAATTATTTTTGCAACTAAAGACCTTGCATGACACATTGTTAAATGTTTTTTTCTAGTGTGTTTGTATTACCTTTTTGTAGTAAAGTCTATACTTCTACACTAATGCTAGTCATCCCTGAGTTCTTTTGGATCTAGGAAGAGAAAATTATCCTTTTCCCAACCGGAGAAGTGATAAAATGTAAAAAATAACGACTCATTGAAATAACTGCTAAACCAGTGCAAGTCTTCAGGCAGTTAGGGAAAAACAGTTGGGTTTCTGGTCAGTATTCAACTATAGCATGTTCATAAATTAAAGGCACTAATAATCATTCAAACGAGTTCTGTATTTTTATTCGTTTGTTTAGTTGACAATTTTGTCCAGGGTGATTTAAAAAGGTTCGGTGAAAAAGTGCAAAATTCTGTAATATAAAGAGAAGCAAAATAATGGTAACAATAAAAAACCAACCTTAAAATAAGATAATCTTTTCTGTCTTCAAAATAGAAAATTGGAAGATGAAAAGGCAGCAGAAGAAAGCTTTTGTAAAAAAAAATTCTAGCAACATAACTCCTTGTTAAGTAGATACCTATTGATTTTTGTAGTTCAGGTTTAACATCACCTTCTTTTCAGCATTTTACAAAATTAAATTCAACTTCTTCTTCCAGGACACACTTAATTGACCTTTTGTTGTAAATTCTCACTTTGACTGTCAAAGTTATAAAAAACATCTTACAGCCACTATTGGTGTCTGTTGTCCGAGCCCTAAAGCAGATGTTCTCTCAAACACCATCTGCGTTCCTCTATACGTACAGCAGGTTTATGAAGTCTTACAGTCACAGCCCAGGAGAATGTCTCTTTTACTGGCCATCCATTTTACGTGAAATTCACTAGGTATGTAGATGGGATTGTATCGGGTAGCTAGTCGTGGGATTCTGCACTGAGAGACCTCCACAGAAGAAGAAACCTGTGACTGTCGCAGATCACATCAGCCGTACGATGAGGCCGTAGGTGAGCCAAGAGGCAGAGGAGGAAGTGGCAGGGTGTATAGGGGTTCTCATGTGCTCCCACATTCCTCACGCTCACATGGCTCAGTGAAACACACTGAAGCTGTACACAGTAGTGGTGCAGGGCAGCAACTTTGTAGGAAATGTTGGATCATAAGAAAAGGGATCACCTGGACTTTCCATTTTTCATCTTTCATGCATGTGAGGAACCCTAGCTTTCATTCCTCTTTGGTGTGCTTTGCACTTTTATAAGACTCAACGTCATGAAAAACATTAATAATAAGAAGAATTGATTACACTTATATAGCGCTTTTCTGGACACTCCACTCAAAGCGCTTTACAGGTAATGGGGACTCCCCTCCACCACCACCAATGTGCAGCATCCACCTGGATGATGCGACGGCAGCCATAGTGCGCCAGAACGCTCACCACACATCAGCTATCAGTGGGGAGGAGAGCAGAGTAATGAACCCAATTCATAGATGGAACAGCGGAACAGTATTTGGGCTCTCTTACTGATGCTGTTCAACTTGCGGCCCTTCCAGTCTGCTCCATTACAGTATGTTGATATAACCAACTGCATAATTATTGCATGAATCCTGCTAATTATTAGTTAGTTTAAGTACGATAGCTGGTTGCAGCAAAACTGCGGTGGGATGGATTGCAGGTGCATCAGGTTAAGCACCGAGTTCCCACCATGTGCCAGCTTCCCTCTCCTAATTAGAAGACTCTAGCTTGAAATTCCTGGATACAGGGTTGC
This sequence comes from Lepisosteus platostomus, assembly GCF_059453375.1. NCBI lineage: Eukaryota > Metazoa > Chordata > Actinopteri > Semionotiformes > Lepisosteidae > Lepisosteus > Lepisosteus platostomus. The sequence goes on from NC_142628.1 coordinate 8,223,543, forward strand.
AGACGTCTTCTTGGAGGAGTTTAAAAGTTTTAATAACCAACCTGCATGACCTTGAAGTACCAGAATCTCAAGGGCTTTCGAAGCAAGAGGGATTTCAAGAAACGAATTTGGTCAGTATAATATATCACATTTGCTTGAGTTCATGCGTTTGCAGCCAAATAAAGGAATGGTGTTATCACTTCAAATTCTTCATATACATTCATATTCATCTTAACTTCATTCCTAGTTAATGCAAGAGCTATAGGCTGGCATTCATAATACAAGCTACCTATTTTATGTGGCGATATAACCTCAACATAAAACTCTCAATAAAATCAATCAGTTTTAATCAGCGAGCTGATTTAGTAAAGACTGTGATTTCATCGCTGTTCTACGTCTTCCAACTTCATAAAGTCTGAATGATATTCCCTGGCAGGCTTGCTTAAGACTTTGCTATGCTTGTATAAATGAATGTAGATTTGGCACATTTATACACACAGTATATATTTTCATATATATGAGCACCTTCTTCTGCTTCTTTTGTCATCACAATATTGATATTGACATCACATTGACATCAATTATTTTGCGGGCTATTGTCTTACATTTATCAACCCAGGAGATCTGCACGGAGCAGGTTCATCTACATATTTTCACAGTTGTACTTGTTTCATCCTGACAGCTTCAGAGGAACATTCGCTCATAGTATTCAGCAGCAGAACTTCTCTTTTCTTCATTTATTGCAGAAAATAAGTCCATCTGTCAAGCTACGAGCTTAAATGTCATGCAGTCTCACTTCAAATCTTATAATAAGACCCAAAGTGACAGTAATGTAATTTACATAAGCTTGGCAGTTTTGTTTTCGTAGTAGGGATGGGATATCAATGAGCTGGGTGTGCCCTCTTACACAGTAAAATTAATATATAATTTACTGCTGAATACACAGTCAAAAGATTGTGTGCATCTGCGTGACATGTTGGGTGTCTCTCTTTGCAATCTCAGAAAACCTCAGCAGGAAACCTGAGATGAAAGCCTAGTTGGCCACTAAACCCATTAAAAAGCTGCTGGCCTTGATGAAGAGCTGTTAACGGACTTTTATCTTCTTTGCCTAAACATATCACCCGTCAAAGCTTCAGAAAGCTAAAGAAGCTAAAGACGTTTTTTGCTTATACATTAGGATGGAAAGGAATAAGCACCATGGGCAATAATTACATGCTCTCTCTGTGTGCGAAAAGAGAGCTTACGTCTCTCATATGCTGTCGAAAAGGGATAATAAACTGTTGAACACTAACATATGATGATAATTAGCCACATTATTCCTGGTACATCTGCTTCAGCCAGTTCCTGACAATGAAGTCATACTACTTTAAAAATACACAGGTTACTCACATCATGGTCTGAACTCTTCTCACCTAACTTCAACATTTTAGTCTTCAAAAGTTTAATGGTGAAGTAGTCTTCTCTCATATCAAGGAAGTTAAAAGCTTGAAGAAGCACTAGCTCTCAATGCAAAATGAGAATAATGTTATGGACATCATCAGTACAGAGCAAGCTGGTGTACTATTCAGAGCATCAGAATGCTGTTGTAAGGACAAATTTGACATCTGGTAATGAATCAATAGTTTCATTTACTGGAACAGGATGGTCTTGTCAGCATCCTTGCTTATTTCTAAGGGTTCAATTTAACATAATTATTGTGGGCATTGAGTGGGTTATGATCTCAAAAACACTCAAAAGCACCAATATCTTAAAACTCCTGGTGTGACATATGAAGCATTTTCCATATGTGAAGGAGCACAGTGGCCTTTACGGTGTATGTACAGTCAGCAAATGAAATGGCCTGTTGGCCCACTGTGTTAAATTTAAGACTTTACAATGGCTGAAATCCTTTTTTCAAGAATCTGAAAGTCTTAAAATGCAGTGTTTTGACATGTACGTTTTTTTCTGCATAAAAGAGAAGAAGGGAACAAGCTGTAACAACCAAGGAGTCACTATCATAATGTGTTTAGGGTAGTTTCAGGTTACCCTACTCATCTAACACAAAAGGAAGCTCACCGGATTCAAGGATGTATCTGCCTTGCCAACCAATTCGAAAGCCTATTGTTTTTTTAGTTAGTGCCTGGAAGACTGATTGAATCAGTAATTCATTGTATATCTCTCCCTGTAATCATACACTCATAAACCACTATTTTATTAATCTCTGTTGTATTTGACAGCATGGTTAGGCTAAGAGATGATTGTGCTGTATATAATACCATAATCCTTGCATGTTTTCGAATGCGTTCTGTGAATTAATGGAAACAACCCTGTCACAGAATCAGGGTTAAAGCAAAACACAAAATTCTGGGATAACAGTTAGATCCTTGACAGGGAACTCTGTAACCTGTTGGAAATGCATTACTGTGGTATTGCTTTCAGTATGGCTAGTAATTGACATTTGTTCGACTTCAAGAGAGGTTTAAATGTCTTCACAAAAACGCACAGGAATAGTCATCACAAAAAATAGTCACAAGACTATAAATGATTAATAATTGGACTATCTGAACACTGATTAATCAAACACCATTTTCTAATGCTTTCCAACATTTGTTATCATTTATATTGAGCTGTTCTCATAGCATTCTAGTTGCTTTTTTAACTTCATACGTTCTAAGTCATGCTTGAAAAGATACAGTCAGTTATTTCTGCCTGTTAACATTTGTTTCCACTATGTTCCCTCTAATTAAAATATTCTATTTTCACTTCTAGAAAACATATGGGTTATGAAATGGGTAACTAGTCTATAACCCATATTAGTAAAATGATGCCAAAGCAAAGTTTAGGTGGTAGAATCTCTGTCTAGATAAAGGGCATCAGAATGTCAATGTAAGTAAACACAATAATGATTTTAAACTCCCAGAAGTGGTTCCTAGGATTGGAGTGTAGATGGACAAAAAAGCCTATATTTACGAGCCCAGCAGAACAAAAAAAATCAAAGTTTAAAAATTACATAAAGCCATTGCTTGGGAAGGAAAATCACCATGTTCATAATATTTCAAAGCAATTCTGGAGTTTGGGACTCTGGTTGGAGTGAGTTTCTTGCTGCAAAGTTGGAATCTCTGATTATCCAGCACTGTGAAGCACAAAGGCGCTTGTGTAACCAGCTGTGTGGTGTTGTTTCATCACTCACACAGTAAAGGAGGATATCTCTGCACTCAGCCAACATCACTTCACACCAGCCTTCTGGTATTAGCTCAGATCAGTAGCCCTGTCACATATTTTGCTAAAAAACATAACATTTTAAAAATAATAAAACAACCGGAGGTACGGTAAATGCAAGACCCCCGTAAAAAGGAAATAATATCACGTATAGCCAGCAGATGGAGCTGCTGTCACTTTTTAACGTGTTTTCTGCAACTAGTATTCGTCCATTTGATTTTTCTTGACAGACAAAATCTTCAGTTCGTTCTTTTGATAATTTAACATAGCTTACCAAAGTATACAATGAAGTTTCTAAAATATAGCGGTGAAATGCTGAATAGCAGAATGGAGTAAAAGGTTGACTGTTTATCCATGATGTCAAATGTTCCACTCATGCAGTTCAGAAATGAAAGAAAGTTTCATTAAGTGATATAGGAATTTTCGCTAAAACACCAGCAGAGAGAAAAGCTGATAATTCAAATAGTGAGATTTTAAACAATGGTCATACTAGATTGGGTCATTTTTCACACAATCTTTCATATAGTCAATTTTAAAGGGGGAGAAGTTTTTTGCTCGACACAACATCTACAGATTCAGATCTTCGTCGGACGTTTGTGCATTTAAATATCTTCTGCGTGTAGAGGCTGCAAAGCCCTTAGTGTTAAAAATAAAATAAAAACAAGTTAAAAAACAACAATACATCATTATAATAAGCACAGCACAGTCCCCTATTAGTTTTAATTAAAACCACAAGTTTAAATATTATCATTGTTTAAAACGATGTGTGAAAATTGCTCTGGGATATTTTGGTGCTTGATAGAGCAGTGTATTGATTCTCTCAAATTACTCTTAACTCCGTTTACTCTCGAGGTGAAAAAGTTGTTTCTCACTGGCTGTGTTATCTTTGTGAATAAGTGATGAAAAAAGTCCCTTAAATCATATTGTTAATTATGAATAATTTGCTGTTTTCTATGAAGCGTTCAAACGAAATGTTCATTTTTTTAAAATGCTGTCTCCCTTAAGGTTTTGTAGTTCATTTACAATTCTAATTGAATTTTATGTGGTACATACTAGCTTATATTGTTTTTACCCCTATGTTTTAAAGAAAACATTGCTCTTCTCCCTGCAGCATCCTCATTTATACAAAGTGTCTGGCTTAAAACAAGATTCCTTGTTTAACACTTGCCAGAAATAAAGAAGGAAAGAAAGCAGCATGTGTCAATGTTGTATGTCAAGTCAAAGATATACTTTGACACTGACACATCGCATCTTGCATCCCAACGTAATGAACCACCATTTTTAAAGACAGTTTACTGAATAAGAAAATAAGCATGTTTTTTTCCATTGCATTACTAAACGCACAGTATCTGTTGTCACTGAAACTTGAGCAATTCCCCAAAACCACAACAGAAAGGTACTTGAATGCCTTGATCTGTTTCAGTTGAGTGAGTGATTGATAGGAAACTGGAAAAACATCAAGCTTTTTGAAAAATGGTGGCACGGCCTTCACTGTAATGCCCTGTTATCGACCAGGCAGACTGCCCATTTCTTGCCTGAGATTTGTGTCCAGTGTCTGCCATATCTCTGAACACCAGAAATCGTTACGTGAAGATGTCTTACAGTAAAAAATGGAGCTTGTTGCTTGATACTTTTTGTTCTTTAGCTTTGCTTGCAAGTCTCAGGCTCCGAGTCACTGTGTCACGTGTCACTGGAATTTCTCTTCTGAAATCTATGATGCACATAGGGAGAGGTCTAGTTAAATGTATTTTTCTATAACCCTCTTCACACCAAAGCCTCCATATTTGAATATAAACCAAGTAAAAATATTAAAGACAGTTTACAAAGTAGAGGAGGTCATATCTAGTCCATTTGCTAATTTGCAGCTAAATTATTCAAGAATGTCATCCAGAAGCCATGATATCAGCTTCAATGACATTGCTAGGTAGCTTGTTCCATACTCCCACCACCTTTTGTGGGAAAAGGCACTTCCACACAGTTCCCACTGGTTCCCACTGGTTCCCACTGGTTCATGATTTACTATTTATCCTAAAGACGTCCACTAGGCTGACTTTGACATTGCCTTTGAGGATTTTGAATAGATGTTATCAGGTCCCTCATAGTATATATACTCTGTTCAAGACTAAAATATTGATTTCTTTACCCTCTCAGTGTAGGACAATCCTACATGTCTGGTTGCTCTTCTCTTGATTGATTACAAAGCAACAATATATTTTTATTGTAAACTAGTGCATTGTAAAATGAAAACACAACACACAGTATCTTGAATTCTACCTTTTAACTGTGTATTCTAACATTTTTATCGCTTCTCCATATTGTTTACAAGATTTAATTTGTGTATTCTTAAGCACATAAGTCTTTTTCATAAATAGCGAATTCAAGTTTAGTGCTTCTCTGTACGTGCATTGGAAAAACAAAATTAAATGATTATAAGCTCATTCCAGTGAAGTGTTTTCAAATTAAAAAAACTCCAAAAATGCCTGCCTACAGTCTAATGGAAATTAGTTCCCTAAATTGCTCCATCGGTTTTCAGTACAACCTGAGAGTCTGAGTTTGTAGATCTAAGAGAGCATATTGGTGCATACTGTATGTGCATATATACAGTAGCTGCTGAGGATTTAAAGACCCTTAATGAAGATGATGAAGATTTGATTATACCATAAAGTCAGTTTGATGATTTGCAGATAACCAATGTAACGATTTTTAAACTGGTCTAACGTGCTAGAAATGCCTGGTGTGAAAAAGTAGTCATGCAGTCAACTTTTTAAAAAAGTTGAATCCTTAAATTACAGAAGAGAGAACCTGCAAACAAGGAACTGCAAAAAGAAGCAGAGCAGTAAGAAATTCTTATATCAAGATCTTTTAAGTCCTGGTGGTAAGTCCAGCACAGGTTTCAGACTAGCTATATTTGAGGTGATAAAATATATCCTTAACAGCAGAATTAAAGAGAAATTTAAAAGAGAGCTCTAAGTCCAATAGACTTTCCTGTAGTGTATGATCACACATTATTGGGGTCAGGTTACTTCAGAAACTGGATGTCCCTGTATTGCATTGCTAAACCAAATACAGAATCTGAGAAAAAATCATATTTATGAAGAAGAACTTATCTCATCGTAATCTGATGTGTTTCCTAAACAGTTTATTAACATTTCCTAGTTTTCAGACTGTGAAATCAGAACCTTTCCTGGAACCAGTGCTCACATATTTGGACACACACCACAAACGGAGGACTGAGAGACGTCGTGGAAGTGGGGAGGAAGTCTGGAAATAACCTGAATGTTGATGCAGGAGGCCATGCAAACATCAATTAGAAGGTACCTCAGTTCGGAATCGCACATTTGATTTATTTTTATCTTCTTGTTTTTCTTACTGTTTAGTATGTACTTTGCTTTTCTATATATAACCTTTGGGAACATTCTAATGTCGTGTCTTAAAGAAATGGGAAGGCTTGACATGCTTTTAATGTTGACGGTGAGTTTAACATTTTGAAAAACAAATCTGCAAGGGTTTTCTGAAGCAGATGCACATTGGAAGTGAGGCACATCCGCTTGTAGCAGAGCGTTTTGAAACCTTTGTCAGTAATCATATGAGAGATTCTTTTTTTAGCTTTAGCCATAGAAAATGGAACAAATCCCGGTAACAAATATGACAATTTGCTATATGCTGGTGTGGCTGCCGCAAAGGCCCCATGGCATTCACTGCATGCTACAAAAATTAAGATAGACAGGAATCAGGTGGGAAAAGCATACAAAATACTCAAATATGGAATGTTACAGATCACCTGAGATCAAGTCATTTGCATTCATAAACACAATGTTTTATGCAAACTATTAATAAATTAATCTCGGCAAAGACACTTTCACCTTGTTACAACCATTCCTTTTGTTTCACTGTTACGCTATGTTTTCACATATTCATGGAACAGCAGGTGTTCAATGACAGAAAAAAAAACATTTTCAACAGTAGGTTTTTTTAAGTGGTTATTTTTCAGTGCTGTAGTCATGTAAAAGCTAAAACACGTTTCCTGGTGGTTCTTGAAGTGATGCTGTTTTATGGTCTCTGGAATAAAGCCTGGTGTTATTTAATGGCACTTTTGAAGTACAGAAGCTTCAATTCCTAAACCTGCAGCTGTTAATACTTTCTGAAGATGAAAATTGCTTATGTTCAAGCTGAAGTCTGTCTGTAAATGTATACAAGTGCAGAGTATTAGAAAGAAGGTATAGAGTGAATGTGAAGAAGCTGCCTACCATGAGTAAAGGTTAAACAGGAAAAATTTCGATTCATTGCATAATTTTTCACAGGTACTCACAAATTGTGATAACCATTCTAAATAAAATTTCTGTAGTTTAGGAAAAATCACAGGCGAACATCTACCAGTACAATTTTTAAACTATATTACCATTGATGCAGATGCACATTTGAAGCAAAAAAAATTCTCTTTTTCTTAGATATGTTAAATAAGTCTGTGAGCCATATGTGATTGCATTAGATTCATTGAATCATTTAAATACATATCTTTTAGTTTGCTGAAGCCCATGCAGTGGTGTTTCTAAATCAAGCAAGATATAACACAGTCCAGTGGCAACAATATATAATTTAATATAAAGGTCATGGTCTTCTTTGGATCTACTCATGCTTTCATTATAATGTTCATTATGCTTTCTGAAAAGTGGCAATGCCCACAAAAAATTGCCTTTTTAAAACTACATCTCAGAGCTGATTAATTTTTGCTTTATGCCAGTAGGGAATAGATTTACATCAACAACCCCATGTCCACAATACTGAAATGAAAGCGAAGGCAATAAATCAGTCACAAGAAAAGCAAACCACAAAATAGATTTGTATATTAGTGCAACAGTTTGAAAAGAACTTTAATGAAAACAAACAGCTTGTCTGAGAACGCCCCGAAGCATCCAGAAATCAAAAGTAATCAGCTAGAATCATGCTCGGAGAAGCATTTTAATAGATCAGTGATTTTGTAAATACCATTTGCTTCCTTTGGGATTTTTAAAGTTGCCACTTTATTCTTCCTTCAGCAAACCATTACCAGACCTTACAAACTTTCTACCATTTTACCAAGTACTACATCTTCAACATGATCTCCATCCCTGTGCCTTTGTAGTCCTGACTCTTCATCAGTCTGTGGGTAGTGTAATAACAGCAACACCACTCTGTCATAAAACTTTGGCTCTGCAAGATGCTGGAGCACAGTGTGGTTGTGACAAGTTAGATCATGGAAAAAGCTGATTCTTACAAAGCAGAGCTACGAGTCCTGCTGTCAAATGGAAGCCCAGCAGAAGGACTGTGGCGAAGACCACACTGGAAACAGTGGCCAGACAGACCATCTGACTGCTTGGTTAGACACCACTTACAGTAATGCAGAAGTACAAATGAGTCTTCGGATGAATAAGAACACAGGTTTTGTGCCGGCTCTCACGTTTTAATCTCCTTCTGCTTGAAATAAAAGCACTCATTTCCTTCAGTTAAAAAAAAAAGTCAGCTCAACATGTACGTGTTCTTGAAAATTGAAGTGAAATGGCCTTCAGCGCAGTCAGAAATTTGTAATGATAAAAAAAGGTGATGCAAAAATTTGCATATAATGTACATTGGTTTTTTATGATAGATTTCATGGGCTGTTTATACTGTCTTGACTAATTTAGTCATTTTGACGTGGTCAGAGACGTGCTCAAAACAAGAGTTAAATGTAGGGATTTTGAAGCAAGCAGTTTATTCTTCTCTCAAGCCGTGTCAGATTGCATTATCTCCAAACTCATGCTGCCGAAGGTCCCTTTTGCCTGCCCAGTCCTTCAGCAGTAGGTACTTCAGGATGACAGAACTGGCAAAAACTGATGATCGCACAAGCTGTCATTCTTTTGACAGTTAGCAAATACGTATGTTTTACAAATTGGAGGAGGTTAGCTGAAAATGGAAATTTAGTGGAATACTCTTGGGAAGGACTTCGACCAGTGTAGCTTGTGTGGTTCTTCGATCTGCAAACGTCTCTCTGTCCCCTGAAGGTGTACTGTACACAGGCCAGGAAAAAGATCCAGTGAGCGCAGAAGACTGGTCATGTGACGCTTCAGAGTCTGCCGGTTATGTCACTGTAACAGGCTCACCTCAGTGACAGAAAATGACAGAAGTTTTCTTCATAAATACCAAGTAAACAAAACATAGGTTTTCTTGCTGGACCTATGCACTCTCTTAAAATTCTAAAATGGCAAAAACCAAATAGTGTTAATTTATAATATTAAATGTGAAACTTATTGTTTACACAACGAAAAGTCTGAGTGTGCAACTTATGTCACAATCTAATGGGTAAAAGCAGAGAACAATTTTACCTACAGTTTTGTATTATGACTGACAAGGGGGAGAGAACATACAGTACAACAATTAGTGGAATTTCCATCTGTTAATTTTTAGTTTTGAATTCTATCGTATCATACTATTAAAATGTTAAACTAAATTGCATATTTAAATATATACAGTATGTCATTAGTTTTAAGCTTCTAAATATTAGCATGAAATAATTGTCTCTCATGCCTAGTTATCAAGCATTTCAATTTGCAGCTTTCAGTTCATTTTTATATATTGTTAAAAATGAGCAAAAACATATCTTGGGGGTTTACGCTATATTAAGGAATAATTGTATGCAATATTTGAAAATTGTTATAATATTATTAAATGGCTTCAGAGAAAACATATATTAAAAAATTATCTTAAAGTCTGTTTTCTCAGGCAGAAAAGAAAACTGTACATGAAAAACAAAGTTTTATTCACCCTTTTCCAAGCCTTTTGATCGCAGATAAAGACAATTCTATGGTTCTGTTCTATTTTTCATATTTTTTATGTTTAGAAATAACCTGAATTGAATATAGTAAGATTCATCATATTAAAACAGACCCCTGGATCATCAGAATATAATATATAATATATATAATATTATATAATATATATATATAATATAATATATAATAAGTAATTGCTGTTTCTGTGTGTCCAGTTTGGTTCTTGTGTATTTGTGTCATAAATTGTGCATATTGTTTTAATCACACAATTTTGAGTCCCTTGTTTATTGTTCTAAAACATTAAATTGTGTTTTTGATCCACTATGTATTAAATGAAATGACATAATCTCCTAATATCAGGCCATGAAGTGTTTAGAGGCCATTAAAGAGAAAGCTAGATTTTTTTAATGCTATTTTGGAAATTTTACTTTTTTTTTGTTTTAGCACTTGTTTTGCTGAACCACAAAGTCACTACTAATGGTGATGTGCCCATATTCTTTTTCACCTCTAACACACAAGAAATATAAAACGAAGGAATCTCGACAAACAGGCTGACACAAAGTTAAATTAACCTTCTCTGTCTATAGGAATGTAGCACTGTATCACATTCCACTGACAAGAGACATGTGACTGAGAGGTTCAGCACACTGCCATGTCTAAATGCTCACTTAAACCCACTCTACTGAGTCACTGGGAACCTTTCTGGAATGTACAGAGGCATTTATGGGTCACTGATTTGTGGATGCCCAGCCTTTCTATTAAGACTTTCTATTAAGAGAGAGGTTTCAGGCAGCAGCTCAAAGAACCCTTACCCAGCAGCTCAAAGTACTTTGTGTACTGTACCTTGTACTTTGTCTGTTTATGGTATTGTGTGGGATCAATCACCGGCTCATCTAATATCCATGTGATATATTGTGCAGTTTGCAAAACACGCACTGTACCTACTGCTTGCTGTATTTTGCTGCAGCGGTACTCTATTAACCTTAGGTGAAGGTCCAAGCCATCAGCTAGTTGTGCTTTATTACAGGAACAAGGTTTGCTTCCTTTGTGAATAGATGGGATTGAGCTACTCTGATTACTGCCCTTGTGTCTAGATGAGACTCCACAGCTCTGATTTCAGACCAAGGTTTGTTGTGTTAACTAATAACAGTATATTGTTTACATTCTTAACAACATGTAAACGGGGGGGAACATTCCTCACTAAAGTAACTGCTTTGTTTTTCTCCTACATCCTTCTCTCTAAAGCCTGTTTTTCATCCATTTCATATTGTAGTACTCCAGTATCTTGTAAGCAGAATCTTTTTACCCAGGATTCAGCTTCATTTTACTTTTATTAAAAAAATGCATGTTTGTACACAAGAGACTTTGACAGCTTAACTGATTTACATGACTGTGCAAGAGGTAGGCCACTGATAGCTTCTGGATGGGATGACAGGTGACCCTTGGAGACATTCACAGAACTCCCATAAGATCCCAAAAATACATTGTCTGCTCTGCCTGCTAAGTGATTTTTTCACAGCCATTTACCTAGTCTAAATACTCAAATGCGCTTGATTTAGCTATTTTTCATTAATGTGCTGTAGAACGTTGCTTGGTGTGTTAGAGGGTTCAAAGCTGGTTCAGGGTCACAGATACAATTTAATCCCCCCCCCCCCGTTGTTGGAGAATTTGCTTCATTACAGGAGGTCACTGTCTCTTCTGTAATCGGACCCTAGTCTGGGGAAAGTAGCCCTATTCCAGAATTAAAAACTATAGTACAAGTTAATTCAAACTGTTTAAGTGTGGTCCTCATATCCTGACAAAAGTTCAGCTATGAGGTAAGAATGGAAACCTTAAAATTAATGAAAATGTCTCTTGTGATCCAAACAACTTTGTCTTGAGGACGAAAATGCAAGTTATAAGGAGATGGCAAAGAACTGAAATGAATTGCATACATTTTTCTGAAGGTCTGCAGATTTTGCTGTCTGTTGGTTCATTGAGCTTCATTATGAGGAGAAGCTGCATTTGTGGAGGAATACAAGTGGACTGTAAATACTGTATGCCTCATTCATGTAAGGAAAGAAATCTTGTCTGGTTTCTAAAAGAGATGTTTTCTGTCAAGCTCAAACTTGCAATGTCTTGTTCTCCTGATGTCCTATGCTGGCTTTTGCAGTGAAATAAAACCTGATACACTGACTTTCTGACTGGAAAAGTGAAGAAACATATCACAAATAACATGCTGCCACAAATCGTTTTCTACTATGTATACAATGAGATGCTTCATTTGTTTCTCCGTGCAGTTGAATGGAAGCATGGGGTTTTCTCAGTCTTCTCAAAAGGAGCTGTCAATTCAGCCTATTCTGTAATCAATTTCAGAGCCACGGGCTCCTATACAGAAGTATAATAGAGATAAGCAGCAGAATTAAAACCTATGAGTGACTGACTATTTGAGATGAGCAGTGAGCTGTTGTGCTAAAATGGAAACCTTTTACAGTAGCATACCTCTGCTGCAGTATTTCTGACATTTGACAAGACTCTGTCCTGAACTACGCTTACAATAATGTAGGTGCAGAGTAGAGGCCTTTAAAAATTGTTGATGGAATAGGCACAGGGGCTTTGCTTTTCAACCAAAATATCACAAACCTTTTTAGATTCAGGATAGGACCCACTTTATTTATTATCTGAAGCATAGCACCTCCTACAACATGGTATCCCTAGTCTCCATGCCTTGATTTTGAACGCTCTAGTCCAGAGGGAAGAGCACCACCTAGTGGTCCAGGCAGACCACTTACAGCAGCAACCTGGTATTCCTAGAGGCTCCCAAACCAGTGCTGTACTCACTGGTGCTTCTGTGATCATGCATCCTTACAGGGTGGTAATGCTAGTGTCACAAGGATCGGAAAAATACTGACCAAAATTCTGCACGACATTTTATATTTACAGCACTGAAAAAGGGAAAACATGCACATATTCTAGAATCAACATTTGCTTTGATAACTTAATATAATTTGTAATCCATGCCTGCATCTTCTATTATAGTTTATAGCAGTTTCTATAAAATACTTTATATATCGTGAATTGTTCTTGTATTTTTATATTTTGCTTTCAGCCTGTACCCAGGTATTTTACTGGCTCCACAATGGCATGATGATGTTGCCTAGGGAAATCGCCAGTTATTCCATTGCCATCTCAGCGGCACATGTATGTTTAAGCACATTTAGTTATTGTCTCTGAAACAGCTGTCTTCTGAATTTACTACTTACACAATTGCCTACTGTTTTTTTTTAGCACAGCCCACAAAGGCAAAACTTGACAGTTTACTCACTCGGGGGACAACGGGCTAAAACAATGCGATTTCCCTTATCACAACTACCCCTGTTGTACAGAAAAATACATTCTGTTCACACCTAAAAGTTTAATATCATTCAATTCTGAAGTAGTACACCAGTATATGTAGCAAAATCTAAATTAAATTACATTTAACAGCTATTAAATGACATTGAACTGTGTATATATGAAGGAAACCAGACTACCAGAACCATAGAAAGTAAAGGAAACCTGAATTTTGTCAGCAGAAAGCATACTGCTGCTGTTGCATATAAGCCTTGTTATTGAAATCTGAAATAATTTACTAATCTAAACATTAAAATGGAAGAATTTTATTCAAGTGGCAACATCAGTGAGAAGCACTGTGAACTGAAATTTCAAGTTGATTGATCAATCCCATGATTGCCAGTGACTGATTTTTGAGCCTGTATGGAAGTATCTTAATAGCATAAAGTGACAGCTTGTTCACTTTTTTATGATATTATAACTGTACAACAAAGAAATCAGTGTTTCAGCTTGTTGTAAGTTAAGATTTCCGTGTTGAAAACCAATATAGAAGGATCTTAGAAGGATTTGAATGCGTTGTTTCTCGTTATGAAATCACAACTTCTCAATGATAGCATAATTTGTTCTATTAGGGTGAATCAGATGTAAAGCTCATTTTGTATTTGAACTGCATTTGTAGCAGGAACCGCAAAACCTCAGTAAAAACTCCCATTGACAGCGATATTGAACTGTCCTTGGTAAAAGGTGATCTCTGTCTGATTTTTGACAGAATGAAAATAATTATGGTCTTTGCTGATAAGACTAGATTTATTTGTGCTGTGTATGAAATTCAAAATAAAAAATCCATCATAATCTGTGCATAGCATATGAAGCAATGTTGATGATCTTATAAATGCTGCTGTAGTTGTAAAAGTTTTTCTTATATCATTATGTGAATTTCTCTGAAGATGTCGATTTGGAATTTTCTGAAAGTCATTGTGATACACAAGCCAAACTCGCACTGTGGTCTTGGAGAGAACAGATGGTTTGTGTGTCTTTTTCTAAATACCAGCAATAAGCAAATCTAGGAAGCAGCCCTTTAGGAATACTTGTATTCCTTGTTTTTTTTTCCACTTCGTTCTGCCTTCTGCCAGATAAATCTGTAGCCCCTCTTTATCTAAACCGAAAGCCCTTGTGGCAATAAATGATAAATACCTTAAAAACATCAACAGTTTCATGTGATTTAAGAATAATCTTCCCTGTGTGACTTTTGGTGTTCTAAAGCTCAGTATTTGGATGTTTTATAAAAGTCTCCGAAGCATTTCAGATTGCATTGCTGTGCATATTATTTCTGATCTCTTGTACCAGCTCTTACAAGCAATTGTCTCTATACAATCAGATATCAGGTCTCCTCGCTCCCATAATCATTGTTTTCTGTTGTGCATAAGTTCTCCATCATGGGTTGTCAGTGCAATTATCATTATGACACATGATTCCATATAGCCATTTATTCTGTATTTCTCAATTCTGAATTTTGCAATCGAATCTCAAAAAGAGACATTTGATACATTAATATTTGAAGTCTCTTGGAGAGGTGGCTTTCTGACGTTTTTTCCAATTTGCGCTTTAAAAATATGTTTAAGTGTGAGCACCTAAAATGACTGAAAGGTGGCAAATAATTGTATTCAATGTACTACGGATTGCTGCATTTGGGACTAATATCTTTCGTCTGTCAGATTTGACAGATGTATGATCCCTTCACATCTAATGATCTTTGTAGTAAAAATAAA
Source organism: Lepisosteus platostomus (assembly GCF_059453375.1). Taxonomy (NCBI): domain Eukaryota; kingdom Metazoa; phylum Chordata; class Actinopteri; order Semionotiformes; family Lepisosteidae; genus Lepisosteus; species Lepisosteus platostomus. The sequence goes on from NC_142628.1 coordinate 8,238,586, forward strand.
ATAGTAGCAGGTGTTGCTAAAGAGGAATGCTGGGATGTTAATTATAATACAGGATCATGGAATAATTCCAGCTTGTGAAAATCCTGACCCAGCACAATACTTGTTAAGCGCTAAGTCCCTCGTGCTTTTTGCCTGTAGTAGCCATGCACACACACTCACTTGCCTAATTGTCAAGTTAGCCTTGTTGCTCACCCACCACTCTCGGCAGGACAGGTTTGATGTGCTCAACATGATGGATAGCAACCTTTAAATGTCAAATGGGAGAACAAGATTAAAAACAATGCATCTTATGCAGCTCTTCAGAGGGTTTGCTAAAATCTTTTTGCTTGTGTAATATACATTTTTAATAAGACAAACTGTGCTGTCAGAGCAACAAGCATGCAAGGGAGAAAACAAAAAACTGAATAATGTGTGCGCTCGAAACCCACTAGCACTTTGACTGACGGCCACTTGCTGTTAGAAGCCTACGTTGCTGTTTGGAGACTTCTCAAATTAAATGAGAAAAGGATGGTTGTAATAATTCTCAACAACAAATTTGCATTCAGTTTGATTTCTTATTCTTTTAATTATATTGTTTTAGAACATGTTTTGCTAGATTCACACAGACCAGCACTTTTCAGTGGAAGGTTATGATTAAATAAATAAAATAAAAATACATCTTGTAGAACAAGAAACTAGGATTTTGTAATTCTGAAATGATACGTCTGCTGTATTTTACATGGTAAGGTTTATACAGTCCAAATATCTCATTAAGACAATTGCTGAGTGCAAGGTGTTATTGGATTGAGACAGTCTGACTGTTTCACTTGTCTGTGATTTTTGTAAAAATGATCTGTCTGAAGCGCCTTTGCACAAATCTGAAAGATGCTGCTTTACATGAATAGTTTTTGATTCACTTTTCATTCTTCCATTTTAGTTGTTTTCCTGGTGCATGAAACTAAATGTGGTTTCTTGGTAGCCTGCATTAATATTCACCATTTGTATTGCTGTGGATGTAGCATCTTTTGAACCTGCTAATTTCAATCCCTTAGGCCATCTGTTGTACTTTTCATCACAAAATATCTCTCCTTAGTGTATTAATGGTAATTGTACTTGGTATTGTGCTTAATGACTATGATTTATGAGGCTGGTCAGAATTAACAAGGCTTGCACTTATTAAATATATCGGTTACTCAGCATTAAATAAAAAGGAGGCAGAAGCAAACTCAAGTCTTTATAATTCAGGCAAGGTCACTAAGTTTCCTGCTACCCTGTCAGCTGTAAAATAATGAAAGAATATCAGGTCACCCAAGTAGAAACAATTAAAATGTCTTCTTTTTATTTCAATCATTGTTCTAACTTTTAATTTCAGACACTCTGTTACTGAACTGTGCTTCACTGCAGGGAAAGTCTTTGTGAATGCATGTAGATTCTGTTCTTGGGCTGGACGGCCTTATTCCAGCAAGATGACTCAGCCACACTCGATCTGCCAGATCAGCCAAGCTGTGGACCAGCTGATCTGACAGAGGAGAGGATGTGTAAATCCTCGTGTGAAAACCAGCGCAGGGAATTTGTCAGGTTGCCCATGATACGATAACCTAGTGCACCCTGCGTTTTCAAAAACAGGATCCTTTTTTAACTGAAAATCTGCTATTTGTCATTTTTATTGTGGTTTTTGTCATGTCATGATTTGCACTGCTTAAATCCAAACCCTGGGCTCCAGGTTGGTGTAAGATGAATATTTAGATTTAAATTAATCAGTTCCATGTTGGTAATGAAGTGTTGCTTTTGCCCAAATGCGAAGGCGCCCATTTTTCAGTGTAAATTAATAAAAAATACATAGTTCTATGACACTGAGATGCAGATAACCCTGCTCGGATGCAAGGCTTTATTCCATCCTCCATACAGCTTTTCTGTGCTTTGTCAGTAACACCATCTATGCTCCTGAAGTAGCCTCCTGAATCAGTTGGTCAAGATTTGCCCTGGTGTTCCTTTCTCTGACCTGGACTGGTACTCAACCATTCACTGCTTTCACAAGAAGCAGATTTTTTGACTGGCAAACAAATGGCATTTCCATTTTCAATGTGATCCTCACATGAGCCACAGAGGTACATTCCTGATGTGACTGCAAATTGGGCTCGTTTATCCCTCTTTTTTAGCACAAAAGCTTTAGGGGCTGGTCTAAATTAATTCTGAACTATGTCAGTACATATCCATCACCCACCAGGGGAGCCCATCGAAACATCAACACGAGTATTGAGACTCTGTTAGCAAAGCTGCTGTTTCTGTAGTCTCCTGCTTTCTCCCCTTCATCCACATGAGCTTTAGAATAGCATCACGTTTGATGCACCAGCATTTTCTTGACGACAGCGTACTCTGACATTTTACCTGTTCAACTCATGCAAAAAAAAATATTAACCCACTACTCATGTGAAACTTTTAGTAACTTTGTTTGTAAAATCATGAACATTTTGCTTTTTATACCATGTTTGAGTTCGATTAATATCATTAAGTGGGTTTTGAAGTGAGTTACTTCCAACCCCATCAATAATTTTTTAATGTATGTATTATGTCTTATCCTTATTTTTCATTCATTTACATTTTATTTACGACTGTAAATCGGTACATTTACATTGGTATCGGTAGGTCTAATTCACCTGGAGTAGAAAACAGCTGAGGCATGAGGAAGGAGGTTGTATCGAGCAGGGGATCAGGAAATATGTTATAACTGAAGGATTACAAAAGGTTAAAAACAGGCTTTTAATGAGACCTTGTAATGATGAGAGGAATGTAATCCTGGCAAATCCTTGTTTTACAAGATTAGGTTTGCTGGTTGAGGGTTTAAAAATAAATATATAAAAATCCAATATTTAGAAATAATTATAAAATCTATAAAGGGTGTGAAAGTCCTCTCCTATTCTACTGTTATTGGGAACAATGTGAAGATTTGTGACAAAGTGGACACGTCAAGAAAAAAATCAGTCTCCTTGATGCTCAATAAAAACACAGTTTTATGTACTGATTTGTATAGGATTTTGCATACTCGTGTAATGACTGAATAATAGTCGGTACCTTACTGTTTCTTCTGCTGTGGATGATCCCTGAAGATTAGAAACCGAAGAAGCTAGCTGAGATTGTTTGACCTTCATGTCAAGCCACCATCATCGTCAAATCCAGATAATGCAGAAAGAACAAACAAATCTAATTAGTCCTATTGTGAAGGCTGTGTTGCAATTATTTCCTGCCAGTGTCTGTTTGACATTAGATGACCTTCATTTACCCTTAATGAAAATTAGCTGTAATTCTCAGTGAGATGGTTCAGCTTGTTTAATGATCACTGTCTCTCCACGAAGGTAATAAAGTCAGATAAATGTGCAGTGCCTGTGACCTCATTCACCATCTTTATCATATTCTGTGTAATATTGCTACTAATTACTCCAATCCGAACCAGTTTGGAATATTAAATTCTACTTTAAATATGCAGACCATTTTTGTTTGTTGTGTGGTACACCTGGTCTCACAGGATCTTTGAATAAAACTCACCAGAATCATGTTCGCTGGCTTTGTGGTCAGTTAGATCTTTCTGCTCCTTTCTCCCAGTGGTGCAGCACACAACAGGGACAGCTAGCAAGCAGATGTTGACGGCCAGCCTGGAATGTTATGCTGGTTTTAAGTAACCATTACTTGATCAATTATCTTTCTCCAATTAGTCAGGTGACTACAAATGGCAGGTCATTCGACATTGCACTCTGGATAATGTTGATAAGTTAAGAAACACCATCTTGTCTGCACATACTGCCCCTTTACAGTTCTTTCATTTGGTCCACAAAAAAGCTATGTGAATTTTTTCAGGCTTTTTTTCCCCCACTGCATCTTGAAAAAGTATTACAAATCAATATGGTTTATGTCTAATACAATACATAAATTTTCTCAAATGAATCTAAAAATGACTGAATTCCTGAAAGGGAATGCAAATACCTGAGGACAGTTTTATTGGATTTATTTTTATAGATTAATCTGTGGTAATTACTTCATCCTCTTCTATAAGGATATACTGCATGGCTGCAACAATCTGCCTCCACCTTTGTCTCTCTTTGGCTAGGCGTTCTGCCTCACATGCGGAGGCCTAACCATTGGGCTGTTCACATGTGAGAGAGTGAAACACAGAGACGTTCTCCTCCAGCACACCTGCGGAGCCTAGTAATTTGACACACACAAGCTCAGCAGTGCCTGACGGGAGAGTCAGAGGTGCATTAGAGGAGCAGCACGTCTCTGACTGATGTCACTGCAAGGCTGCAGGGAGGCAAGTCACAGGAGTTGCTATCTGTGAAATAGCTTTACTTTATCTCAGCCTTACCTTTACAGTTGACTTAGTACTACAATTTATGTGCTGTTATATCTGCCCTTTAAAATGTTTGTATTATTGTTTCTATTCTTTCTTTTTGAATGTAGTAGTTTGCGTCATTCTTTTGGAAATCAAAACAATAGGATGGCTTTTGGCATATAATAAAAGATGGAAATCTTATCTGTGGAATTCACTGCCAAAATATATCCCCTCTGAACAGCAGTTGTAATATTAATTTGGTTGAAAGACATGGCGAAAGTTCATCATAGTTGGACAGTTGATGCAGTTTCTTTTTAACTATAATTATATCTTAGCCGGACAACAGACCCCTGGATTGGCAAGCCATTTTTGCTGGCTTGTACAAAGCCATGGCTCAAAAACAGTGCCTTTAATGAAGGAACATGATTAATAGGGACTATAGTTGGTGCATATGGGAAATGAAAAATTGAGAATATGTCAAAACGTATAGTAATTTTACTAATAGTAATACATTTTAAAAAGAGATGCTTTTAATCAAATCGGATATCTAATGCTTTCTTGTGAAAACCATCTCACATTTATCAAAATAAAATGAAATCTAACATCTCTCAGAACACTCTTCAAGAGAATTATGCTGCAGCTGAAGTGGTTTTTACTGGGGCAAAATTGAAATACATAAAACATATTTATGAGCTTTTACTGTGACTGCAATTGTAATTATACCTCTTTTGCACTTTGAGGTTTTATTTCAAAGACTTACTTGGTCAGGTTGATAATAATTGTAATGTTAAAATAACTCGTTTTATTATTTAAAAATTTCATAGGACTTCTATACCTTATAGTAATAACTAGACATATGAACTTGAATACTGTCATGAGAATGAGCAGTAACAGTATGGTTTCTTTAATCATTATTTTCATATTTATCATTATATATATTTATTAACAATACTTTAATATTTTGCAAAAAAAATAAAAATGCCATCTACAGATTTTACAGCTTCCACCAGCTATGAAATATGTTGAGTGTTAAAGCTTGTACTTTTTCATTAATGATGTATGTTTTTTGTGCTATATTTGTGCACAAAAGTAGTTCTGTGGGTATCTTTTAAAAAATGAGTCCCTTTCCATTTTCCACTTCTGTGGTTGTTTGGCATCTCAAAGACACGGAAATCATTACAAGCCCCTCAGAAAAAAATGTGATCAGCTGTTTGAAGCCTCCTTTAAGCTTCAGAATGAGAACAAAAAAAGCAATAGACGTTTCTCATAAAGAAAGCACTGTTTTATAAGGTGAAAGCGTGTCTGTGACACTTAATGTAATATCAAAGTTCTTCTATGAATAATGCCAACAGCCATTCAGAAATTATTGAAAGATGACATCTGAGCTGAAGAAAGGTTACTGTTTGGAAGTTGTTCATTGTACTTGGTTCACAACCAACTTTATTTCACTATCATAAATTGTGCTGCTGCATAGTGCTTAAACAGTTTTGATAAATTTCATGAGAAATGTGAGTCCTAAGATTTCATTGGAGTGTGTGTTATTTATTAGTGCCACATTGCTGTGCAAGCAGGGTTTCACTTAAAAATGATCATATATTACTATAGTCCCCTTCAGACTTCATGTTAAAAACTGTAAATAATGTCCTTATACAAGATGCATTGAACACAGGCACTGAGATGCACTTATTTTAGTACATATCCATGGAATCTAAATAAAAAATAAAGAACAGAAAGTGAAAAATGTTCAGCATCAACATGGAGATGTTTTCAGAAAACAGATAAGGATAAGATTAATTGACAAATAGGTACTAATTGCTGATTAGGATGATTCCTGAAGCAGGTAGCCAAAATGTTCATTGTCGTAGGATTGATAATACAAATATTCTGGGATCAGATTAGGAATATAAATGTTGGAATAATTTATAATTAATGCCTTTGCAGATGAAAACAAAGTACATATACTAGTGTACTATATCTTAATTAATTCACTGAAATGTTATCTACTCAGGTTTGCTTCTGGATGTTGTGTTTGGTGCCTGTGTTCCTGACTCAGGTTTGCTCCTCTCGGCTGCGTTTGGTGCCTGTGTTCCTGACTCAGGTTTGCTCCTCTCGGCTGCGTTTGGTGCCTGTGTTCCTGAGTCAGGAGCTGCTTCAGAGGAACTGAATGTTGGCTTGTCAAAAGCAGGTTTGTGAGGATGACGGGAAATCTGTATCTGCAGTATCTGAGTGGCCCAAGGAGCTGGAACTTTGCCCCTTTGGCATGACCGCTAAAAGACAGAAAAGTAAAATATAATTAAAAGACCTTCAGGTTTGAATGACCATTTCAAAGGCAGTTGCAGAGTTTTTTTGAGCCAATACAGTCATGGAAGCAATTGTGACCTGTCTCACTCCATATTTCCCACTACCTGCATACACTTAGTTAAACTGGATTTCCATTGAATTGTCACGGAAAGAATAAACAGGCTGTCACACTTTATTTGGCTGGTCTGTTTACGCTTCACCAATACTAAACTTATTCCAGGACTATTTAACGGCCAGTTATTGCTGTATAATGACAGCCTGCTGCATAAAAGGGGCTTTCAGTAAAGTTGGCACCACCATGTAGCTCGTCTGTAAAGTTTTTGAACTGTTCAAACCAAAGCAGTCTCATTAGTAAGATATACTGGGTTTTTTCTGGGTCACTGACTTGTTTGTTCATCTTAAATCATGTTATTTCTTGTCAGGGTTGTCTGTTTTTGGAATGTGTTGACAGTGACAGTTGACTCAAAGGACACAGGGAAGTCATTTGCTAAGTTTTCGAAGACTGTTGACAGGTGTGATTTTAAAATGAGCTGAGAAGGGAGAGGCATATCATTCCAGTTTATTGTTTGTTGTTTAAGAAATGAACAGCACATGAAGAAATATCCCATGTGAGCTGCCTGCTGGTGAGTAGCACACAAAGCTGTTGTTCAAGATCAATTTCACTTTCATTCCTACTATACGTATGATATAAAGCGCTTGTTAGAAAGAGATGAATGAAATACATGTCATAATTGATAGCTTAAATTAGTACATTTTAATAACTTTTTTAATAAGAATTATTGAGATAGAATGCAGGCATGCTGAAAGAAGGACTTATGTGACTGTTTTGCAAAATCTTACCTTGTGTAGTGTGTTGAGTATAATCTAAAGACATATTGTTTCTATTTTTAAAAAGAAAACTTTTTCATAGTGTTTTCATTTCAGATTATTGTACAAAACTATTTTCCCACTTGAAATAATTCATGTTCATGGTTAATTCTTACGATTCCCCTTCTTACAATTGTATATCTGCTTTTAATGCGAGGCTATAAAGAATGACATTTTGTGGAACTCCTGACTTTGCTGCTACCTCTCCCCTTACTCATTACTCTGTTTTCACTGCTTCCTGTAATGTGTCTTTTGCAATGTCTTGAAGTCAGTCTGTCAGTTTAAATAGCATTCTCTCTGTGCCCTGAGTTACATATTTCCCTTGCCTCACCCAGCCAGGAATTCTTGAATCTGGGCCTACTTGACGTTGCCCACATGAAAACTAAGACCGTTTATGTTTTTCAATGATTAAACACCAAAGCTGTACACTGTAGCCCATCCAAAAGAATTGTATAATGGTAGCATTGGGTAGCTATAATATTGCTTTTCTTTTACATATAATATTTTGATGCTTTCTTTATAAGTTAGATTTATAGTTAAGAATTGCATAAAAAGAGATCTGTATAAAATACAATCAGGCAGAGTAAAACAATAAAAATGTAGTTTGTCTTTACAGTCAAGTCAGAAGCACTCTCGTGCTGTAACTTCATACTCATAACTTTTGCCATTGTCATTAATATTATTAGAGTACTGTAATGCAAAATTACACTACAAAATAGTATTATCAAAGTATACTGTGCAGGACTGCAGAGTAATTGGATGGTGCTGTTTCCCAGAATCGGCACCTGTCATGTCACTGGAATGCTTTTCAGCCGAGAACACACAGTAAATTATTCCAGGCAGCCCACGTGTAGGGATATGCACATGGGGCGGTGTGGAACAAGACTGAGGACGCACACAACATTTAAATTAACCTGGATTTACATAAGGTGTGGAGTTCATGTAAAGGTAAAACAGGTATCAATGGGCTTTGCATGTGGGACAGTATCTGGACCATGTTAAGTCAAAGGCATTGTATGATCTCTTCAAAATGTTAAGTCTCTCTGGAAGTCTCCCTGGAACTTGCATTACTTGAAGTTCTGCTTTCCAGCAGCCACAGACGGAGGGAAAATGAGACTCATCAGCTTGTAAGAAAATGCTACAGATTTTCTGGGGTCACAGGCTGTTTACTTCGGTGACTTTTTAAAAACCATTTATTGAACTGCGGGTGGCAGAGCAGCTTGTCCTATAATTTATGTCAAAAAGCGAGGAGTGCTGTATTGTCTTTCACATTAGAGGTGCACTCTTTCTCAGTTTGATCATTTGGAGGGAAACAATGCCTTTGTTGTTAGAGCAGAAAACAACCCAGAACGTTTTCATCAGGCAGGGTCCTAAAGATTGTAATTATAAATTTTATTCACGATTCATTATCCAGTTAACAAAGACAAATGACAGGTCGGAATATTTTTAAATAGTGTTAAGAATCACTAATGTTGTTTCATTCAATTATTTCTGCTCTGTTCAAAAACATCTAGCATGTGTGTTTTGTTCAATAACTGCTTATTCATCACAGTCATGCTGGCCCAGAACCTGTCTCAGGTAGCATTAGGTGCAAGCCAGGACACACCTTGGAGGAGACACCAGTCCATACACAGACACACACACTAACACCAGGGGATTGTGAACCCACATCTATTACAGCGTGCTTAATGATTTAGCAATGTTCCAGCAAAACTGCTCACATTTATATGTCTAGAGCATCTGATGAGGTTTCTGTTGTGTTGTAAAGCACCTGTTTTTTTATTAACAGTCCTGTCAGATGTACCCTATCTAGGGAAAATATTTTATCTTGTTTTCTGAATTATTGCAAAAAAAAAAAGCGAAGCATTAAACCACATTTTGCTGTTTTTTTTTTCTTTTTCTCAAACATCCCTTTCCCTGGAAATGAAATCTATTCTACTTCAGCTGCCTCACTTTGGTATATCTCACATGAGACCACAGCGATGCAGTGGGAATCCGGAATCCTGGAATGGTTCCTTAATAATAATGTCTTTGCTTTCTGAAAAGTGGTCACTACCTTTGTCAATGTAGACTTACTGAATGTAGGGAAATAAAAACGAAAAAACCCTGAAGTACATTAGAAATTCTCATCAAAAAGCAAACAAGTTAAACCTCCTAATTATCTCCAAATCTCCAATTTTGTATATACATAGGATCCCAGAATAGCTTGGGAACAATTTAATTTGTCGCATTTCAGTACAGTTGCCAGGGAAATGGCTAATGCTTATGTAACAGGAAGAAAATGATTATCATTAAAAAATATTCACAGGATTTCATTTCCCACATTGTAATTTTTCATGGCTATAAACAATTTCCATTCCATCTGCAGTAAGATATTTTATCTGTACATTACCACATCCATTCCTGCATTAAGAAATTGAACTTGCCAAAGCAATAATTTTCTCTGGGTACAGAATAAATTATATCATACCATACACTTTTATTTTGTAAACATTTTAGTACAATGGCTACTATGGAATCTGAACACTTCCTCTGAATACTTGTCAATGCTCAATTAAAATATTTTTGCAGAGGGACTGGTACTATTGTTGTTTCTGCGGCCATACATGCTGATTCTATCCCACTAGCAGCTAACTCTATAAGCCCAGCTAGCAGTTCTGCTTGAGCTTTAAATTCTCAATATTGACAATCTTTTCTTCAAATCAGGTTTTTAATTTTGAAACCTGAAGCTTTCCTTGCAGCTCCCGCTGAAACGTGATATGATGAGAAGTGACAGGGATGCTGGCCGTTAATTCTCTTCCCAGTGTCTCTCTGCACACTCCTGAGTGCCATGGAGCAGTGATGTTCAGAGACCAGACGCAGTACAAGACTCCAATTAACCTTCGTGGGCCCATTTAAATAGAGTCGGTGTCTCCTGTTTCTGATGTATCAAATGGCCAAGATTATGTAGAAACATAAGCGACTATGTGATGCATAGGAAGGAGTTTGTCCAGGCTAGCTGTGCAATTAGTACTATCCGTCACTTTGATGCAAGAACATGATGGAAAAGCTGTTCTGCTAGAATTATTATTCAGCTCTCCCTCATCTTTCTGTCCCCAGTTCCGGTCCCAACCCTAGATTTGTTGTTATAAAGTTATATGTACTGTATTATTATTTAATCATCATCATCCTCATCACCCGTGGTACCAGTGGTCATTTTACTCGAAAATCGTGTGCTCTGTATTTCAGACTTCTGAACATCTGAAGGCACAGTTTATAACCTTTCTTTTGAATTCCCAGTTGGCTTTGTAGCTGTTGAGTTGTGAGCTAGAATCCTGTCAGGTGTGTTTATGGCAGAGCTAAATAATTCAATTTCTCGTCACGGCTCTCTCTGCAATTTCCACTAAATTCCATCTTATCACCCAGAGGCTGTTTACTGGTATGTTGACTAATGTTTTTCAGACACAGTTTCTGTGGAGTTTTAATAACACCAATCAAACCTTCTTTTTACGACTTGAAACCAAGGAAAAAAATCATACAGAAAAGGTGATGTTTTGAATTTCAACTACAACGTGCTTGTAGAAAGAAATCATTGCATATACAGTATGCATGGCCAAATAAGGACTTTGCATGCTCAAGGTTAACATCAATATATGGCAGAACTGGAGCTTATGGGGGAAGTTTTTGTTAACAACGAACATGGTGTGTCTTACGTGTCTATTAACTGTAATTATCTTTTGTGTTATTTTTCTCGTTTTAAACATGGTGCTTCATTGTAAACCTGTCACGTTTCCGTGTTTACGGAATAGGAATATTAATGATGATGCAATCTTGAGCAGTTTCAAGAATTTCAAACTCGAATCTCCCCCTTACCTTGTGATGGCGTTTAAGCTTTGATTTATGGGTCTCTGGAATTCCATGAGACCCTAGATGGTGCCTGCAATGCTGTTACTCCGGTGGACTCACTGCCCACACTAGAGGAAATGCAGCATGTTTCCCAATGTTCTTTCACTCTGGTTACTTTGCAGCCTTTAATTTTTGTTTCCTTGGTAACTAAATAGCCAGCAGAACTGACAAACAGAATGACTAACATTCCATTATTCACCCTGTCGCTACGGAAAGGAAATATTGTTGCCAGTACCCATTATCAGTGGTAGCCAAACAACTGAATTAATATCAGGCTGAAACTCTCATGGAGTAACTGCACATACATTTCATATGCAATTTGAATTAAATGTTTAAACATAAAGCTGCTTTCAATAAGAAAATATTAAAAACTGAAAATGACTGTTGTCTCCTAACCAAATGTATTTTCATTTAGTAACTTTAATATAATGAAATGTTTCCATTAATTAAGAGAGATAAGTCTCTACAGTTTCATGTCTCAATTCATGTGACACAATATATAGGTACAGTACAATATACAAGTGCAGTAAGGTCATCCGAGTTTCCATTTTTAAGGATTATTTTAGTATAATCCTAGAAATGATCATTAATTATTTTAAATTAATGATATCACTTAGCAGTAATTTAATATTCAAAATACAAAATGAAATGATACCAACAACCTAAATTGTGTTTGGCCAGACAATAGAGATTTTAATTAAAAAACTTTCCTGACCTAAAAAAAGAAAAAACCCATACATTTCCATTTCTGGTCATTTGAACCAGATACTCAGCTTTGACAAATGTCATGATGTCTCTCCTGTGCTTTTCCATACATTCTCCTCATTCTTCATAGATTGGGGTTTGTGCTGAATAACTCCAATCATCTTAATGCACTGTTTCCTCCATGTTAATGCTTGCCAAGTGTTGTGCCCATTATACTCCAGAAAACATGCAGTTGAATTCTTTTAAGCTTGGTAACATATTGTATTTAATTCTTTTGCTGATGGTGCTCTGTCCTTCTGAAATTTATTTAAAAAAACATGAAACAGAGCTCGTAAAATTTTAGGATCAGATGGAAAACTAAGCCAAATGGTGCTGTTCTTTTTTACTAAAGATTTTTTCATTGCTCTTGGATGTACTGGATGTGTCTTATTATATACAGTATAATGAGAGTTTAATCCAGCAGAGTGAGTAGGATTCTACCAATATATCTATATGATATTGATGAAGATTTATATGTATCAGCAACTGCATATCTATCTTGAGATAAGTCAAGACCACACTAAACCAACTAGTCTGCATAGAATTTGTATGGAATAATTTGTATTATTCAGATGATAAATTGATGGGGACTCCATCAGTTTCTCTCTTTAAAGGCAATCAAACATGCTTAATGTTAAATTAAATTATTATTGTCTAGGGAAGTTAAATTTCAGATACAAAAAAATATAAATCTGGTACCCGTGTTTGGTGTTTATTATATGACCTCGTCAGGCAAGCATAGTAGCTGTGTCTCTACTGTGCAAGATTTACTAGAGTTTAGAAATCACAGACCATCTGTGGCTGGGGTAGCAATTCCGCTAATCCCTTGAGGAATGTAATGTAGTACAAATCTGTTAAACCACAGTCATATAAGAAATCATCAGTGGAAAAAAATAGGGGTCAGATTTTTGTTGCTACTTTTTTTGGGTACAGTTTTTGCAGCTCTGCGTTTGGCAGGAATATTATTATTTTCCTAATTAAAAAGGAGATGCAATCGCTGTTTGGTGGCACAATTGGAAAACTACAGAGAAGCTGTTTACCTTGTTTTGGCAGCTTTGATTACGCATTTCCATCTGCTGTGAGTTTGAGCCTTATCTAGCATGTTGATAAAAGTTTAATTCTTTGTCCTTTGAGATTCCAGCACATGCAGACACACCACGCTAATTTAAAGTCCTTGCACAAGCATTGTGTTCAGTACATAGCCCACGAAGAAAGGATGTGCTTTACTGATGCATGTAATATTTAACTTGACGCAATTGTGAAAATTCAGAAATGACATAGGGTTTGTCAGACCTCCTTCGAGAAAGACCTTAATCTATCCTCTACAATGACCATGGAGTGATGACTTTTGAAAGCAGATGCAAAATAAGATGCTGAATATTGAATGGAAGGAAGCCAGATTAATTCAGTATTCAGCACTGTCTATGGCAGGCATTGCAAGGAACAGCTAAAATCATCATTGCACAGGAGTGTGATCCATTACAAGTTTTATGAACTGCATTGAGCAATAAAAACAAAATGTGTATCAAACAATTTTGACACAACAGCTATTCTAAAAACATTCACTCAAAATAAGGTTACAATGGTTCCTCAAACTAATATGCAAACTGGATTCAACTGCTAATGTGTGTTACAACTCGATATATTCCTGTATGTGGCAGTGTTTGCAATTTTTGTGTTTATTATGATTAAGGAGAAGTGAGTATGGTTGTTGTTCAATTTATTGTGCTTTTATATAACAAAACAGTTAGGTTCAACCTTAAACTGCAAAGGTTTTAAGGTTGGAATTTAAATTGTAGTGCTAGGTATAGACATTCACCCTTAAGAGTTTCTGGCTACAGTCTTTGCAAATTTTTAATCCTGATCTAAAATCCCCTGCTGAGTAGAGACAATATAATAAGTGTTGGATAAGTTTTTATACCCTAAGGAGGTCAGGAGGGAAAACAGAGACTGGAAATTAAGACTATATGTTATCATAAGCATCCTTTGCTTTTTCCAAAACATCCACAGGGTGTTTTAATATAGATGTTTTTTCTGTTCATCCCAGAAATTATTTAGCTTCAAGGCAATCATAACTGTTTTATATTCTCCCTATCCAGTTTTGTATGGCTATAAGGTTTCTTAAATTGTCTGTATTATTTGGTTGTGATAAATTGTTAACTGACCAGAGACAGAAACAGTTAATTATATATACTATGTTTATTCTGTGGAATGAAGTTGTTGAAAATACTTTAAGCTCTCTGGTTACATAATTTATACTCACAAAAAAGCTTTAAATAAATGTTCACTTGATTCTTCTGCATACAGAGTTTTGTCACCAACTTGAATTAATTTTGTTTATCTTTCATTTATTTGTTTTGTTGCTGTTGTATCTGGTACAAAGGACACAACTGTGCATCTTCAGCACCAAGAGATACAAGGGTGTGATTTATCAGAAAAGAAACCCAAGCTCTCGTTGAGTGTGATGCAGAAACTAAAGAGGATTGTGAACACAGTAATTGAATTCAGGTTCTTTTAATAATGCAGAAGAGGAAAATCATAATCTTCACAAAAGTGATGATATAAGGAGAACACTTCTTACAATAGCAGAGCTCATTAGCTCAGAATGTGCGGCATCGAAAAGCAGGAAGCTGGGTGAAACAGGTGCAGAAGAAGTGTTCACAGAAAAGGAGGGCAATTACAGTGGTATGCTCAGACAAGAGGTCTGCAAATTAATTCAAAACAAAAGCAAGCATCTTCCACTTTTACATGAAAGGTCTTTCCTTTCTTTAGTTCTTAAAGATCAGAATAATCGTATTGTTGCTTTTACCACTGAAACCTCCTCAAGGCTTAAACTGGAAGGTCTGAACAGAATCCAGTAGTTGTTAGTTTAAGGTTTTGAATTCAAATAGTATTGTCAAGGAATGCATACTTCATTTTTTTCGCCATGGAAGTGATATGTGCAAATTGTCCATACTTAAATATTATGCAGTCTCAATGTGATGAAATGAGATTTAGATTTACACAGAATGCATGCTGAATTTGGACTTTTGCTACAAAATAGAGGGTGCATGCTTATTTCATACCCTTAATGTGAAATGAGAGTTGGTTCTCTGGATGTAACTAGGTATGAACAAATTGAACCACACTTATTATGCTGTACCAGGTTGCCAGATACTACATTCCCCCTGATAAATGATACAATGACCATTCCCTTAAGGGAAGCCCTTGTACAGATTCTGAAGCACAATTGGAAATAATAAAGGATCATCTGATGCATCAAGTGTTAAATGTGGCATGACCGGGTTGCAGAAATGTTCAATACCCCTGTCCAGGAGACACCTGGGTCTTCTTGCTTTTGTTAATGATCTATTTTAGTCAATGGTTAATCGCTACTCCCCGTTTTGATGGAAAGAGGAAGTGAAAGAATGGGCACACCATGGCAACCACAGGAGGTATTGTCATGGTGGGGGCTGTTGAAGTCTCACCCAGGCTTCTCTTTGCTTAATGGGAATGGAGAAGATACGCTGAAGTCTGACAGACTGAGACATACGGTGTGTTTTTTCACTAATGTTAGCTGAAGGAGAAAAACGAGCTGTGTGTCAGATAGTGACATTGTAATCAACCTTTATCAGGTTTATTATCAGGTTGACGAAAGTGAATCCAAGGGACCTACTGTGCCCCTGTAGTGCTCCAGTTCAGTCAATCAGGTTTTGTGAAACTTCTGATGTGGAAGTGCAGTTAATAGATTTGCTCATCATTTTTAGTAATATGAGAAAGGAAGCATTTTGAATATTGGAAGCTACTGTTTTTTTTTAATGTTTGCTGTTGTAAATTGGTACAATGTCATTAGATTTTGTGTTGGTCAATCCAAAGAGAGCTAAGCAACAAACAATGTTTGTTTCTTAAACCTTAAGTGGCTGGAGTACATTACAATATAGTGATTGTGAAAATAATTATTATAGAATAATTATACTCACTCAATAGCCACTTTTGGTTTTAATTTTACCTTGAATCTTAAATTTTATTCTGAATGTTGCCCCCTTTTGCAAGCATATGTCCTAATATCCTTATCCCAGTGTTTTTCCCCATGGCTCTTGCCCTTCCCTCTTAAATATTTAGGAGATCACAGTCACAGGCAACAAAGTGTGCTGCATTTCCAAAGAAGCTGTGTGGGAGGGGAATTCATAATCTTTCACACGCTTCTTCCTCCAGCCCTCATATGTCATTTAAATGATGCACCTGTTCTTAATGACTTCATTGATTCAGATTTTGATTTAATTGTTCTTAATTACAGCTCTTTCAAGCTTTTAGTCATTGAAAGGTTTGTGTTCCATGTAAATTCTGCAGGACCTTGGCTCTCTAGAACCAACAGTAATTATTGCATTTGAATTATTTCAAATCAAAGTTTCATCTCGCCTTAATGTGGCCGATAGACTTATAGTAGGTTTTCAATTACTCCAGGTCCCCTTGTTTATCTGAAGCTCTCTCTGCTAGCACCTCAGCTCTTCACAAAAAGCTTGTTTCAGGACTGTAAAGATTAACTGCTTCAGTTCAGTCCTTGGGAAATTTTACTTTCCACTTTTTTTGTTTTCAATAGGTACCAATGCTCAGTAGACAGAATATCTGCTCGTACTTAAATTATTTCTTGCCAATTAAAAAATAGTAAAAGTTTGCAGAAATCCGTTACAGAGACAATTCAATCTGAGCAGAACATAGCCTTGTAGAGGAAACTAACTGCATTATAGAGAGAATATACGGTAATGTTTAGAAATGTCTTCATTATCACAGCGAAACATGATGTCGTTGGATTCTAAATAAGACTTCTATAGGAAGCAGAGTCTCTTGGTTTAATATGTTATTTATTTACTTGTAAAATCAGATGTCTCTGTTCCCCAGTGGACGTCAGGGAGGTTTGTACGTTAACCATTGATTTTCTTTCTGGGTGATTAAAACAGCAACTGACATTATGATTAGGCTTTAATAAAATTCATAAGGCAAAGTGAGAAAATTCTCTAAGCTCTTTCTCCCTGGAGTCCTGTCTATCACATTTCACTTGACTTTGTGCATTCACTGTGTAATTAATTTAGCTGTGTATTTGCCTTAGGTAACAATTTTCAATTGCTTTGTATTTTCACAAAGTAACTATCCCCATATAATTAAATCTGTTGCAGTAGAAACAATGCAGAGTAGCTTTAGTGAAAAAAAGAACATGACCTCTTAGTCTTCTTGACATGCTTCGTATGGTGTCAGTATTGAATTGCATGTATTTAAATTGCTAATCAAGAGGCCTTTTTATCTATTTCAATTTATTTTGTGCGGCATCAAACAAAACAAAGGATGGGAAAAGCCAAGCCAGCAGAATGAGAGTGAGCTGCACAAGCAAAGTATGTCTTTATATATTGACCTCTATGCAGTAATTAGAGTGCCAAGATGGAATCTGAAGCTGAAGCTCTGAAAATCTTAAGACGCCACGTCCAGTTGGTACAGACCCGAAACTTGTATGCCTACAACATTAACAGCATTTCTTTTTGAGAAAGCAAAGTTTCTGATTTTTCTTGAATCCATCAAAATAACACGCAAGGGGGAACTACTTCTGACTACCAATATCAGGCTTACCGACATCTTTACAGTCTGTGCCGCAGTTCCTATAGTTATGCAGTGACATTTTCTTATGTCCCAAATCTCTTTCTTCCATGCATTATTGAGCAGAAATGGTACTCATTCCCGTGATATATAGTATAGGTCATTTTTAATGTAAAATTTAGCTTGGAAAGCAAGAAAAAAGATTTGGAGAGATTTCTGTGTTCATGTTTATGTCCTATTTTCTTGTATAACGCATTACCAGATTGTCAGGTACCTCTCTTCTTCTCATATTCCTTGCTATCAGGTAAGACAGAAAGTAGAAAAAATAGATCTAACAAATAGGTCTTTCCGCCTACCATATTTTCACCTGTGTGGATGGTTTTAGATTTGTAGATTAACATTGTGTTTCCTTCATATTTGCTTGAAGATTCAGTGCCCTAAACTAAGAGACTTTAAAAACTGAAAGTAAAAAAAAGCAAACGTGGCCAAAAAGAAAGCAAAAAGCAGTGTACTTTAATCAGTAACACAGACAGCGTGCACGAGGAGGGACTGTGAGAAAGCGTATAAGGCTGTGAACAAAGAAAGATCTTAAATACAAAATAAAATAGTTCATCAGATGTGATCTACAACATATGTTCCTCTGTCTCATGCTGGCTGATTAAACACCACCATCTGCAGTAAGGGTATTGTTGTGGCTAATTGTAAAGGCCATCCTTGACTTGGCACATATCATGGGTGACAGTGCCATCATTTCTTATTCCTCACATCAGGAAGTAGAACAAAATAAGTTCTTATATTGCATAATACATTAAGATTCAGAACTCAGCTAAGAAAGATGAGAGCGAGATAGACCAAAGAGGCAGCAAATCAAGATTTTTTTTTTCCCCACGTCAAACAGCCTGAAAACCTTGGGGAAACAGCATTTATAGATATCATCTGCCATGAAATATGCATGATTAATTAACCTTCCTTTTGAAATCATTGGGGTCCTCCTCTTGCCTCTTTTCTCTTCTCCTTTCCAGTAATCTGGTAATCCCCAATGTTTAGATTTAAGAGAAAAAATAACTAGACCCAGAGCAGATTTAAAAAAAAAAATTCATTAATGAAATCAGCATGTACATGATGATAAGGGAAAGTAGGCCACTCTGGTGGGTTTAGAAAGAGATTAATGGTTCGTTCGGCTGGTTAACACGTAGGTTGATGTTTAAAATAAAATCCCAATTGGAGCAAAGGGTTCCGGACCACAAAATCTGTTCTAAGCTGCTATGAATTGGATAAAAAAATACAACAAACGTTACAAAATGCAGGTTGGTCAAAAAACTTGCATATTTCTTTGGGTTCTTTTAATTCATTCTGAATTATGGCTAAATGTACTACATTTATTTGATAAAACAAATACATCTGCTCTCAATGTGTTATAGTTTTCCTAACTGAAAATGATCATTTGAAGATTGAAGAAACTCTCCTTGTTTAAAGTGCATATAGACTATAGACTACTATGGGAGTATTTGTCACTGAAATAACATGAGTCTTTCAATACACTTGGCTTACACATGGCAAGCTTTACAACGGATGACTTTTGACTTGGTTTCTGTTGCCTTGGTAAGACATAGTGCGGATGATCCAGGTCCTTAACTGTCCAGTGTCCTTAGTACCTAAATCTCAAATGAGAAAAGATTTGAAAATTATATTTCTTGATTTGACCATGATCTTTCATTTTCCTCACACAATTAGGAATTTTCTTTATATATTCATCAGTTATATAAAGCAGACGTGCGTTTCCTGGACCACTTTGTACTGTATATCAGCACAAATCCTTGGCATCTGTTTACCTGAAACACGGCAAACCTCCCTCTTCTTATTCTTCTCAGTATCTTTTCCAAGCAAGATTTTCATTTTAACAGCTGGCCCTCATAGCTAAGGGGTCTTGAGGTATTTCTCCAGGGAGTCTGGGAGGAATTCAACCTGAGTTTGCTAAGCACTGTGATTGAAATAAAAAAGGGCATATTTGTCAAGCTCTGTAGGTTCTTAACCCTTCATCTCCCTCAATCAGATGCACGAATGAGCTGATTCACCTGTCTTTATGCGCAAGCTATCAAAAATGTTTGCCCTATGGAGAGCCGTCCTTCGATCCTCATTTATTCTGTTCACAATGTAAACTGAAAAACGTTATGTTCTGTGCAGATTCATTAATATTGTTCAAATTATAGGATCTACAACATTTTGACCTGGACATACATTTTCACTCAGTTCATGGATATCCATTGCATCAGCAGCACAGCCCTGCGCTGGAAGTAAAAATATAACTCTATTTTCTTTATTCTTCTATTTCAGCGTTGAAAAGCACTGCGTTGCCAATTTGTTACATTTAAGTGAAAATCCTGGACCCCAGTTTAGATCTAAAATCAAACTGAAATAAAACATGATTATAAATAATGCTTATATTTTTAAAAAATGTTAGTGCTTGAGACGTCCCTGAGGAGGACCTGTGGTCCCCAGACTCCTGATTAAAAAGCCCAGCACTACTAGTTGTGACCTATTTTCAATAAAGTAGTGGAATCCTATTTTTGAATATTTAAGCTGTGAAAATGAACTTAACTTATTTAATTAATTGAAATACAAAAGTCCAATGTGTAGAGCTGTTTCCGTACAGGATGGTATTTTTTTTTCTGTTCAGTGTGTTAAAAAGCCTATCCGACAATGTACTTTATAGTTATGTAAAATGAAGTTCATGATTAAAATTTTATTTAAAATCTTAAGAGAAAGCATTAATGAGTCTTCAGCACTAGGGATTAATATGATGGGTTTAAATAACTGTGTTATTTCTGTAATGCTGTTAGAGTCTGATTTTTAACCCTGCACATTTCATGTGAGTTTCTTTAAGTGTTTGGCAGTAGGATTTGTGTGCTGTAGCATAAAAGGTTACCTGGCCAAGGTAAATAAATTAAATACTTGCAGGGCAACAGTTTTTTGTTCATACTTTAATAATACATGTACGGACATCCTGGATAATGTGTACCTATCTGTATGTTTATTTGCTCTCAACCTTTCATGTTTAAGGCAACTTAATAAGATACAGTAATTAATCATTTATGTGCAGCATTATTTTATTATCTTACAGCCGAAGCTATGAGGGAGGTCAATGGGTCACATAATGAATAATAACTACGGTAAAGCATCCAGCAGTTATGCATGATTATCTGTGCTTTATCAATCATATATTTGCTGTATCAATCATTGCATTTATGTGAATGTTTTATTTTTTATTTTGAAAAAATGTGCAGGTTGTTTTATAAAAAAGTGACACCACAATTCGGATTTAATAATGTTTCCTCTTGAAGAAGAAATGCTTATTTTTGTATTTTGCTATAATTTCCATTAATTTTCATTATTGCACGTTTGGAGACATTGCTTTTGAATTGTTTGCAAAGATTCAAAGCCCAGAATCATGAATTCCCTGAGGTTTCCTGCAGTGTAATGTACCATGACAAGGAAGCACTGTGAGAAAACAGAAAGCAGCCAGGTTTGGTGGTCATTTGTCTGGATTAAGTCTGATGATGGCATTTGTACCAATGTGAATGGAGGACTTGAATAACTCAGGTGGCAATTAAATAAGGAAGATGAAGGGTATTCATATGCTGGCGGTTACTTATCCATTCAAGGTGAGACATTGTTACTTCCAGTTTGCAAAGCGTTCTTGGTCTTATTCCCATAGATACGTTAAGGTCAGTTTAAAATTGATCAGTCACTGTCAGGAACTGGATCATCCATTGGGGAGCTGCAAAAGATAATCAGCTCCAGCAACTAAACAGAAAGTAAATTAGTAACTTGCATTTGTTTTGTGTTTGTTTGTGTTTTTCACCTTTTTAACAATGTTCATGGGGTTAAAGAAACTGCCTTGGCAACCATTTTTGTTCCATCTGGTACAGTAGGAATGAAACAGCATGGCATTTTTTAACTAAATGAATGCACCCTGTACCACTCCACGAAACATACTATCATACACTGTGGAGCTGCAGAACTTCAGAACTGGCAATCAGATGTATAGTAACCTTTTAAAAAATATTGACTCAATACCAATGAAAGAGACTAATAACCTAATTAATTTGAAACCCTTTCATATTGTACAGACAGACTTGTGGTCTTTTATTCTTTTTCCAAATGAGTTACTGCATTACAGCATAAAAATCCTTTTAATCTTCAGAAGCACAACTGCCTTATTATAAATAATTCATTTGGTAACTTATGTTTATTAATGAAAAAATATTAACACTGCAGAAGCTAGCATTCTCAAGCGTTTGGTTTAGGAATTTCTACATGTAATGGAGTTGAAAATTACTTTGCAAGGGTGTGGGTTGTTTGGATGGTGGTGAGGGGACAGGGGGTTCAGGTTTAAATAAATCAGTTTAGTTTATGATTATTAATGTTGCATTTGAAATTTTCCTCAACTACTGGGAGTAACCTAGTGTGGTTTTCATGTGCAAAGCACTTAATGGATTCCAAAGCAAGGTGGAGCTCAAAATGTTTGTCAAGGGGATACTTTGAATATTTCCCAATGTGTTCAGTCAAGATACTGAAGGTAGAGCTCTAGTTTTTGTGCTTGCTGTGCACACAAATGCTGTTGAAATCTGCTACTTGCTCTCACCCCGTCTGTATCTTGGTAATACATCCATCTTGATTGCTGGCCATTAATTGCTCATTTATACCATACCTTTTTTTATGTAGTAATCTACCATTGATCCACAGGAAAGTGAAGAGGTACCCTTTCAAATTATGGTACAGGCTGCAGTCATTACACACTGCAAGCTAGAATGAGAATAGTAAAGCTATATTGCTAAGATACTAGCGTAGTTCCTTCTTATTGTGTACAGTCCTATAAGCTCCCTGCCAACCAGTTGAGACCTTGTTGTGTTGCTAATCCTTAAGGAAACCCATCACAGCACAGGCCGTGAAGTCTCCAGGCTGTGCTTGGCGTGTGCAGTAGGCGCTATGGAGATTAATTCTGTTTTCCTTTGTTCTTTTCCTTACAAATTTACAAAAAATAACTTAAATCACAAAAGTCTCACAAGGCTTTGTCAGCGAAAAACAATATTCATGCTATATTTTGATTGCATTCTATGCAGAACTGATTGAAAGTCATCTTGTTCAAAGCCCACTTTATTACTCAAATGCTGATTGAACATCAAGAAATTGTGCAGTCCAGAGATATTGATTATGAAAGTAGAAATGAGTGGGAATTAATCTAATGGAATGCATCTCCCTTCCATGTATTTCAAAACCATTCATGCCAAATTCCTGTGTGCATCATTATTTTAACATTTCTGTCAATATCAGTATATCAGAGATGAAAGTGGTGTTTTCTGTTCTTACCCTATTTATTAGGTCAGCTGAGGAACATACAGTAGAATCCAAAGAGTTTAATCTTTCACTACAGGAGATTCCATTGACCCTAGTCTATATTGAGAAATTAGCTGATAAATTAAATTGATATTTTACTGCTAGAAGTTTATCCCTTCCTACTTTGCTTGGAATGCTAATGTGTATGCGCATGTGTACTGTATAAAATAATATACATGCACAGGGTAAATTTTTGTACTCTTCTGTTGTTGTGTGGCCTGTTTGCACTTAATAGTCTGTCTTTTTATTAACATACCTCCTGCTTTGTTTTACCTTTTCAAATTTTGTTTTGAAACCAATGACTCTAGATTGCTCAATATGAATAACTTAAGAGGTTTTACTCATCCTTTTGGCACCACTGTACATACTGCAGAAATGATCAAGTGTGCTATTTCTACTGATAACTAAGCTACAACAGAGTCCTGTAAAGTTCCATAATACCAGTTTCTCTCTAACAGTATCTCAGGTGCAGTTCCTCTTACTATGTTTTTTTCTACTCATGTTCTCTTGTGAAGGACCATCTTACATTTCTCATTACCAGTAAATGCTGTGTTTGTGAAAAACAACAGCAGATGTTCAAATTCTCTTTTGTAATTTGATTTTTAAATGTGCTTTCTAAAATTAATTTTCTCCTAGCAGTTAATTTATGTTCAATTATGAAACAATAGGAACATTGGGAATACTGCTTCAGTCCAACTTACACTGATGGTGTTAAAAGTGGGGTGTGTTCTTCTTCATACGCTGGGTACAACCTGAAACTGCCTGAAGTTGTTACACCATTTGATGTAGAATGAAATCAAACTTGTTTTTGTCACTTGTGACCATCTTTTAAAAAAATCTCCATTTCCATTCATGGCGGTGAGTAACTAAGCTGTCATTGCTCCAGGCTGTGGCCTAGTTCTCAGGATGTGCCCACTTCATAGGAGCTTTATATAAATAGACAAGTCATCTGGGATGGCCACTGACTGTCAACGCTGTGTTTGTTTCCAGCTGTAGTGCCTGTTGAGGATTCATATGAAGGCAACAGAAGGAAATTCATGCATTCTGCAAGAATTTCTAATAATTGCAGTCTCTCTCCTGAGGTAATTGGATCATTATAAAAGGCTTTTGATTTCTGTTTTTAATATTTGTTTTTTCATAGACTTTACCCTCTCTTACTTTTTCCTAACTTAGTGATTTAAGCTGAGACCAAGAGTTAAGAATGACTCACAAGTGTGGGACTCATGCACACCATGAGTTTGTTAATAAAATAGCATAATAAATTGCTAATTAAAATACTTCATAAAGGGGATGAAGTAAATGTTTCCTTGCTAATCTGCTAAGGTATGAGATGTAAAAGATTTTGATCATGTTCTATTTTTATTGACTCTTTTGTTGACTGTTAACAAGGATTAAAAGATGTTTACAGCCGGAAGCTATATCACCCTGCAACCCACTGAAGCTCAGCAGGTGTGAACCTGGTCAGCACCTGGATGGGAGACTCCTTGGAATAACTAAGGTTGCTGCTGGAAGTGTTGTTAGTGGGGCCAGTAGGGGGCGCTCACCCTGCAGTCTATGTGGGTCCTAATGCCCCAGTATAGTGATGGGGACACTATACTGTAAACAGGCACCATCCTCCGAATGAGACATAAAACTGAGGTCCTGACTCTCTGTGGTCATTAAAAATCCCAGGGCTTTTTTACAAAAAGAGTAGGGGTTTAACTCTGGCACCCTGGCTGGTGGGGCTGCACATTGGTAGTGGTGGAGGGGATCCCCATTACCTGTAAAGAGCTTAGAGTGGAGTGTCCAGAAAAGTGTTATGTAAGTGTAAACAATTATTATTTTTATTATTTCATTGCAATGAGGTTGTTACATCACAGGATATGTTTTTTTTAATTAATGTCGTATGATCAGAATTTTTATTTACATGGTATATGGTATAATCCCATGTACTGTAGTTGTTCCATTGCAGCAAACTTTTGAAAAAATTAATTCTTTTGTGCTTCTGTTGTTCAAGAGCAATAAGTAAACAAGTTACACTTAAACATTTTAAACTTAAAATGTATCAAAATGTCAGATTTATTTTTTCAGCAGTATGGTTTCTCCTACTATTTTTAAGTTTAAAAATCACTAAATAAACTTATAATCATGTTTATCCATATCCCAGTGGAAATACATTCACCCCTGAATTGGTACTGCTTTTCTTTTCATTCATATTTGATCAAAGAATAAAAGTCTTACAATATGGTCTATCATTTCCCACCAGTCCATATTAACTAAAACAAAGAGCTCAGCCACAAGAGGCTATTACACTAAATGAAAAATGTGAGTTCAAGAAACCACTAAAAATTGTTTGCATAAATTTAAACTAGGAATCACATATTTAGCATTAGCTCAAATTGTTAAATACTGTATATCGCAGTGAGCGTTTAGTAGGAAATGCTAGTCCTTTTTTAATTTTTAATTGTAATTTTTTGTATTTTAATTGTTTTTTAAAGTTATAAGTTAGTTAATGAGGATGAACTGTTATCAGCACTTTGGCGGCTTAGAACGTTGTACATCTGATCACATGCACATTGCTCCCTAGCCTAAGGATGTGAGTCAGACATTGCTTCTTCTTTTAAATTTTGGTCGTGGATCAAAGTAAGAAAAACCATTAGTCTTGCAGTCTGCTGTAATCTAAAGTTACATGCAGTGTTTCAGCAACATTCAATCATTTCTCTCACTTTTTTTCCTCAGTTTCCAGCCATTTGTCTATCAGTTGAAATGTGACTGCTCAGCTGTACCTGCCAGTTGTGTGTTGCGTCTTTTGGACTGTAGGAAACAAAGCACTAGCCTCGTTTCTGTAATGCTTACTTGGTTTTGAAAAGGACAGTTTGAACTCCAGGCCGTTTTATGTACAGTATGTCGTCTTCCACAGCTGACGGGAACACATCACCCTAAATTACAGTAATGATTGAATCACAACAGCCTATCTCAAGAGAGTCTCAGGAAGGAAATTAATCAATATTCCACTTACAGTGAGAGTATGAAACCATTTCAAGTGTCTCTTTAATAACTTTGCACTCCAGTGCACTTTTTCTAGATTGAAAAAAGTTAATCAGTTAGCATATCAAGCGAGTTCCAAACTCATGCTCACCTTTGATTATTTCCAAGGTGACAACAGCAAACCTGCTCATGATTAATGTTTCTGTTTCTGATGTGATTAATTGTTCTCTCTGTGAATGCAATGCAGTTAAAAGGTGGGGGTGCATAAAACAGGACATAGACTAAGTAATAACAAACATTTCAACTAATTTGAGCACTGCTGCCAAAACTAAGACTTCAGATGGATCAATAATCTACCAGCCCAATGATCAAGATGGTAGATCAAGATGGTAACCTCCATGGTGCTCTTATTTCAGGCAGTATGTCAGCTCAGCCTATAGTTATTCTGAGCAATAAAATCCAGGCCAATATGTTTCTTTGTGTAGAGTTTTGACAACAAGAAGAGCATGTTTGATTGTACAAATTGCAAATAGTTATAGGATACTGAAAGCTTTAAATTCATGGGTGTACAGTACATAAGGGGAAAAGGCATTGTTCTGAGGAAGAGCATTGATCTGAATCGTTGCCAATCTTACTGATGCTTCTTTGCTTTATTTCAGTGTGATTTCATATGTTACCACTTCAAATAGCAGCAATGAAACAGAACAGTGCTTTTTTTAAGAGGCCATTGTCTGTTTGCATCTGGGAATTGATTGCTAAGATTTCAGCTCTCCTTTCGCCTGTATACATTTTCTCTCCTCTATGTTATGACAGGCAGTCTGAGATTACCCATTCTATTCTGTTCTTTTCATTTCTGTCTTTAGTTTGATATTCTGTTTGAATTTTAAGAGTTTAAAGATGTGATGAAACATGAAGGATTTCAAAGAGTGAAATCAATAGAAACATAGATTTGGGGTTCACAGAAGTGGTGTGTGGACAAGTAACTGCTGCACTTTTTAGCTTTATCATATTGTTACCTCTTCTGTTTCATTGATGAACTTGCTGTTTTATTTTCATTTTATTTTTTATGTATTTGTATGCTTCACGAAACATTGTTTTTTTCTTTTAATAAGTGTCTTTTCGCAGTACATGTCTTCAGTTGCTAGATGCACAAAAAAAGTGTAACACTGAACAATCCATTAAGGAAAAAAGGTCATCTTACGACTTTATGACACTAGCCTTCAGAAGACATTATTGTAAAATGCATTAAGAAACCAAGTCTGGTCAGAATGGTCAAGAATGGTCAGCCTTTGCTTTATCATTCCAGATCATTCGAGGACATTGAACCTTCCAATACATTAATCACTGAATTGAGCCTTAATTCTGGTGAGATTAATTAATTCTGGTGCTTAGATTTATTAAGGATTAGCAAGAGCAAGCACTTGAAATGGATGAGTCAAGACTGGCTACCCCTGATTTAGATTGGCACTGCCATAACCACAGTTCAAAAAAAGTCTACCTCCTCTTTTTCCATTCCTTAATTCTAAGAGTGACAGTGCTTAAAACCATATACCTTATAAAAGTCCAAATAAGAACATTTTAACTAGCAAATCCTACATTACATTAATATGTATCTTTATAGCCATGATACCACCTCCCCAGGCTGTCAGATTGTTTTTCTTTGTAAACAAGCCAACTTGGTTTTACTTAGTAGCCTCCTGCTTTGTGCAGTTTGAGAATATTTCACCATGTGGCCTAGCCTTTTTGTTTTACAGTACTTTTGTTCTTTTATGCGTAAGTCATTTTAATACCCTTGCTATTGCTGCGCTGTAAGAATAATTTTTAATAGGGAGTCAAGGATAAGTTATATCCTTTTATTACTTTCACCTCGGGCTTTAAGGCACTGATGCCATGTACCAGCTTGAATATAATGACAAGATTGTATATATCTCATACGCTTTTTTGCCCTTTGGGCTTAGAACAATGATCTAAGGCAATGATTATAAAACTTAGTTCATCTCGAGGCAGCCTAACAGCATCTACAACAAAGCAGAGCCCCACTGGCAGATGAATGATAACGACTCCAGTACTGTAGGTAATGGTTTTGATGAGGGCGTGTGTGAAAATGTCTGGTGATTTACCCTAAATATTGTCATGCAGAGATATTAACTACTTTGTGTTTAATCTATTATTTTTATTGCACATCACATCTGAATTGTAGTTGCAGGAAGCTTGTTATGTTTGATGTAATGAGGCAGCTAAATTG
Organism: Lepisosteus platostomus; assembly: GCF_059453375.1. NCBI lineage: Eukaryota > Metazoa > Chordata > Actinopteri > Semionotiformes > Lepisosteidae > Lepisosteus > Lepisosteus platostomus. Next base: position 8,266,860 of record NC_142628.1, read on the forward strand.
TTTCAGTTTTCCTACATATTAAAGCTCCCGCGATTTATTCTGCTTCAGCAAGCTTCAGTTTTGAGATTCCAACTCCACGTCTTGGAGATGAAGTGCTCATCATTTTACAACCAAAAAAAATGCCATTAGAGTGTGCATAACAACTTTAACTTCATTAATTACATAAGTCATTAAATCCAATTACAGGTAAGATAATATAACATCAAGGATTGTATAACCTCACAAAACAGATGCATAGCTTAAACAAGGTAATAGTGAGCACTAAAGCGTAAAGAAAACTTTAATAAATATCCATTAGCAATACATTTTGTAGAAATAGAACAGAAGGAAGAGTGAGTTCTATGATCCCTGTGTAAATGGGGAGATTATATATACTGTATATATAATGCTGTTTAGCTGATAGCACTCAACCATTTTTTTACCAGCTGTGATGTTAAAATGTGATGTTGAATGACTTTTTGCAAACTGTTTGTGACAAATGACAAAGATCTCATTTCTCCACCTGATCTGCTGTGTAGTGGGGCTGAAGGCACCGAAAGGCTGCTTTGCATCTCTCTCTGGGTGCTGCACTTCAGAGGTAGATGAGCTGTGATCCTTTCTACACTTGGAGGGCTTTGGGATTCTTCAGGATAACAAGTGTAGTATAAATACAAGGAATCGTGAATTTATTTACTACTAAGAATGATTTATTTATTAAATGTAAGTACTACTAAGAATACAGAGAGCATGCAAATGAATACAAAGCTATTTAGTAAAAGTAAACTCCAAAAGGTGTTTTAAGAATTACAATTATAAAAATTATCTCTTGTTCTACACTGAACATAGGATCAAATTTAATTTATAACTATTTAGCTCTAATCAACATTCCTGGTCAAAAACTGGTATATTAATGGAAATTATTAGGAAGTGTCCTTCAGTGTTTTAAAACTTTAGATCCAACAACAAATAATGTTACTAACATCTCCTTTTTTTAACACTTACTTTTAATTGATTAATGGGGGATAGTTAGCTGGAGAGTGATGGATTAAAATGAGGAACCACCCCTGGTGATCCAGGATTTTAAATCCTGTGGGCAAGTAACAACCTCAATCAGCTCATTATTGGCTTAGTTTGTCCAGTTCAACAGCTTCTCCCAGATCTTCAGATGCTGGTACTTTCTTTGTTTTTGGTACAAACCTGTGAAATATCTACCATATTAAATATCTATCATGCCCAGTTTACAGTGTTGTAGAAAACGTAACATTAAGGCAGTTCAAAATACAGACATGGTACTGAGAATTTGACTGCATGGAACTTTATAGATCAATCAATTAACTTGTTTGAATCCATAGATTTGCTTGCTGGTATTATTCTAAAACAATCTCATTATAAATGACTCCAAAATGCATGTCAAAAAGAATTCCTTCAGTGCCTCAATTAGAGTAATTAGAGTGTGGTGTCCTAAATTTAAGGGTTGCAAATCATAGTTAAGAATTTTAACAAAAGGTTGTGTTCTATTCTTATTTTATTTTTAAAATAAAATGTCCGTCTGGACATGATTGAGTTGTGTCTTAAACATTGCAAGTATACACAAGTATAAAAGTCCACTAGTAATTATAAAATGGGAAAGTTGTTGACTCCTTATCCATTAGAAAAAAAAGGTTTGTGAGGTAAAAGCCAGTGTCTGTGTTTGCAAAGCCACGCAGGGTGGAATGTACTGCTATTAAATTTAATGGGGTCATGAAGAGTCTAAAATCACTCTGCTGCCATATATAAAAGATTAAAAAATAATTATGTTGTATAACCAACTCAAGACAGGGCTCAGCTATATAATCATCAGAGAGTGTTATGAAGTTTCATTTATCCCTATAGATTACAAAGCTCAGAAAATTTTAAATGCAACTTAAAAGATGGGTATTCCTTTACAGCTATGCTATGGAGACAGTGACATTGGTAATGAAATACATTTGCGTTGTTTCCAACAGTTTCATTTAATATTTTATTTAATAAGACACTCATATTTATTTGATATGTGTATGTTATTTGTTAATACTCTACATCATTTGAAAGATTTCTCCATGTTGTTCAACTCTCTGCAATGTTTTAAGAAACCTTTGAAGAAGCAGTCATGGTTCTGCGTTGATATGATAACCTTTATTTTTACCTGGAGAAATAGCAAAAATATTAAAAAATGTCTCACAAAGGATAATATTCATATTCAAACAAGCTATGCCGAATGGATTCTTGCATTTGCATACTTTTCTGTGCTCTTATTAGTCACTAAAACCTAATTTTCAAATTATTTTGAACATATCTAACTTGTTAACTATTATTTGGAAAGTGATTTATGCTGGATTGTATGCACAGTATAAGCTATAAGTGTACAGTATAAGTGCACTGTGCTTTTCATAATTTTGTGCTAAATGTCATTGTTTGTCATATTATAGATGAGTGCAGTGTCTGGGCTTTGGTAAGCATCTGCACAGTATCCTCCAAAGTCTGTAATCCTTTATTGTAGCTCCAGAGTAGTTCCCTTTCTACTCACTGGACAAAATGAGGGATGTGCAGGGGCTGCTCACAGAGCCTGCGAAATTAAAATCAGTCTTTCCCTCCTAGGCATCACCTGGAGCCTTGTCAGTTTGGATCAGGTCCAGTGTTTTTCTACCAAACTCAACAGTATCACAAACAGTAGACCGTACCAAAAGCTCAAGAGCACGCTGAGCTCTCTCAACATGGCTTGCCTGGCCAGGTGAGCTGTAAAACTCTCCATCTGACTGTTTTTCCTGAACAGGGGGAACAGAAAGAAATTAGTTATGCTTAATGGCCAGATGCTCAAATGGTCATTTATAGAACATGTGCTATTCTTCCACGTGCAGTATTTCAGCTGAACTGGAAAGGAATGGCAATGCTTCTGAGTTGCATGCTGTAAAGTTAAAATTTCAATGGAACAAGCCCACATGACCTTAAGAAAAAAGACAAAGAAACTGTGACTATTTTTAAATTAAATTACTTTTATTTATTTTTATTGCCTGCCAGATGCCAGAGGTCTGCCAACATTCCAACATTTCTATGACTTCCAATCATGAAGTCAAATACAAAAATACAAAACAGAAAAAGACTTAAGAGTTGTTCAATTTTATGAACCAAAGACTACAAAAAACAGCAGTTTCAAAATACTTAAGTCTACCAAGCTTTCCTTTTCTTCATTTCTTATTTTCGATGGCTAATTGCCTGCATAAATCTAATGTCTTGAAGATGTTTAATGAGGGTTCTACACATAATAAAGCTATTCAATTTCCTGATTTCCAAAGGCTAAAGGATTAGCCTCTAAATAGCCTAGAAACCGTGCTTCTGATTTAATCATGTGCATTACTAATGTACAATCTTCCTACAACACGAAAAAAGAAAATTAAAAAAGTACATCAGACTTCATAGTTTAAAAAAAGGTAAATAAAAAGTAAAGTAAAACTGTTGTTAAATCCAGCCATTTCCCTGTGAAACAAGTTTTCATTAGTTTTAATGTTTTTCACGTTTTGATAAACTAAGGTGAAGAGTTTTGAATTGTTATTAAGTCCAGATAATTGGAAAGTCTCTGTGGAATCTTGATTGGCCTCCTTTAAAGGATAGAATCCATGGAGATGCTGCAGTGCTCTAGTGTGATTTGTGAATCCATTACAGCAAATTAACAACAAGTTGTGCCATTTGATGTATTACTTTAAATAGTTTTCCGGAGGTTCATCAAACACAGCAGAATAAAGGTCTCTAACTGCATTATCAGGAAAAAATTGTGCTGCTTAAAAAAGCAACTGCATAAATTACTGTCTTTTGAAAAGCATGAACTTAACAAATGTGACATAACTTGCACCCACCCATTAGGGGAAAGCAGCTGATAAGGGTCATGGCAACACAGAGCGGAGGATTGTGCATTGTGGATGGGATATTGCTGCATAACTTGCATTGTGAAATATCAGGGGATAAATTAAGTGAAAAGAAAAAATTAGGGGTGACCATTTTTATGGCAAAAATTATACAAAAAAAATAAAGATAGGTAATGTGATTATTTTTTGCAAAGACATAAAGGCTTCAGTAAAACACTTAACCACCATCTTTTACTGGTTTTGAAATAGGTTTCAGGTCTGATTGGATAAGGGGAAAGTCTCTTATGAATTAGAATTGGGTTAAATCCCCTTGGTTCTCTTTACTCTGCTTTCAGTTTTCCATACTGTTTATCGCCAGCTGAAGTAAAAAGTGGTGAAGTAGTAAAATCTTCTGTATTTACGGTTTTCACAACCAGTCATGTGTTGGCTCCGGAATTCTGCCACCATGAAACACAGCATTCTGATTTTCATGCAGTGCTGTGAAGCTGAATGACCTGAATGACTGCAGAAGGCTCTTGACTAGGAAAGGATGGCAAGAAAAATAAAACTTGTGATTAATCATCAGTCCCTCTCCTTGCCTACGATAATACAGAAGTATGACAAATATAGAAAGCTGTAATATTCAAGCTCATTGCTCTGCCTCACTGTGAAATACTGCCAGTGACTGCTCCGATAACCTTTCTTATTAATCTTACCTCAGCCTGGTATCCCACCATCACTGCAATATCAAGATGTTGAATAAGCAATGTCATGTTTCTCCTTCCAAGTTTGTCTAACTTATTAACCTACATGGTCTGGCATGAAGAAAGGTTATTTGTGGACAAATGTCCTTAAAGTTGAGAAAGCCAATGTGCAGAAGAACAGAAAGACGGACAATAACAATAAGGTGAAGTTGACAGCATATGGAGGAAGCATCTGGTCTTATAGTTTAAGTTGACAGTTATTGTTAGTGTTACTCACTGAAAAGGAATCTTCAATATGTATTACATCTTACCTGAAATGTATTGTACGCCATTTTATTTTTTGACAGAAACAGGATTTTTAGTATATATCAAAAACCAAAATGGGTTTTTGAATGCGTTATTAAATTATTTAAGTGGTTTCACTTTTAATTCTTCAACTTTACTGTTACTCGTTTGGACTACTGATTCTCTGTCTAACATGAGCTGTGCTGTAGATGCTGTGGGGTTTCATGGTGTAAAAGATAGCAAGTGTAACGAGAGCCGGTCCAGGCTCCTGCGAGGCGTGGTTGAGGACCCTATACAGACGGTATAATCCGGAAGTAAGTGGAGAAGAACATCCGGGGAAGGTACAGCAGGATTGGATGGGTAAGCAGACAGGGGGGCGTGACGACGGTGATCCGGTGCTCAGGGGGCGTGGCAGAGCCAAACAGGTCTAAACAGTCCGAAGGGGGGAATCCAGGGCGCAGTCCAAAGTCCAAAATCAGGGGATCCATCCAGGACAAAACAAACACAGTTTAAATCCGGAATGGGATACGGAACAGGGACAGGGAATAAAAGCAGGATAAGGAGGCCAGGCGCTCTGAGCCCCGGACTCAGATGGTCAGGACGCCGTGATGAAGCCTGTGCGGTCGGGTCTCTCCTGGACCCGCTGGTAGGCCGGTTTCCGGGCGTCCACCTCCCAGTGCTGAGCCCGGAATTGCGAGAGCGCCCGGCTTAAATAAGGAGACAGAACAGGGGGCAGGGGCATGTAATCAACTCAAATAGGAAGGGGAGCGCCCTTGAGGGGAGGGATTACGATCGTGACAGCAAGTGACTTAACTGAGCTTGTGTTTTGGAGGATGGTGTGCTTGCCTCTTCTCCCCCTTTTACTGTAAGATTAAGTTTAAGGTATGGAAATATGTACAAAAAGAAACAATTCGTTTGTCCAAATTTTAAAACAAGGCAGAGAAAGAAATGGAGTCTGTGGTTCTGTTTCTCCTGTGAAAATCTTTTTTTTCTTATGTTGAGCAACGAAACAACTATAGTTTCAGGAAATATGTCTGAATACCATAGAACACCACTGACTTGAAAACTTTCATTTATCTACCCAATGAACTTGGACCAAACCCAAATCTTTTGTGTAATCCATCAGGACTGAATTTATGTTTAATTTTTTTCGGGAATGGTCTTCAGAACCTTTTTAAAAATTAATCCTCTCCTCAGAATAAAGCATCTCCGTTTAGTTTTTCTCCTATTGTCATTTTATGTTCACACTAATCACTGCTGTATTTGTAGGCTGGTTTAGCCATGCAGGAGAAGGGGAATTTACATTCGTTATGCTACCAAGATTTACAGTATTCATCAAAATTTAATCTGGATGGGTAAATGTATATTTGTCTTTGAATCATCTGTATGATCATATTGTGGACTTAAGAACTCCCTACTTTCATTCTGGTTGTAACTGTGAATTTGGAAACATACAGATCATACCGGTTTCTACTTTCTTGTAGAAAAGCCAATTTTAGAGGATTTTTGTCCTACGTTAACAGTACATCACAAGTTTCTTGCTTATATCTCATTTAGGTTTGCATTTTGTTTTTGTATCCCCTGCTTCTACATGACCTAACTAACCAGATGACAGTATTTTGCTAAAGCTACAGAATACCTTCAACTTATGCTGGACTCTGCCTTTCTTACCCATCAAACACAATGTGAATTTCCTTATCCTGCAGGCTTTGCAATTTACTTGAAGGGGTGCTCATTCTGGATCGATTGCTTCATCCACTTACAGTTGAGCTCAGGAGTCAAGGAAGCTACTTTATGTTCAACATAAACAGGGGATGCCATGAGAGGGCTGTAAGGCCTGTGGTTTTCCACAGAGGTACAGTGCAATGAGGCTATGATGGTCGTTCACTGTTTCCAGGAAAGAACCCCAACATTAAATTAGACTCTTTAGGTTAAACATTAGATGCTCATTTATATTTGCTGTTGGAGGGTCGCACACCTACAGCCTTAGTTTGCTTGATATCACGACAAAATAAAAGCAATTTGTGACAAGTGGCTCAATTAAGGGATAAATAGGTATGAACTTTTCCAAGAGGGAAAGGATGGAGAATGTGTGATCTGTAAACCTAAGAAACTTAGACACATTGAGGCAGAATATTTTAAGCACAGTGGAATCGTAAGAATTACAGCTTCCCACAGTAACATATGTTTGGAGATACCTTGGAGAACATTTTAAATAGCACCTTGAAAAGACCAGGACAGCACTGTTTCCCATTCCCCAGCATTGTAAGTGCTTAGATTGCTAATGTGTTGGATTAGGCCTCTTAGGGATTTGTGACGTAAAGTTTTCCAATGTGCTTCTGCATGAAGGGCAAATGTCTTTAGTGGCTTTCAGGCATCTGGACTGTTAAACCCAAAGAGGCTCATTTTAGAAATTAATTTGAAAATAGGTTCTAAATAAAATTCTTTATATGCTTTTTAAATGTGACTTTCTGCACTTTATCCTGCTTAAATGGCTTTACTGATAAGGTTTTACCAGTTGCAAAATGAGTCATTCTGATTTGCTCTTATCATAACAGAATCTTACCATGAGGTGGTAGCCGTCCACAGACAGAAGTCCTTTTTCTGTAGCTGTATTCTTCTGAGGTATTAATATCAAGCTTTTTTTTTTCTTTTGTGCTTTCATACAATATTAAAGAAAAAAGAAAAGTGAAAAACATTGTTATTAAAAATGCTTGGATAAGTGAGTAATCTCTGAAGGAAAAGTTTTCTTTCTAATGTTAATTATATTTCTAATACAAAGTGCATTAAAGTGTTGATTACAAAGCACGTAATATTAAAAAAATTTTAAACAATTATAATTGCAATTACTTTTACAAATTATTCTCACTAAATATCCAATATAAACACTAACTTGGGTAATATTTCTACGATATTCATTCGGAATTTCTTAGTAGTGGGCAATTTTTAGAAATTGTACTGTATCTTTCTTGTATAGAGAGTTTTAAGAGGATGGAACTGTTATATAATTTGCATTCTCATCAAAACAAATTGTAAAACTGCAGTTAGACACAAAACTGCACTGAAGCAGTTTAAACAAGACAATGTCCCCAACAGCTTGTTTGTACTTGATATACATGTGCTAATATGAGAATATCAAGTTAGGAAGTTTATATTAGGAAGTTGTGTCTGTGGGTGAGCTGCAAAGGAACAATCAGATGTAAACCTTCCACTGAAAAGTAAAAAGAAATGTATGTTAGCATCTGAGTTGCTTAAGTTTGTCAGTTTCCTCACTTTGAGCCTAATGCAATTCACAATGGCATATTGGAATGCTAGAAATATTCTTTCATTACCTAGAATCCCATTTTAGAAGTGTGAAAGGAAACCCCCTATACCATAATATCTCTGGGTTATTGGTTCTCTCCAACATCATGGCCACAGATTTCATGTAACCATGGAAACTTTGAGGAGAATATTTTCTGTCAGAGAAGAGGCAGGACAGTATAAGTGATTCTGTGGTTAGTCTGTGATGCTTTTCACAAACTATATGTGCTAAAATGTAAGATTACATTAATCTCTGATTTGAATTATTCTTTCAATTTCATTTTAATCATCACATTTAAGTTTTTTTTATGACTTGGTGGCTTTTTCCTCAAGAATCCTAAACTTCTTTTAGTGTGCTTGTTCTTCAGTGGTTATAAAATAAACATTTTGAAAAATACCGAACAAAAAAGGGGTGAAACGTACATTTTAAACCTTGCCATAATTTAAAAAAGATTAACAGCATAGTCTGATGTACTGGCAAGAATGAGGTAATTTTACATTTCTCAAAATAACATTATGTCCAGAAGAGTAATTAAGCGGTGGAGGCAAGGCCAAACTGAGTGTTACATTGTCTGTGATTTAAGTCGGTGATCAAATAACTTAATTAATTAAGGCATTAGGTCAGACCACAAGTAGAACTTGACAATCTAGACACCACTAGTTCAAGGCTATGTAAACTCATTAGCCAAATGTAACTAGAATTTGCTAAGCTGCTGGCTCAAATCTGGCCAAATTGCACTGGTGCTCTTGGCTGGGATTGAGCCTGCCTGGCTATCCCTCAATTCTAGGGCACATAATAATGGCCTCCAGGAGTTACCGACTGTGAATAAGTCATAAGATACCATTGCTCCCTTGTGTCTGCAGTGTTGTGGGTCTTGCAGTGTGAAAAAAGATGTTTGGCTCTAGCCACATGCATTCTGGAGGAGAGCATGGACAGTCCTCACTGCCTGGGGGCTGTTATGAGTGAAGTAACGGTGAGCCGAGTTGATGAAAGGTTGATAAATCTCAGTGGTAATGGAATAAAACATAAAATTGGCAGTTTTAAACATAAAAAATCTTTTTTGGTAACTATTCCTAATGATCTCCTAAGGATGAGTGGTTAAAATATATAGCTTACTGTAGATATGTTTAGCAGTCTGTCACTGTGGTATAATACAGGGAAACTGGTGTCCTGCAAAAATATCTATGGCGCTGGAAAACCCTAATGCCATCTGCATGTTTCATCTGCTGAAGATAATACCACTTTGTTTTGAGAAGTCAGTATTTCAGAAAAATTGCCATAATTTAAAAATTTCTTGAGGGAAGCCAATGAGAATGGCAAGGAAACTATTAAGAAGTGCAAATTAAGTGCAAAATACAAGAAATTATAAATGCAGAAAAGTACTTAAATACAATAGGGCAGTCCAGAAGCCTGAAATATATTGTATGGTGTTGTGTGATACAATCTGAGTTCAGTATGTCTCACACATTGATATTACTCACTGGCAGCATAATGTGGTGCTGGTGCTTTTCTACACCCTGGGAATCTGACGGTTTAAGGTTACAATTTTTGTTTTAATGAAACTGTGAAGTGGCTTTTCAATCAAACTTCAGTTTTTTTACCTCTGCTTGTACCTGCTGGGTTCCCTGTGGGAGCGACCTGAACAGAGTGCTAAAGTTGAAACCAGGTCACGGTTTTCAACAAGTTCACAAACCTGTCAGTTCCCTGCCACTGACAGAACGTATCAAAAGTGTCACGCAGAATATTTATTGAGGTAAAACTTGTGAAAGATGGTAAGAGTTCTTTGTTTTGATAAGAAATGTTACTTTTTTCAAAATGACAAGTGTTCAGTTCACTTTCACAAAAATGTTGATGAATCATGCTTCACAACAATTGATTGGCAAAACTGTTACACCTTATAAATATGACAGTTTTTTTTCCTGTATGTTAGATATACAGTAGAACTGTTTGAACTGCTGTCATATGTGACATTCGGACCCAACCATATTGGTTATACAGAAGCTCGACATATTTCTCTCAAGATTCCTTTTTCATGGCATGATTTAAGAAGGTTGTGCATTATTTATGTGTGAATTATAACTTTTGCTACAGTTTCATCTGCTCACGTGACTCATTTCCAAACCCTATTCATGGTTTCAAAAGAAGATGTGTCCTTATTTTGTAGAACTGTATATATCCCAGATATACAGTAATTCCCTCATGACATGTGAACAATAAACCCCTCATTCTCAGTAACCCAGAGTCTGAAGTTCTTATTTCTAAACTGGATTCAATTTAATAATAAAATAATAGTTTTGAAGATTTTCATAAAACTAAAATCTGTTCTAATTCATTGGAATCATTAGGAAGCCTTATGAAAATAAACATGCAAAGCTGTGTAAGCCCAATTTAAGAAACCAATGTTCCGAATCGGTGTTGGAAAGTCTGGTGTGAGAGCAACTGGAGACGAGAGACATGTGGCATAGCTGTCATGCATCTTTCTATGCTTGAAGAGTTTTACAGAGTGACTAACCTACACAGATGCTCTAACACAAAAAAATGTTAATTAATAAAACCGTGTGCCTAATTTGCTCCATATAGATTCAAACCTGTAATCCAGACAAATCAACTGTTATGAAAGGAATAGAATGTGTGGGTCAGAATATTTGTACTGTACCTCTTTTATGTGTATTGAAGGAGATGAAACACTCGACTCACCCAGTGTCACCTAAGTTTCAATTATCCTGTCTCGGAAAGGTGTGACTTTATTATGCAGAAGTTATAATAAAACCAATTAACTCCACAAATAAGTCTAACTGTCCCAGCTTGGGAACTCGGAAGAAAACATAGTAAAAAAGAGGGCCAACAGAGTCACTCGAAGCAAAGAAAAACAAAATAAGAGGTGGGGATATTTGAGGTACAGTAACTCTTCAGAAAGCTATTAAAAAGGATGAGGGCAGAGCAAAATGAGAAAAGAGAAAAAAGCCAGAAATGTGCCCGGTGCGACAAACTTTCTATCACTGACTTCAGTACACTGTATAAAAGTATAACAATATCCATACTGATCAGCATCAATATCAGTTCAAAAAGGCAATATAAACACTATTAAGCAAAGACAGAGAGTCCACCACCTTGTCCCATAAAATAACAAGACAATAAGTACAGGACCAGATTTCTGAATCCCTTCGATTTATAAAAAAGAAAAATAGAGGAAAAAGCAAACTCCTTTTTCATAACCCTTTCTACAGTCATTTCTTGAGAACTTCCATAAAGGTAGATAAGAGCGTATCAAATAGAAGCATTTTCCCTTTGTTTAAGGGCTAATTTATCATGATAAGTCAATCTTCACAACATATTGAGCAAACAAAGCTCCTTTTTTGAAGGATTGAATTTGCTCCATTTTTACTTGGCTTTTGTTAAAACATCCTGAATAAACAGCAGTCAGGATCCATTGTAGATGATTCAGACTTTTTTCTCCTGGCAGCCTGGTGTAGTCTTCTTATCCCCATAGAGGAACAACAACACTTCTTGGTGAATGACTGGGCCCTGGAGTGAGTCCAAGTAATCCGTGAGCTTGTTCAATATAAAATGGATCAGGGGTATGTGCTGAAAGCAGCATTTTTACTTTAGGAATTTAAATGGAGAGCCAGAGCCAGAGCCAGATCCTTCCCCCCTTCCCAGGCCCACAATTTCTCAGCTTATGGATTTTGTCCCTCCTGGTTCTGGTCTTCATGAGCAGGCTGGGGTGGTGGGCTTATCTCCGCATCTGCTGATGGCTGTGTTGAGACCTGCGTCTGAGCCCTCTTATTACCAGCCACCGTTTTGTGTGAATGAGAGGAGGCAAGAGAAGGAGGAGATTCCTTGAATCGCAGAGATTCTCTGAGGTGCACATTTTCTACGATTAAAATAAACCGTATATTCTAAGGAGTTTCTCTGGAAATGAAATGGAGAGAAAACTGAGGATAAGAAAAAAGATAAGATCAATATGGAGCTCTGAATGAAGCAGCCATCACGCCTGTGATGCTCACTTTTTTGTTTGTGTTGTTTTATTAACTGTACACAATGTACAGTGTAAACATGGATTCTCAACCAGTCTGACAGTATCCAGCGCTCGTAGAGCATGATGGTTTTATAATTAGAAACTCTTTTTTTAATTTCAAGGATAAATAGCTCAGATTTGTAGTGTTGGGGTTATCATATTGTGGTCAGATTTTGTCAAGTGTGTGTATCATAAATTGCCAAACAAATGTTAAACTTGTGTTTTGGAAAACTAACAAAAGTGTGTTTCTTTAAATCCATATACATATTTCCAGCATGCACAGAACTGTAGTGGATTTCCTGTATTTCTTTTAACTGTGACATTTCTAAGATATTTATTATAAATATATTACATTTGTGAGAAATAGAATGGGGGTTAGATACAACTAATTTGTAAAATACTCCAGAAGGTGCTGAATGAAATCATTTTCAGACATTTTACATTGTTTTCCCTTGCAAATGAGCAAAACACATCTCCGTAACTTTGTACTTCTTGCCTATCAGCTTTCACTATTAAAAGAATTACCTGCTATCATCTTTATAAAGCTTCACAGGTAACTGAATTCATTGCCATTTCAAACAAAATTGGCTTCTTCACATACGCTGTTAGAAAATTCTCTTTGTTTCTATAATCATATAGTGCAAGGGATTAGTTTGTTTTTTCTCCACAGCAAAATCTTTTTTCCTTTTGTTTGAGGAAGTGTATGCCATTACTGAACTTGATTATATAGCTGTAGTGCTCCCTGCCTCAACAACACAGGCCCAAAAAATACTCAAAGCCTGTGGATTCATCCTGGGCATGCTGATGAATTGCACTACTTTACTGTAGGTGTTTACTCTCATTTTCCATGGGCAGCCTGTGTGTCGGAGTGAACACATGCCAGAGGAATTGTTTTTATGAAGGCTAGGAGGAGAGGGTGCGAAATGAAGGGCGATGACCCAGAATAAGCAGAGTTTTGTTGCAGTCTATTGCACGTATCCAGAAAATGTGTATATTGTACAGTAAGCAGCGAACACGCGCAGCTCCACGCATTTCTGAAAGTCTGCAAGCAGTATGAGGCTAATCTATAAGGCTGTTTTGAAAGAAAGGGAATATTAATAGGTGTGACTTCTATCTTCAAAATATTATTTTTTATCATGTTTGTTGCTTTTGTCAGTGTTTGTGTTTTGCCTTTTTTAACTCCATGAATTGCTAGCGCAGAACCTTCCTGGTGAAAGCAATGATTAAAAATAATATTCAGCAATACCAAGGCACCCTTACCCACCTCTACACTGATGTTGTTCTTGCTTCATCATCTGTTCACACTGTTTTTACAGTGTCTTTAACTGATATTTAATTTAACAGGTGAAGGATAGTTGCTGTCTCATGTGACTCGGTCCTTTGTTTTTGACTGGTGTGGAAAGATGGGGGGGGGGGAAGTCTTCTTTGCAGCACAACAAGCCAACAGTTCAGTTTAAAACTTTTATCCTTTGATCATATATGAATAAAAAGAACTGCAGTATCTGTAAAGAGAAGGATGCATTTCCTCTGAGACCATATGATGAATGTGGTTTAAAAATTGATAGTAGAGATGTTGGTCTTTGAAGCACTGTCTCTTTGTCTTTTTATACTCTCACTTGTCTGCATGTGATGTCCATTTTGGAAGTTTGGAATTAGATTTACATTTGTGTTAAGTCTTGAAATTATATACATTTTAAGGGGCACACAGGATCCCATAATAATAATCGAAAATACACCTTGTTAACTACATATCCCACTGTTACTTGATAGCAGCTATGCGATTACAACTATTACATTACAATTGTACAATTTATCAAGTAGACAGGATTATTGAAAACATTAATAGTTCTAATCTTTAATGACATGCAAAGTGTTATCTCTTAGCAAAGTGTTATCTAGGTAAGCTTCTTTGTTTCCTTACATTCTTGAACGTTTAAATTGATTTCTTCTGGAAAAAAAAAGATCACTGCAGTAACCTATTCCAAGCAAATTTAGCAAAGCTGAAAATGGAAAACCCTGCATTGTTATGCCAGTTTTCCGGAACACTGTAGCACTGTGCCAGCGCTGTTATGTGATCAGGAGCATTCTTCAGTAAGTAAACAAACTCACTGAAGTGGCCGTGAACTGCAGTGTCAGGACCATTCCAAAACTGATGCTGAAAGCCTAGAATACACCCATTCCAAGTCACCAATTCCAATCAATATCTCAGAAAATAAGTAGTAGGGAGACAAGGAAAAAAAAAACCTTCTGGCAACATGAAGGAAATAAAATAGAAACATGACAAAAATAGGCTACATTTCATTGTGCAAGGAGCTTCCCGCTGTCTTTTTAATTTCCATCTGTAAGTTTCTTACGTTAAAAAAAATAAAATCATCACTAAAACAAACAAAACAGGGCTCTGCCTTGATGCTTCTTAGAGAATGTTTGTTACCATGGTTATGATGATATGTATCACTTCATCTCTTTCATCCAAGGTTGGACCGTTTTCTTGGGGATATTCCAGACAGCTTTTAGCATTCTGTGGTTTGTATTGGATATCTCTCTGGAATGGCATGGAAATATCATGCAGTGTGAGTTCAAATTGAAAAAGCTGGATTTTGTTTCTTCTTTGGTGTCACTTGCACTGCTCGTCTGACACTTACGCAAGGTCTCCCTTGCAAGATTAGAAGAGCAGAGGAAATGTTAGAGACCTGTCTCTTAAGAAAAGAGTGTTTACTAAGCGATAAAGTATAAGAGATAGATAAGGCTGTGTGTGTGTGCACTGAGGGTTTCACTGAGGTACTGTGTATCACTGGGGGGGTGTCTAGGTGTGTGTGCTTCAGTGAGTGTGCATGTGAAGAACTATTGAGTTCAGAGGGGCCTGTCCCCTGTGCTTTTCAGGCTTCAAGGTCTTGCTGTTCTTACGGTTGCCATGGATATGCCCACTGGAAAGTCAGACATTATTACATCCAGGTGTGTCAGCTGCAGCACTCTCACCGCTGCCTGCTTCAACAATTTTAGATGGGCATTTATCTCTGTCAGGAACTGTCTGAGCTCAGAGCTTCTCCAACTGCTGGGACTGTCAGATCGCTGAGCAATACACATGCTGATGTTCCAGTGCCCCAGAAACATGTGAATAAAAAATTAAATGTGGAATGTATTTAGAATTTTATGGTTCTGTTTTAAATATTGTCATTGTTGGTGATCATAGCCGACATGAGCCATCCATGTTCGGTTGACTTGCGCTAGTGAGGGTCCTCATGGTTAACGCTGCGTATTTTAAAAATACTGAATTCACCATTTTGACAAGATGAGGTGTGATGGTGATGCCTTCATAGCAGACCACAAGTGGGATCAGTGAGCACAGCAAAAGCCATTGCTTTTGTAATGTTCCGTTATGCTCTAGAGTAGCATGAATTGAGAAGAGATGCATAATAAGGAAAACTGTGGAAAAACATGAAAATCTTTCAATGGAAGTTTGTTCAGCTACTTTCATACATATTTCACACAGACAGAAATGATCCTTCAGCCTTACTATCATGCTAAGACAACCTGTTACCAGATTCTGTTAAATAAACATGAGTAGAACATGGATAATCACAGTGTTTTTCTGAAGAATACAAAACAAAAACTAAAGGCATAAGAAAAAAGTCATACTGTAAATGATGTCACCCAATAGCTCACACCTACACAACCTTATTGGATTGTCAAAATCTGTAACTGTATCTGTAATGCAGGTTAACAATATTGTAAGTACAGTATGGCAAAATAGTGCCTCACATACAGTACATTACAACCAAGTCTGTAAATAGAAATCAGCTTACAGTGTAAACAGATTAAGCCTGGAAGTTAAAACCGTGTCAAACTCAACAACTTTAAGTGATCATTTGAAAGGTCATTAGAAAGTATTTGAAGTGAATTTACTAGCTCTGTTATTGAGTCCATGTTTAGTGATCAATCCTTTATTTGACCTTGTTGACTCACCCAAAGCTCAATTGTCATTTATGTGGCCCTTATTAGATTCTAATATCTGCAAATCTAATATCTGATTCATATATAATATCTGCTTCATAACACCTATCTGGCATTTGCCTTTATGAATCCAGCTGCCACTTCTTTTATAGATGTCCTTTATTAAATACCGTGGGTGCAGACAGTCACCTGGGTTTGAGAAAATGTCTTACGTTTTGGCTGAATTCTGTTTAGTCGTCAGCATCAATTAAATATCCCTAAACTATAACAGGAAATTAATCATGTAAGGTAGTTGTTTAGAAAATTCAGTAGATTTGATATTAAAACAGCCAGACAAATAAGGACAATAGGTGAAAAGCTGGTTTATTAAAATGATTCTAGGCCTGCATCCTGAAATTGCATCTCGAGAACTGGAAGTCAAAAGTGCACCTATAAAGTCATACCTTCCTTTTAGCTCAGTCAACTCCTTCCCAGTAGCATTTTGACAGTAAAAGACTTGCTTTCGCAGCTCTGTGTGTATTACTGTAATATGATTGTGGCAGATATCTCCAAGAAGCTTGGAGCTATTATCTGTCACCTCATTAAACAGCCTCTAACCATTACCCTGCCACACAACATGGTGTTTGCAGGAGTAAGACACTCTTCCATTTGTAAGGCATTAGTGTTACAGAATTTACTGTGAAAAGATTGGGCTGAATGCCTGTTTTTGCGTGTAATCAGGAAAGCTTCCTGTAACACATTAGAGGTGGGTTTGTTGTGCTGTGCCACCCGGAGAAAGTTATTTTACCATCTCCTGCTCTTTGCTTCACAGAGAAGTAAAGGCGACTGTGTTTGATGGCAGATTACCTGGGTTAAAGGAAGAGGCCTCTTGCAAACACAAAGATGCAGGATATGATATGAGATGATGATTTATGTGTAAGGTGTACCATTTATAACTGGCTGCTGGATCATGGGCAAGGCTATTGATGTACAGTATGGTGTGCCCAGTAGGCTCCATGCATAGTTTTAAATAAAGGCGTATGCTAAATTATTCTTATTATGTGCATATTATATGTTTACATGCAGATTGTAGTTATTATGAAAGATAAAAGCACAGGCAGATTAAACCCTCCCACTGAGATTTCTTTATCCCTGTGCAATTCACCTCTTCTGTAAGATTCCTCCATCAGCACTCCATTGCAAAGTGCAAATACAACACAATAGACTTTCTTTGCAGTTTCAAAGAAAAGTTATTTTCAGTAATTTGTATTTTCATCAAGTTGAACAGCTCTGGAAGACTGGTCAAACGATGGGCACCTTTTTAGTTACAGGAGCAATCACACATTTATGTTGAGCATCAGATACATGTAATAGTTTACTGTAGTATACTGGAAAGTTTGCTTAGCTGTACAAATCCCACAAAAAGATTTATGCTAAATCTTCCTGAAAGTTGGGTCTTACATAATGCTTCACCAGTGTGCCAGTCAGAACCTGTCATTTCCTGCTGTGAAAACATGTTTAATTCATAAAATAAATGCATGCTAGGGAATGTGGAATTGTGGACAGGATTAATTGCTTTCTCAGGAATGAATCAGCTTGAATCAGCTTAATCAGCTTGGTTTTGTCTTAAGACCTGAGTGACCCTTAAGTCATCCTTTGAAGCACTACTATATATTGGTCTGAGATTCTTTTTCTGAAATCTGTTTCAAACTTCTGTGGTTGAATGGTGAGGAAATCAAAACATTATGTAGCGCTTTAATTTGTGAAATAGCACGAAAGACAAATCTCTTGCATAATATTTAAGGTCTATGTCACCTATCAGCTCAGCTGACACATAGTTCTAAATTTTGCATTTAAAATGTCATAATTCAAGATTTCCTGTGGTTTGTATTAATCAACAATCACCAGGGTATTTGTGAAATATATGAGCTTACTTTCGAAGTAGCTGCATGACGAGGTAATAATCGTTGTTTAGTCTTTTAGATTCTGTCAGGTAATCTCCATGAACTATTTCAAAATATGCAGAACCATCAAAATGATACATTTTGCTCATACTTCAGCAAATGAGAAATCTAATTCCTCTAAGCTGAATCTGGTATTCATCTTTGTATTTGCCTAATTGGTTAATAACTTACATACAGAACAAGGAACTGCTAAAACGCTGAACTAATTTAAATTGGGAAATTGATTACAGTAAGCTGCTAGAGTTCAGTTTTGGAATGATTTTCATTTTTTTATTTGACTTAGAAGAAAAGGTGTTAGAGAACATGCATAAAATTATGGCTGAAACAATTATTTTCTTGCATACAGGCTATGTGAATGCTGCTCCTTTCTCTTTGAAGAAGGTTCTATTATTTTTGTATTGCTATTCTTGAAGAGTGTGACAGAATAAGATATGGGATTTGTGCCCGTCTCATCAAGTATCTTTATAAGTAGTTGTTATGGTAACGGAATCTGGATCCCTCTGGCTGTGTTCTAATAAGAAATCCTCTCCTTGAGGTTAGAGAGGCATAAAAATCTCATACCAATAACAAAGTTTAAGGGATGTGCCAAAAACTGCAGAAGGAGCATTGCTGTCAAGATGAGACAGGTATCAACTTTAATGTGAAAGAAAAGTTAGCATGCACCAAGGATGAACATCTTTTTTTTGCTTTTGCCTTGATATTGTATATGCTCCTGCTATACTTATAATTAGTATTATGATCAGCGTCATATGATTTATACATGTTAATTAACTGTGTTCTTTTCAGAATTGCCCCAAAACAAATGACAAACATGGGAATTCTGGTTACTTTACATTACTTTTGTGTAAATTGTAACTCTGGGGTGCTCATATTTTACATATTCAACTCATTTTGGCAGTTTATTTCATCACAAATATCAACACTGAGTGCTTGGCAGTTTTATGAAATCATGTGCATAAACACTACTACTAAAATACACCTACAGTATAAGCTCAGTATTTAAATCTTTATCTGAATGTGAATAAAGCCTAAGGCTATATTAATATGTCTTTAATTGTATATCAGTATATTCAAAAACCTCTTTATCTGACATTTTTTTAACAGAACATATAATTTCAGAATCAATTATTGAATTGATTAGGAAACTTCATACAGTATGTGCATGTGAATGGGAAAAAAAAATTAATAACTTTTTTATACTGTTTCGGGTTACTACAGAACATTTGAAAGTTCAATTTTATGCATATTTTATAATGTGCAATACCTTCTTGAAAGCAAATTGAATGAACTCAATGATGTTTGACATGTCAGAAGTAGAATGCACAGCATTTTCCTCCAGTGATAATCTGTGATGTGAAAGATTTATGGCAGGATTGGCATTTTTTATAGAATACCTTTTCACACTTGAAACGGCAAATAAATGAAGTTTTAATATGTCACTGCATCACAGGTGTGCCTGAGTAAATGCTTTGAGATTGCTGAATTGTGCACTGACCAAGCACATTTCTTGTCTAAGGAATAACTCTTGGTGCACCGCACAGTTATTATGTGAGGAGAAGTCTGTGTGAAGTATTCTGCAGGCCTTAAACCTCCAGACTTCGATGTGGAATGCATTACTCAGATAAGTTTGAACAAGTATTGAAAACTGATGAAGGTGAATGGGGGTGTTGATGTTTCAGTGGTGCCTTTATTTTCAGCATTTTCTTACAAATTGTTTTATAAGCGTTATAACACAATTTTCTATGCAGTATTCATATGCGGAAACTCACTGGAAACGTAAGAAATGCTTAAACCATATTATAAATGTCACAACTAACTGCTAACTGAATAAACTGCTTGAGTATGATACTATTAGAAAGCATGAGTTTCTCGACTGCAGAAAGTCACAAAGTGAAGGTCATTATGGCATCAGGGCAACCTCGCCTACAACCAGGAGGGGGAGCAAGGTAGATATACACATGAGCACCAGCCACCAGCAAGTAAAAATCAATTTAGCACTTGCTTTACAGACAGATTATGGGACCATTCATTTGATCTTTGATTACTATACTGTATGTCTAATGGCATGCATATGACTAAATGTGGACACACCAAGAGTTGATAAATTATGTTTGTAGGTTGTGTTTTCAATAGAATTTATTAAGCGATCTATCAACACATGAATTTCAAGCTTTCTTGTTTGTTTAGGTTGGAGGGTTAATCCCCCCTTTATACAAGTCATCATCAAAGGTTTTCCACCTAGTAATTTTTGTCAGTGAATGTTTTTCCATTGTTTCACTCTAGTAACTTATCATGACATTTCTTGTTTTAACTCCAAGTACATTTTTGACTTGTCCTGATTGAGCTGAGGTGCTTGACGCAGTGAGGAAAAACAGATAATTACTTTATAATGACGTGAGGTATCTGAGGAGAAATGGCAATGTTTGAGTTTTCTGTTAGCAACAGAGAGTTTGAAAGAGGTTTCCTTGATAATATAGCAGATGTGTTCAAAATGCCTCACTCAGTTTGTTTGGCAGTAGTTGATATTCTGCCATTGTCAAAGAACAGCAGCTCTGCTTCATGCAAAGCTACAGTATCCCATGCAAGTTAAATGGAAAAATAATTACATTCCTTGCTGAAGCTTAGGATTGTCAGCCGGCTTTAAAAACTTAATAAACAAAGAACAAATGGAGTGTACGGTCCCACTTGAATGCCTCATGTAGCTGTTTTATTCTGTTCTTAATAAATAATAAATCATTATTCAGAGAGGCATGGGACATTAAGTCACAAAAACAAACCTGAATTGATCCATTATCTCTCATGTGGAATAACTTACTAGCAATATTTTTCCATTTGCTTGTTTTTCTCATTAGTTCATATGATGTTTGCTAAGGATTGTCTTAAAAATGGAAGGACAGCTTTCAGTAGTAAAAGAAAACACACATAAGCACAGACGTCTGCTTCACTCCTCTTTTTTACTCTCAGATATTATAAATAGATTGAACTTTACCCATATTTACATTTAGAAAAAATCTTGAGTCTGACATATTCCAGCCTGTTAGCACTTCCTTATAATCATACAGCTTGATTTCAAAATAAACTTACTCTACAAACCTGAGACACTAGAAGAAAAATAAAATACAGCAGGAAAATATGTAAATGTTTGCTACACAGTAGCAAAAATGTATCAAGTAAAGAATGAACAGAATAGGGCGAAGTGTATAACCCTCAGATAAGGATTTCAACACATACTGTAATTATGGATTCTTTGCACAATATATTCTGAAATATGCATTAGGGAGTTCTTTTCTCATGAAATGCAGATTTTAATATCTGATTTATAAACACATTTATCCTAAAAAAAAGCTTGATATTCATCACATGATGTCATTAAGTAAAAAAGCAGGACATCAAGATGCTGTAAATTTCTTGTTTTGACATGATAGGATTAACATCTTCTTTGTTTTCTCAAAAATAAAAATGTGTTTAAAAGGCATAAACAGCAGAGAGTACCCTCTCTCTTTTCAACCCTTTCCAGTGCTGTATGTTGGCAATCGTTCGCTCAGATGAGGTAAGATTCCATCACAGAGTTGCTCCTGACAAGATGTTAGTGATTGTCCATCTTTGACCAGAGCACCTCTGGAGCACAAGTTGGAATCCAAATTCGTTGTCACTAGTTTCCATCAGCTCTAGACACCTTTTTGATTTCCTGTTCTGAATTGAACCTCCCTAGAAGACAAAAAAAACAGAAGTATTAAAAATTCTTCCACGTAAAGGGTGCGCTTTAGAAACATTTGACACTAACAAAATAACATTTGGTGTTTGGGTTCGACAAAGCTAGACTGTCACGTTGATAAATTGTAAGGCACAGAACTACATGAAAGCACTTCTGTTTAATAAGTATTATTATTGTTGTTGTTAGTGGTGCAAGGCAGTCATTCTACACCACAGCAGATTTAGTGGAGAAGTGAGAAACTGTTTCACCAACTAAATTAGAAGCGAACTTTAGGGAGGCCAGATTGTAGCAGCCCAAAGTGGAGTTTAACACGGATGCTGGGCAGTAGCTTTGGTGATTAAGTCATCAGGACCTTAGTTTAGGACAGCACTGAAATAGGAAGTTACTTGCTCAAAGAGCCATGTTGAGCTCTATGGCCCAGACATTGCTAGTTCACACCTGGGTAATGGGACTTGCTAGCTGTTACAGGGATACACCAAATGGTCGTGCACAACTGGCTGAGTGTCACTGGGATAGGGCTCTCTCAGCTGTCTGGGATGCAGCAGTGGCTTGCTGAGTGCCTGCAGACTTGTGATGAGGCAGTGAGAGACATTCTGCTCTATCGGTGCTCTCTCTCCTGCCAGCCTGTGAGAGGCTCTCTGTGAGAGATTGTGTCATGGCAAGTGACAAATGGCTTAACAGGTGGCACGGTGGAGGAGCATGTTTACAAGCCCCATTCTTGCCTAAATCATTGCAAGTGTTCTGGAAACGGGTGGCTATTCTGAATTGGGTGGGTATATGATAAATACAATTTGCAATGACAAATTTAGAAAACAATATTAAGAAGTTTGTGCAATGATCTACTTGAGAATCTTAAACTTGGGATCAATATGAATGCTGGAGGAATGCAATGACCTGTAATTTCTGGTCACTCGCTGGTTTAAGACAGCTGCTTGATTATATACCATACCACATAACTGTAATATTAATGGTTTACGTAAGCCAATTCAGGAGATTCAGGAACAGAGTGCAGGAAACAGAATACAAAAATAGGCTTCACCGATCTCTGTAATACTCTGGGTTAGTCTACAGTTTCAGCTTCTTTTTGTTTTCCAAGGGATCTTAACTGTAAACATTAGACATGCAAGATTACATTTATGAAATATACCAGATAACAGGCAATGAGTGCTAGAGTCTTCGTTTAATCTCCGGCGTATGACTTCTAAGTGTGCCCAGCAGGAGGCCTGTCTGTCTGAGCTTCTATTACTGCTTCTTCGAGTTGTCTGTTGAACCCCCTTTTTGACATGTGAAGTCAGTAGTATATCTTTGTGTGTGTCCATCATGTTGGAATTAATGGAAAATCAGAGGTTTCTGTGTGTGTATCAATGTGAGGACAAGATCTGTGAGAACATTCCACTGGGCATTTCCTCACCACATAAATGACCTTTGTTCTAGACCTCATGGCATAACCTTTTAAATGCAAAAGGGCAAAATGTTTGTTGTGGGTCACTTTTTCAGTGTGTACAGTTTGGAATAAAATAAAACAGGTGAGCACAAAAGAACGCAAAATAAGAAATTTAGTACAAAATATTCTACCAGATGTCTTGAGACACACTATAAAAGATGTTTCTCTGGAGTTCTGATGTGAGGGTTGAAGTTCTAGTTCCTTATTTTAACCCTCTCCATTTTCATCTCTGTTCAAAGACCCACTCCATGTGGCTGACACATAAAAGCATGACCCGAAGGCAGTTCCCAGCGATTTGAACAGCTGTTAGTCTCAGGCACACGAACTCTTTGCATTTCCCATAGCCGACTGGGCAGTTTCATCCAGCAAATGTTAATTCCCCTTTATTTGACGATGTGCTCATAGCATAGCATGACAGTTGCACCATTTGCAACTGTAATTCTCTGAAACTAAACACCTTAAGCTTGGCTCCCAGTTATCTTCCGTCTCCACAGTACTAGAAGCCCTCAAACCATGGCAGCTGTTTGATTTTAGCTTATCCCTTCTGAAAAACACTTGCAGGCTGAGTATCATCACTGTGCACTGCCAGCTGAGACTGGGTTTTGAAATGATTGTGATGTAATTTGTTTACCAAAGGGTAGGACGTTTTTTTAAGTATGCTTCAAAGTATAAAGTATGCAGGTTCCCAATCATTCTGACTGATTTACAGTAGGAATGACATCTGAACATCTTACATTATTCCTACACATGAGAAAAGTGTCTCTGATGCATCTTTTCCTTTTCATTACAACTGAATCTATGGGTTATGATATGACATGACAGCGATGGGTTTTGGGTTATGTTTTAGACACCTTGAGCAAGAAAAGGCACTTAAGGTTTTAGATTCTTGTGTTATTCAGCTAGAAGTCATGACGAAACTGATGGCTACTGCAACAAAGTCACACTCCCTTTGACTGAAGTAGAGAATATCAGAAAGAGCCTTAGAGGAGGTCACTTGATCCATTGTCCTCAGTTCTGTTCTCCATACTTACATAGACAACTCCTTAAAATTAAACCTGTGAATATCACCCTCAGAAAGCATTGGTATAGAGTAGGCAATCAGGTTGAGTCTGTGTGTCTTTGGTAGCTGGGAAGAAAGCACCTGGCTAAAACCCATGCAAACATGGGGTTGGACATGCAAAGTCCACAGAGACAAGAAGCTTGAGTTAGAACTGGACCCCAGGTCCTGAAGCTGTAAGGTCAAAATGACACCCACCATGTCACTGGACTGCCCTTGAGCTACACCATCAGACCTACACAGTTAACTGACTTATACTTCATGACTTCACGACAGCAGACCTGATCGTGTGAAACATTCTTTCTTTAGAAAGTTCAATAAGTTATAATGCATCATATATTCTAAAAGTACTTTTTTGTTCTGAAGATAGAGTATCAGCTCAAATTAAATCTGAAAAATCATTACTATTCATTCATCGCATTTATTCATCAGCTAAAAAAGATGCCACGTCTGTCTCTTTGAATTAAGGGGGGCAAATGGAGAGTGCCAAACTCTCAGAGAATGTACTGTAACCATGCCTCATTTCATAATCTCAGTACGAAAAGAAGCTATAAACAAACGTGAAACCTGAATTCTTCATAGAAAGAATCACTACCAAGAGAGTGGCCTTATTGTTTTCAGAGTCAGTATGAATAACAGCAATAAAAACTTGATAACTGAATAAAATTAATTGCATTCATACAGTATTATTTATCTCAAAGCATCTTCACACTTAAGAGGGGACACTGTGTTCACTATTGAAGAGTAGCCCCACCTGTAAAAAGTGAAAACATCTGATTCGTTGTGTAGCCTTACCTTCCATCTTTAGAAAAAGCCAATGTTAAGGAGAATATATTCACAGATTAAACTAACAGATTTTACACAGTTTTGTCTTTAACACCTACAGTTTAGGTTGTTCTCTGTTCATACCTCTTGCTTGTTTGCTGTCAGTTCTCATTTGTCTTTAAAGAGCCCTCTTGTTCAGAGTTTTAATGAGCTAGAAAGTAAAACAGCTTCAAAACCCTTCTACAGTATGTCTTTGAGATTGGAAAGCCTTTCCACCCTGGAGATTTAGACTTAAAAAGAATTAGCTTTTTATTCCATTCTTTCTTTTTTGTCTCAAGAATGTAAATATATTTTGAGAAGCATAGCCCTCTGTATAGATAAACTACATTTTTTATTCTCTTGATTTTTTAATAAGTGTTCTAGAAAGAATAGGTCTAAATGACACAAAAAATATAATTGTGGCACACCTGAGTCATCGTCAAAGAGCCTCACAGTGTCTGGTCAAAGGTGTGGAGATTTAAATTAAAAGTTTGGATGAATCAGCCTATGTAATTAATATCTGTCAGCCCAACACAGTATTACATACAGTATATCTCAAAAGAGTTAAAAAAAAATTAAAACAGTTGTTAGTGCTAGATAATCCTTATGGGTGTGTTTCCCATAGTAAAAATAAATCTGTGCTCTTTGTATAGTATTAACACACCTCTTTCCTAGAGTTATGTTCTTTTGGGTGAAACAGCAAGGGAGTATAGACATGTAAACTAACAAACCAGAAATAATTGATAATCAAATGGCCTTTCTAGTCTTCCTTTCCAGCGCATTAACCTCCGTGTTCTGTATATTTTTGCTTATGGGGAATTCTCTGATTTTAAATAAAGATAATTAAACCAATTAGGAAGCGAGAGTCATTAATGAATGAAAGCTCTGATACTATTATAAGGATTGTTTTGCACTTGCGAACTACAGTATCACAAAGAGCATATTTCCATGCTAATATCAATGAGGAGATTCCTTGTATAAAATGAAAAGCCAGACCATACTCTAAATGGAGTGGTAGGTGCTCCAGGGCAGTGAATACAAGCCAAGAGGGAGATGCACAATGTGATTTGTGCTTGTGCTCAGTGCATATGTGTAAAACTCTCGGTTGACCTTGTACTAGATTGGCTCATCCCTAAATAAAACAAATAATTGTTTTTTCTATCTATAGAATGATGAACATTTACAAAATAAAAACTACAGGATACAATACCTTATATGTGGGTGTTTAGAAAAATAAAATTTGTATGATAACCCAAATATTCCTTACCCATAAAGACTCTTATTAAAGACCCAGTGGTAGTTTGTCAGAAATGCGCTATCCAGTGTGGACCACCTGTACCATGTGGTGAAGCTTATTGCATTGGGATAATGCCAGTACATCTGAATTACCATAGCTCACTGTACAAACGCAAGGTAAAATCCATTGCAGATGACCTTATGGAGATGTTACACTTAAACATCACTTTTAGAGTTATCTCAAGCTAGGTTTGTCTTATAGTGCCATTCCATTTGACCACCATTAAGAAAATGATAATTTCTTAAATATATTCTTGTGTATTTTAGCCTTACAAAGTAATTAGATCTTCATAAGCTTTATATTATAAACCATTGAGACAATTAGGATAAGACAAATGTATAACAAAAAAAGACATAAAATATTTGGATTATGTAATTAACAAAATGATCCAACAGTAAGTATATTTGTGTGAAAAGGTCTGTGAACAAATTCAGTAACAGGTGGTACCTCCTTGAGCAGCAAAGAATTCAACTTGATGTTCCCTGTAACTGTTTATCAATGTCGCACATCAAATTTAATTAATTTTGACCCATTCTTCCTTACAGAACAGCTTCAAGTCAGTGACATCTGAGAGCTTTCTTCCATGAATAGCTCACTTCTGGTCCTATCATAACACTTCAATGTGGTTTAGGTCTGGGCTTTGACACTTCCATCCAAATTGCAAAATTTCTTCTTCAGACATTTTTGTTTTAGATCTGCTTGTATATTTAAGATCATTGTCTTGCTGCAAGACCCCCTTTTAGCTCAGCTTCAGCTGATGAATGGATGACCTGCCATTCTCCTCCTGAATTTGCTGAAGCAATGCTGAATTCATGGCTTCATCAATGATGGCAAGCCATCCAAGTACTGAGGCAGCAAAGCAGCCCCAAAGCATGATTCTCGCAGGGAGTATTCATGATACTCCTCACCCCCAACAGTCAAGCACTTGCTCTGAGTTGTAGCTTGGGGAATCCTGGCCACGCCCGATCTAGGTTTAAACTAGTAGCATCTGGGAGCTCAGTAAGTGCTCAGACCATGTGCTCTACTGGTTGAGCCTCTAGTAAGTTTCCAAAAGTGAGCTAATTTAATTAAAAAGAACATCCTTCTTTTTTTTTCTTATCGGCTTATCCAGTACACAGTCCCAGTGTGAAGCTGGACTGCTAACTAGGCAAGCAGTGGCAGCAAAGCAAGACAGACCCTGGACAGGATGCCAGGCCATCTCAGTAAAAAGAAAATATTATTTTAATAACACTTTGTGATTCACACTTAACTTTACCTTTTCCTGCCTCAGACTTTGATTATAAAACTACCTCAAGAGGATTTGAACTTTAAAACAAAACCTTCACAGGGCAATTAATATTAGTATTATTCTTGAGATGCCTCTTACAGTACATGGGCCATACTTTGTAAATATAATAATGATAATGAAAGCAACTAACTGAATGTTCTGTGAAATTATCTTGACCATTTAAGCGGCCTGCTGTGGCTCTGAAGCAAGTTTTTCACAGTCCCTGCCATTCCTGTAATGAATGGCTGGTAATACAATGTGCAAAAACCTTTCACTTGAAACACATTTCCCAGTTACCGTATAACAGTCCTGCAGGTATCAAATGTTATTTTTCCTTTTAGTTCTAAAACCAATTTCAGGAACATATCTTAACAAAAGAAACTGTTCCAAAGCGACAAGATGATGACAATGCAGTGCATCCAAAAGTACATAAAAGGAGGAAAGCACCACACCATTTTATTCTTATTATTATTCTTAATCCTTCAATTAACTGCTTCTTCGAAATCAGGGCAGCAGGGGTTTATTCTTAATACATACCTGTACTGTATTTTAAATTAGTGTATTTTGAGAGCAATTGAGGTAATATTCTGATAACTTCATTTCCTCAGGGAGCTGAATGTCCTTCATCTGAAATTAATACTTACTGTACGTGTAAATAATTATTGCTACCATATATGCTCAAATTGATTGTTGACTTTTAAAATTAAGGTTTTTGTAGTGACTTTAAAAAATGTGCTGTCTTCACATTTGTTCTACAAAGCAGGAATTTTTAATCTTTTTTGACAGAAGACCTCTTTGCAAGATATCACTTTCCTCAGGCACACCAATTAAATTAGGTCTGTAATTATTACAAGTAATTATAAAATCTTAAACATTGAACAAAAGATCCACCATAACTACTGTTAGTATTGGCAGTTTACAATGCTAGATGTGGGATGATGTTTATGTTATGGGTTATGTTTTTAAGAACCAGACATCCCACAGCCCGTATTAAAAAATCCAGCTTTAAAGGATTTTTTATTTTGATAATTCCCCAAGAGGTCCATACAGTTTTAGCCGGTGTGTGGGCCTACGCATGACCAGCAAAATAAAGAAATTGGAAAAAAAAAGAGCAGAAGTAACATATGTTCAGGCGGTCACATCCTGGCACAGATTAAATTGCTCTGGTTTGGCGCCATCAGGATTGCATTACGGGAGGTGAAGACGCGATAGTGGCTTGCAGGCCCAACACGCACCGTTTTCAGAGGCGGTGAGAAATGTTTTCACATTTCTGCAGGCCTGGGAGCTTGACCCATCAAGGGTGTGAGGGAGGAAGAGGAACGCGTGGCGCTTCGAAGCAAAGTTAGAAAACACATAGATTTCAGTGAATGAAAGAGAGATCGTTGCCACATGAGAGAAGAAATGTTCTGTAATAATACCCTCTGTTTTATTCTGTGAAATAGAGAGCTTCTGACTGGAGGGGGGAGCTGCTTGTTAAATCAGTAGCTTCTGGAATGACTCCACGCGAGGCAGTAGGCAGCGGTTTCGAAATTGTGTGCCGGGCGAGGCTTGCAGTGATAGTTTGCATGTCAGCGTTCATCAGTTCTGCTACAGCGCACCTGTCTCTGATGGGACGAATTGTAAGGCATATTCTTCAGCCTAAGAAAATGGCTACTCTCTGATGAAGTTACAGCATTTTCAGAGAAAGGCATGCTTCTCAATAATAGCTTCATCCTCCAGTGAATTAATAATCTGGTGCTGCCCCCTTTGTTATTTGCATAAAATAATAATGGAATCCGTGCAAAACCATTTGTTGAAAACCGAGACCTGAAATCTGCTGATCTCATGGCACAGCTAAAATGTATGTAATATTTGTGGTTAGCAATAAACTGCTTTAAAACATACCAGATATGCAGCTGAAAAGATTAATTTAATGATTATTCCAGTCGAGGGAGAGAGATCAATTTCGCAGATCTCAAATCTTAACTTCTAGTTCTCAAGTTATTTAAAATGACTTTACATGTGTAAGACGCCAGACTGTGGAGTGTTTTACAATAAATCATTTTTGTATCGCACTTCTTCAGATCGGTCTAGTCGACTGTTCTACTATTTACTGGTCTAGTTTCTGTGTCAGAAGTAAAAAAAAAATAGCAAAAAGATTGCACTGCTTTCTCATTTTCAGCCAAGTTGTTAAAGTTGGCAGTGTCATCGCTCAAGGAATGGCTGGATTAGAGTTTGGGACTGATTGCTTATGAACAGCCAGACAAACAAAATGGGCCAGATGGCCACCTCCTCTCCTTTGTAATGTAATGTTCTTGAATGAGTGCTGCTTGAGTTTGTTATTTTTTTGCTCACAAAATGTTTAAATAGTAGTACATTGTTAAATACAAAAATGGGACCTGTTAATCACCATTATGCATCCAAAAAGGCAGAGCTAAATCACTGCAATACTGGGCGTTAGTCTGTACTTGTCTAAAGCAATGCACCCAGTCCTGCTGGACCTTTAATACCTTGCATACAGGGCTTTTCTGAGTGAAGGTTTGGCTCTACGATCTAGGGTTCGAGCCTGGCACATTAGTCCAAACTCTAACGTCTAGGGAATAGTGAGCAGGGGCTCTTTCTCTCTGCCAGTGATATGGCAGTGCCTGTGGGCACCTGGTCACTTCCAGGGATGCAGTGGGGCTGTGAGGGATGCTCCCCAATCGGCAGAGTGACATGTTAAAAGACGAGTGTTTCGAATCTGGTCAGTTCTACACTTCAGGTCTGTCCCGTGTGTGCGGTCTTTGTGTTTGTAGCTGTGAGCTAAGATGTAAATAAAAATAGGGGTATTCCAAATCAGGTCAGCACGACAAAACATAATGGGCAGTTCTGATTTATTAGAAAATTTAGAATTGCCCGATCACACATGCAAAGAAGGGGGCACTTTAAAGAAGTATGAAGTACTACACATAATATTATTCACTTATTTGAGTAGTGATTCCCAATGTACATACTTAAGTCTAAGCCTCCTGCCCAAAGTGATGTCTGTTTGCTTGGTCAGGGGGGCATATCATGTGGGTTATTTTATGGTGCCATCTTCTGCACTTCCAGGGTTGATAAAAAATAATGCAATATATTTTCTCTTCTTTGACATTAATATAGATGGCTTCTTGAGAAATAGTCTAACTGAATTCATGTCTGAGATATCTCTGTATCCACATAGTCTTGCCCTGAGATATGATTTTTGACTTATAATCTAATTGCAGTCTTAAGTTACATCCTGCTAGCATTATCCAAAGTCACAGAATAATGTGTTTTTCTACATCCCATCCACTGACATGGCCATTAGTTTTGACAGACTTACATTCTGGCTTGACTAATTTATGACTCTACTGTGCCTTTGAGCATCTGTGCTATTATACAGCTTTAGAATTTATATACAGTATCTAGAAATCTCCACTGGAAATTTATGTCAGCTTAAAACCTTACAATTTGGCTCATTTAAACCTTCTGACTTGTAAACAACTTTACAGCTGATGGAGAAAAAACACCCCGTCATTTTTAGGTAGCGTGAGAAAGTTTTCAAAGCAAATGTGGACTCCTTGACACTTTTGTGTAAACATAACATGATTCATTCATTTGTTTTGAATAACCCTTAATGGGTTAGCAAATAGCGTGTCTTCTTAATGAGACACTAAATCAACAGTGAAACACAAACAAGAAGACACAAATGGCAAATAAGGCAAAGTGCGTTTAAAATTGAGAACAGGAGACACTTTCATTATTCCAGTGGGAGATGGGAACTAGTTACCCAGCCGTATTGTTGAAGCTGATAGATTGGTTAGATCAGAGTTCTTGAAAACATGTCTGGATGAGATCCTCTGATCAATTAGCGACTCACAAAATGACAAGTTACATCGACCAACATCTTAGTTTTAACATTTCTTATGTACTTAACAGTCAAGCTCACTGACAATCACGGTAAAGTGCCTTGTGGTATCCTAATGAGTCAGAGGCAAATCTTTAAATCTTCATGATCCTGGACCAAATAACTTAGAACGTCTGCATTATTTTCCATGAAATCTTCGCTGGAAATATGATTGGAATTTTTATAGCCATTGAATAGGGTTTTGGCTTTTTGACACCTGGTCGATATTCAATTTAGCTTCATTTGCTGCTATTTCTTACCTGAGTAAACAGCCAGTATAGCTTCATCCTCTTTGCTTTGGCATAGCTGCACTCAATCAGCCTAGGCCTGCTGTTGACATCCACCAGACATTTGTTGTCATCATCATCGATGGTGGGGCTCAGGACACCTACATGGAACTGCTGGGTACTGGTGTAATAAACGTTCTGGAATGAAAGAACACGCAGAATTAATATTTTGTAACAAAATACACAGCAAGCAGCAGAAACACGCAGGCATGTTAAAAGGTGTATTTATTTTTTGTTTCTGTATTACACCACGGCAACAATACAGGATAGCAAACCATAGCTACAAGTAGTAACAAAATAAAGGCCAACATAATGTATGTTACTTGTTTAGTTTCAAGTTTACAATATTCTGGGCGGATAATTTCAAAAGACCTCTTGATGGGGAAAAGCTGAATGAGTACACACATTATGTATATACATGTACACTGTAAATGATGAAGAAAGTCTTTTATATCCTTCATATTATAAAGGAAAGGAAAACATAGTCATCTGCTAAAACTGAGCTAAACAGTTTTTTTTTCTGCCAGAACCCTGGTTTCAACATAAATATTTTACTCTCTTGTGTCCCACGAAGTATCCAATGGCCACATTAACAGGCCACAAGCACATACTCTGGTGTGTCAGTTTCTTTCCAAAGT
Organism: Lepisosteus platostomus; assembly: GCF_059453375.1. Taxonomy (NCBI): domain Eukaryota; kingdom Metazoa; phylum Chordata; class Actinopteri; order Semionotiformes; family Lepisosteidae; genus Lepisosteus; species Lepisosteus platostomus. The sequence goes on from NC_142628.1 coordinate 8,299,296, forward strand.
CATGAGTCTTTCTCATGAGACATGACTTGCATGGCAAACGCGAGTTCCAGTACATTGTCAGCGCCAGCAGCTTCGGCTTCTGGACGCTAGACTTAAAAAAACTACATTGATTCGAGCAGGGTCAAATTTGCTAACACAAAGATTGTAAACAGCTGATATGAAAAAATCTCATGAGAACAACCCCCAAAATCTAGATTTAAAAACACATTCCCAATCTAAAGCTTTTCCCAGAATTGCCTTTTGATATTCCTGATGTTCCGAATTCATCATGAATAAATACATATTCAGTAGAACAAGGAAAACAGAGGAAAGAGACCAGTTAGGAAACTCTGATTATAATATATTTGGGATAGATATGCAGCTCTTGCTTAACTAATTTGTAGTACTGTACTTCAAAAACATCTCAACAAAATTCAAGGATGGGCACACACATTACATTTAGCGTAGGCAGGTGCAGAGTCTTCAGGTAAGCAAAACATAAACTAAACACTTTAAGAAGAAGGTAATTATGAAAAAGACTTGGATGTTTCCATCTTCATTTACTGAAGAAGAGGAAGCAATACAAAGGCAAACAGAACAGAATGTTAGGATACAGTATGAGGTTTCACTAACAGGAATCTGTAGCGATCTGTTTCGATTTAATTCTGCTTCTACTGTATAAGTAAAGTTACAAACGTTCAGTGAGCATTTCTCACGTTTGATTGATAACTCGAAAGACACACCCCTCTAAGATTTCCCTTCTAAAATCACATTATAAACTACACAAAAGGCAATTCATATTTAAGGGGAATCTTTGAAAATTTAAGTTCAGGCTCTCGGTTTTAACAATGGCTAATCAAATAATTGCAGCCAAAGCACGCTTTTTTACTGGAGATTTCTAACTTAATATTAAGATAAATATTTCTGACAGGTTTGATCCTTTCTCCCTCATTCTACTCCAGGCAGCTTAATTTTCTGAGTGGCTTAACCTGTCAAAGCAGTTCAGAGCACAAGCATTTAAGACCTAATAATAGATTCACCATAGAAAGGGGCTCAAAAATTCATGATACCTTTAAGCTGTGTTCCAGCTATATATTAAATCCTTTATTAGCCATGTGTTTTCTTGATTTTTTAAATTATCTTACAGAGAGAGGCACGGCTGAATGATTGACATTATCTTGTCTGTTGACTTGCAGTCAGTTTCTATTAGTTTTCACCAGCTGAGATATATATTCTGTCATACCGATAATAAAAGTTAAAATACAAAATCATGAAGCCTGACCTAATGGTATTGCTCCACGTACATTTTTTTGCGAGCAAACAATATTACAGCTGCTGTAAAACAATATAAATAATATAGTTAAACAATATCAATAATAAATAGGTTTGTATCAGTTTTTTAAAATTTAATTAGAGCAGGTTAAATATATCCAAAGTAAATTAAGTACCCTGTATCCCTAACCTAGAAATATAAATCACAAGATTAAGAAGTTTGAATATGAGGATAGGTTCACTGGATTACCTATAGACTATACTGTATGTCATTTATTACCGGGTAACTTTACAGCTGTTCGAACACTACAGCCCACTGAAAGACAGACCAGATTGTTGTTAGTTTGAATTCCCTATCTTGAAATAACACACACTAAGCCAGGGAGACATTCTACTTGAAGAATATTGCAATGTGAATGACATGCTAGCTTTAGAAAGAAACAAGCTTAATTGCATAATTGAATGATCTGCATAAAGCTTTGGTACAATAAGTGCATAAATACTTCAGCTGTGTGGAATTTCATATCTTTTCCCCTTTCCCTAGCTGTTTTAAACTGTGAAGGTATGCACCTGATCAGAAGAATAGGGCCAGGCTTGCAATATCATATGGTTTTAGACACTGTGTAATCCAGAATGATTCATATATAAGACTATAGGAATGGAATAAAAGTGATACTGCCCATGCAAATATACTGACAAGATGGGTAAAGGTTGTCCAACAAATTAAGTGTTTTGCAATCATTCACTGCACAAAATCATTCAGCTCCTGCAGAGCTTCTGTGGATACTGAGTATGAGAGATGCATTCCCCATGCCACTGCATTATACATACTGTGGATTTGTGCCTGTCACAGTTCTCCTGCACAAGGAATAATGACTGACTCAAGTACCGGTGAAGGAGCTCATTAATGTTGATTAGTCTCCGATCAGTTTTTGGCAGACACTCCTGATTGTTTATTGAGCATCATTGTGAACTGAAATCCCTTAGGACCACATTTTTCAAGGTCAACCAAAAGAAACGGATTTAGTAGATGTGCTTAACTTCTACCCACCGCAATATAAAAAAGTCCTAGTTTCATTTATCTGGCACAATAGAAGATAAAACAGCTCTTGCAGATTGCAGCAATTTACATAGAGACCTTTCATGCATTTGAAATGAAAATGCACATCAGCACAGTCAGCTTTAATGGAGCTCCGGTACTCAGAATGTTGTAGACACCTGGATGTAGTGATGGAAGCAGAGGCCCTGGTCAAAGAGCTGTTGTATTCAACAGCTGGCATCTGCAGCTTGTCCCTTCCAACCATTCCCCTGCATAGTTAATGCAGCTGTTTGCAAACAAATTAATGCACAAGCTTCCAGAATATGAAATGTGTGCAGCTCAGGTATAATTAGTGCCAGGATTTCATGTTTAATTCACAGAGATGGCACGGAAATTAATTTCATATTCAACAAAAGCATCTAAAGCAATACAGCATACACATATTCTTTGCTGCATTTTAATTGGTCTCACGAAACATCAAGCTCCGTTCATTGGCAGTTGTCAACATGTATTATTAATTCAATTGGCTGAGGCTTTGTCCAAAACTTTTATTTGTACTTGTTTATACAGCTGGGCAAAGTACCTTTTCTAGGGCAAAGTACCTTACCTGCAGTGCCCAGTGTTTGGCCCACAACATTCTAGTTAAAATTGCAGGGGTCCGACAACTCCTGCAGACTTCTGCCTCAAACCACATTAAACCACATTAAAGTTTTTTTTACTGAATAGTGATCCATTGCAATGATTCACGAGAACAAAGTGAGTCTCACCCAGTGTTAACGGCACATTAGCTCAGAGGTGTAAGTGAGAAAGAAAGTCTGGAGCAGAAAAGGTTTGTATCTTTAGAAGAGGGCAAGAGAAACCAAAACATAATTAGACATTTTATGCAGGTAATCAAATACTTTCTTGTGTGGGGAAAAAATATATATATAGAGTGTACTGTTTATTCATGACCCCTGCTGTGTGAAGCAGTCTACTTTTCTTGAAATATTACCAGAGTTCTGCACAGTTTGTGGAAATTTTATGTCAAGCCAGTAAATTACCAAAGGATCTGAAAGTAATATTGCTTCATTATTTTTCACAGGAGGTTTTGACAAGTGTCAGAGCTACCACAGGATCCTGATGTACATTTCAGTCAAGATGCACTTTGCTAATAAATTATCATTATTATTTATGGCCTTTATAAGGAGTGCAGCTCATACCAAAGGATAATTAGTTTAAAAGATTTTTAAAGAGTAGTTCTTGGGACTTGCAGGCTACAACACATTGTTTTGCTAACAAAATAATAATGTGCATAGTAAATATAATAATAAATATGCACATTACTAAGGAAAGATTTTGAGTTGAAATCTAGGTGGAACATTTGACCAATTTATCAATTAAAAATGTTCCAGAAAGGAACATTGAAAACAGTTTTGCTGGCTGCAGCTCGTGAAGTCAGATTTTGCCGTGGCACTTCATCTGGAGAAGTTAACCTTTTTACAAGCCTTGGGTTCCATCCCTGTGAAATACCTGCAGAGTTTTTCTTTTGCTTTTGTTGTCAATTACATTCAATATTTAGACGGAAAGAAGCCGTTCCTTTTACTCTGCATACAAAAGTGCATTGTGAGAACAGTTCTTTCTAATCAAGGTCAGAGCCCACAGATATGCCCTCATCCAGTAAAATTTAATCAGGGAGACTTGGACAGTATTTACGGAATTAGAATGAATGGGCTAGAAATCACAAAGAATAATGTGAAAACAGATAAAGAGAGACATGGAAAATATATATTTTTTTTAAATTGGTGTTTGGGTACTCTGCTTTCAAGCTGTCTGAAAAGCTCTATATCCAGTCTTGCGTGATTGTAATGTAAGATATTAGAAAGCTGTTGTATTTTTTAAAAAAAAGCCATTTAGGAATAAACAATGGAGCACTTTAATTTAGTGTTTTTTACTATGGGATCTGTTTCTTACTAGTTTTAGTCCTTTATTATTGTAGGTCTGTGCTTATTAAAATCCACAGAATATGAAAGCACTCTAAACCTTCATGCTCCCCAGAGCGTATCAGGGGACAGGTGTTGGTTGAGGCAAGAAGGAAATTAGCTTTAATTAATAGAGTGTGTCACTGATTATATTTATTGCATGGTTATGCTTAATAAGAATCTAATGTTCATTCTGTCTGGTAGAGACAAATTTGTAAGAATACGTTGCAAGTTTTTCATTCATAGCTGTTTAGTTTTATTTATTTGGGCATTCAGATCTCCCCTCACTTCCAGTACATTCATAAAAACGATAAAATCAAAGCAGTTTTGACTAGATGCTCTTCTTTACAGGTTTGCATTAGAAAATAAACCTGCATCCTCACCTCGAATTCTGACTTCATGATCTCCAGTTAAGAGAGAGTTTAGAGTTTAGAGATGCTAAATATTTATAATGATGGTATTTCATGTGTCTGACATGCAAAAACGATTTTATACAAATTTATTCCTCATAAGTCGGACTGAATAATGCAGCTAGACATTTGGGTATTTAATCTGTTTTTTCTAAAATTTAAACTGTTTTGCTGGTGATACTGTTAGGTCTTTAATTCACCAGCAGCTATATCACCTAGGTGTGAGAATGGTCAGTACCTGGATGGGAGACTCCTGAGAAAACTAAGTTGCTGCTGAAAGAGGTGTTAGTGGGACCAGTAGGGGGTGCTTACCCTGCGGTCTGTGTGCGTTCTAAAGGCCCAGTATAGTGACGGGGACACTATAGTGTAAAAAAGGTGCAGAGTCCAGAAAATCCCTATATAAGTGCAAGGAATTTATTTATTTATTTGGACACCTCAGAGCTCTCCTCTCTAATGTTAAGACCCCCCCAAAAAAAATTCTTAAACAATTTCGTAAACCATCCCAGATCTCCAAAGCCCACTGTAAACACTGCTCCTTGCAGACGATTATCTCATCAATATCTTGTCATTGCTTAGGGCCATGGGAACGCCTATGACACTGTACACAGCTCACCAAATCTATACTACTAGTGTATTGTGGAGATTGGAATAGAACAGCACTGTAGATGTCAAGTCCAGATCTTAATGAGTTAAAATAATTGCTAGAAGGTCAACACTGCATTATGAAATGGGTGAAAGTTTGAATTCTGGAAGTTATTTCTGAAATAATGCAGAATTAGAAACACTTTTAGGACCCATAAACCATTTTTTAAATTACAGCCTACAAAAATCCTTAAAAAACGATTATTACATACAGCGTACTATATGAAAAGCTCGCTGAAAAGGATAACTGACAAGTTATCACAGTCTTAAATTTTTCAGCATAAAGACTGGAGAAACTTGCATTCCACTAGTTTTGTACTTTTTCAGGCAAGTATTTGATCTCTGCTTCACAATTGTTTGTTTCATTTATATCAGTCCCATGAATATTATATATCCTGCTATTAAAGGTTTTGAAACATATCATTTGTCTTTCTTGCACTGTGATGGCCATCACTGTAGATTTGCACAAAACTGAATTCTCATTTCTTTTGCAGATTTGTTTTACTATTTTGTAGTACAAGGGATAAGCACAGAAATAGCACAACCCTCGGTAGAAAAAAATGATATCCACTTCATTTGCTGCAAATCTTCGAATCTCAAAGCCTTATGTCTTCAGATAAAAACAACATCTGAGCACAAAAATCATTAGTTTGCCAATAAGAAATTCAAATTGAGTAACTGAATTATTCACATTCATTTGTTTCTTAAAATAGGATGTTGCACTTCAAAAGATAAAGGTACTGTATGCCGACAGCATGAACAACAAAATCCATAGATATGCTTATTACTGAGAACTCTGTAAGTCAACAAAAGTGATCATCAATGAAGTAAAGCAAAGTCAAAGTCATGTTTTCAAGTTTATGTACAGTGAAGTCATTGCTGTTTTTTCAGCAATGTTCAATTCTAATTCAACAGGCCAGGGGAGGGTCAAGGCAAGACAGAGACTATCCTAGGGGGTAGAGTGCAAAAAGAGGACACACCTGTTTTCCCCTTGGACTGGACGCCAGTCCATCACAGCAGCCACAGAGAAAAGGCCAATATAGAATAGCCAGTCCGATCTAGTTAGCATACTTTTGAGAGACTGGAGGAAAATGGCGCACCTGGAGATAACCCACACAGACATGGGGAGAACATGTGAACTCTAATCAGACAGATGCCTAACGCTGCAACCAACTTGAGGGCCCTGGAGCTGTGAGCCTGCATTGTTAACTACAATGCTGACATACCTGCCTTGCACTGTATAATGAGACACAACATCAACACTTCCTTGTCTCTCAACGGTATTCAAAGCTCTCTGTTCATTGCAAAGTCTTTTGGTGTTATCTAGATCCCTTAGCATACTTCTGTAATGCAGGTTGTTCTTAATATGTATATCTTATATAATATCCTGGGGATGAAAGTCTCAAAGCTTTCCACGCATCTCCTTTGTTCTTATTTTGAGAAGTGCTGTTGACTGAGGCTTGGATGTGGTTTGAGTCTTCATTAATGGCAAAAAGACTATCAAAACTTAACTTTTAAGACAAAGTTGGGTCTGTAGTTCACCTGGGAGCCAGGCGCTGGAGTGGGTTATCTTAGAGAAAATTATAATGTAAATATCAAAGCAAAAAAGTTTAAATAAAAGGCAGGTTAAGGTTTCTTAAACTTCTCATCGATCTGTGTGAACTCCTGTTTCTCCATGTGAGCATGCCAACAATTCATCATGTTGGCATTTGCCTTCATCTTCACTCATCCATTTCTCATTTCTTTTACTTGACTCAGCAAGCAACGTCTGATATCCTGAGGACGTTGCCTTAATTATTATGGACCACGTGTGTGCTTATCCAAACAATCTAGAAACAAGCAAACATATGCCAGGGAGATTTACAGTAAAACAAATGCATGTTTCTCTCCCTTAGTAGACCATTACAGTGTTTTATTTTTTTTATCTGTGAGAGAATGTTCTTGTCCTGCTGACAGCTCTAAAGCAAAATAAATGGTCAGATGATTAGAATTAGGTTTTGGGAATGAACAAACCCCAACTTCCCATTCAAGTCATTTAGTTTGGCCTCTCTGCTCCTCTAGAGGATGCTGTTTATTGTACCAGTGCATACCACTTATCTCATCCAAACACAATGCTTCGTTAGTTAAATGACTGCAGAGGGGAAAGCTAATGAAAGTGATGTTTGATAAATTGCATTTTAGTTTTTAGTCGCCAGCTAATGTCTTCACAATTAACGCAGTAAGTGCAATTTAGGTAATGGAATCTTGTTTCTTTTTACAGGGTACCTCTTCCACATTTCATTTCTATTCATGAACCATGTGACCCAGGTTGGAAGTTAGAAAGGTGCTTCAGAAGGTGTGCATTTTGACTAATGCTCAAAATAATGAACACAGCAAGGTTGGTCGCAGAGGGAGAGCTGACATTTTCTCTCATGTAACTTAGGGCTAATTCAATAAGTCACACGGTCTGCAGGCTTTTTAATTGCATTCTCCTCCCATGTATTCCCTCAAGCAGTGCTTTGAACATCATTAGCTGATAGCACTTCAAGTGCTTGAGGAGCCATTTAAAAACAAAAAAAAACTAGAACATGTACATTAAAATTGCCTTTTGGAAGAAAGCTTAAAAGGACACTTAATGTGAAAAAACTGCACCACCGGTTCTAAAAAGCACTAACCCTGATTTTACACTTTCCACCTTCACATTAAATTTCAAAAATCCAATTCGACTCTACTTGGGCTGCTGTTCTAAAAAAGCCCATCGTACAGAGATGTTAAGATCTATACTTTTCCCTTTCATCTTTACTAATGAATTTGGTTAGTCATCCAAATAGATCTTAATTATCAGTCTTAAAGAAGGAAGGTGGAAGTGATTCTGAGCTTATGATGTCCTCATTTCCCCTCTTACTTGCCTCATACCCTTCCTTGGGGAAATTAAAGTGGGGGAGTCATTTTGGAGTCAGTGCTAAAGTGAGTGTGTGACAGGATTCCAGCAGCACTCCTCTCAGGGGGCAAGCTGGCAAACTATAAAGGCTTCAAATTGAAAGTCAGACCCAGCATCCTAGGGGTTTGTGCTGAAGCAGGGCCATGCTTTTTGTGTTCCAAGAGGACCACTGTTCCTCCAGGCCTTCCTATGGCACTTAGACAGACAGACACTCCTGAAGAACTACAGTTTTTACACTGGTCCAAGATATACTGTCTATATGTCATAAAAAAGATTGGTCATGAATTATTGGTTATTACTGATTAGGTTATTAAGAGGTGTGTTGGAATTAAAGAAATATGCAAATGAACCAGACTGGAGGAAAATCTCCCAGGACCTGGACTGAGAACCTCCCCCATTTCCTGACGACCTGAAAGCCGGCCATTAGGTTTCCATTACAACCTACTGTACAGGTAGTCCTGCATAAACCTGCTCATGACAAAATATATCCGATGGTGTGCTAACTTCTCAAGTCACATTTTTATAAGAAATTCAATGACCAGTTAGTAATTTTATATTTAATATATATATCTAATAAAATTAGGTTTTGTAACATTTAAAAGAAATATATTTACCTTAAGTTGTGTTAGTCATTGTAAGAAAAAATATTCAATATTTTTTTTTAATCGTTTTTCAATCCAACTTGAATACGAGGTATTATCAGGTTGCAAACGAAACATGAAGAAAAAGCAGACTCATTTTGGAAGAGATGGGCCACTGAATACTCACTGCTAGTGATTTGAATACACAGAAGGCAGGTATTACAGCAACCCAAGATTTTCACAAGACACACAAACAACTTCATTCTAATCTAAGTGCTGAGAGTGAAATTAAATTTGATACCGAGGACTTCAGGGTCGAACCACACCACGATCGTCATCTATTTTGTAAAATTAACTGTGACCTGTTCTCATTGAAAGTCAGTGTGCAATCAACCGGGGAAGCAAATCAATGAACAACACAGAATGGCTAATCGACAGAGCTATCCATACTTCGGGCGTCGGGGAGATAGAAATTAACCTCTCAATCACTAAATGACTCTGAGGCATGATGGAAGCAGAATGTCAATGATGAAGTGACCAGCTGAGCTCACACAGCGGTGTTTGGATTGCAGAACAACAGTACCCTGCTGCACAGGGTCCTACTGTATGTTAATGTGATGTTCAAAGCAACCTACAGTACAGTATAAGGCACCCTGTACATACTGTCATGACATAACTTTTCATCCATCTAACATTTCTCAAGATAAAGACTCTGTTTGTTCTGATTTTGATTCAATTTCATCATCTCCAAGATTTCATTCTTACTTCACATTACTAGCCAAAAGCAGATTCATGATTTATTATGGAACACCTTGACTTCATTCAGCGCAAACTGGTTTGTCAATATGTAAAACAGATAGAACTGTTTTTTTAACCTGCAGATTTGACCAGGTCACCCGTTACTTATACTGTCTTTTCTTTGTTGAGCCTTCAGTCCTAAGCCATTTCCTTTAAGTGCAGCGATCCCCTTACCCTATACAGTAATGGCAATATCTATCTTGAGAATGTGCCACCTTGATACACCATTTTAGAAGGTCAGCATACTGAATTGGAAGCAATGGAAAGAGTTAGACAACCCTCTTGGAGGTGGAAAACATTGTATTATTCATGAGTAAGTCCACTAATTTCAAGACAGTACTAATTCACCATACACACTAATTGTGTGATTTTATCACGTTAATGTATACGCCATTTACATCAATGTACTTTCTTTCCAAAGTACTGCTCTCTCTTTCACTTTTTCAGTTGTATGCTCGGAAAGGTTTTTTTTCCCTCCATGGAAGCTTTGTAATTTTATCTTTAAGAACCTGACTCTATTCAAGACTGCAACAGTAACAGTATTATGCCAGTAATAATTTTAATTATTTGATATAACCCAAATCCCTGGCTCTAGTGTGCTTAATCCTCTACAGGTTGTACAGGCTGAAATCTAGAAATTAAAAACAACATGAATCAGGAACATACAGGAAGACAATTCCCTTTCTTTTTTTCTGCAGAATATTAAGCTGTAATTGAAGGATATGGGCCAATGAACTATTGTGTCTGTGCCATTTATTTTCTTGTATTGCATATTGTCAATAAAACCACTGGTGTCTTATTTTGGGATGCTGGTGCATCAGCAAAAACAAAAATGTTTTATTGTTAATCATGTAATAAACCACCACATGCTTAATCCTTTATAAATTCAGAAGCATGTTCCCCAGTGGCAGGAACAAAAGAATGTGTTGTAATTAGCTGCCATTAGTAATGGGCACAAAACACCTGTTTCATAAAGTAGTAATTAAACAGCTTCCTAAGGAGCTCGAGATGAGTAAGGGAGAGATGATGTAGCACAGTCCCAACAGCTTGTGAGAGATGAAAAAGGAAAGAGAAAACTGTTAAGCGTCCACTGACCTGGGGTGTCATCCCATGACAGATGTACAGAATTGGAACATTATCAGTGTCTGGCCCTTGATCAAGACATAAGTCAGTTTTGAGTGAATTCTTCAGCTGAAATGGGAAAAAGAGAGGATCAATGATTACAATGTGAGTCAAATTATTCTGCCAAATGAGATGCCTTTTGAGAAGGTATAGAGTGATTAAGAGATCAGTTAAAACTTGGACAAGTTCAGAGCTTCTGAGCCTTAGCAGACATGCTAATGAGGTTTTGAATGCTACAGATAATGGTTTCAGCAGTGCTTCTGCTATTTCTCATTTTTTGACAATAGGCAGCATGGATGAGGACATAAAAGTATTCAAATCCCAGATTTATTTAATCTTTTGTCAAAAAAGCAAAACATTTCAAGAAATTACACACATTTCAATAACATTCTTGTTGATAGGAGTAGCGAGATATTTCCGTTAGACACTGAAAGAGGAACATGGAACAATTGATGGAACCTTGAATTCTCAGATGTGCATTTTCAAGGTTTACCAAGTCCAAAACAACCTGAATTCCCTTCCTGTTTCATGAATGATTAATCAGCCATTGTTAGGCCAGGACACATCAGTGAATTACACATGTTTTGAATTAAAAAAATTCCAACCATACAAGAACGTCTCACTTGCAATTGCTTGATGGAATACTTATGAGTTGGATGTAGCGCCTATGTTCACTATACAGTAAATATCAAGACTACTAAAATCTCTCCCTGTAATTCATGTTCATTCAGGCAGTCAAAAACCTCTCTGATAAAAAAAAACTTTGAAAAACCTATTTCTCCCACACTGTCCATTTGAACCCAGTGAAAACTGTTTATCAGACAGTGTAAGGATTTTCTTATGTGTGCTATCCATTTGAAAGATACTTGCAGTCCTATTAATTTAATGCTGGAAATCTTTATAAATATTCTTGTCTGTATAACCACAGAGTAATTTCCATTAATAAACTATCTTTGAGCGTAGCAAGGCAGGCTCCAGATCAACGTGGCAAACTGCAGGGCAGTACTGGAGAATTCATCATTTCCCATTACATAAACCATATCCCTATTAATTAGACGTCTTTCATACTTACTGCCCTGTTCTTCCATAGCAAGTCTTCAGAGTTTAATTGCAATTCTCATGAGCTCCCATGTGCAGTATTGAATATGAGGGAATATGACATTTAACAAATAGAGTGAAGCTGACACTTTGGCATCTTACAAGGGTTCATTCAACAAAACAGACCTTTTCTGCACCATAGTGCGCATTGACTTATTTATCAAATAAGACCTACCTTTAATTAGAGATGCATCATGGCAGACAGAGCCAAGAATGCTTCTAGAATGTTTTACTAAGAAGATTCTGAGAAACATAATAACATGGAGTGGTTGTTTTTGATGCCAACATGCAAAAAAGACTGTCTTCCAGGGCAAGTCAAGATTTTGAAATACTACGGTGTCCTAAAACATATTTTCTACAGCGCTTTATAATGAATTCTGCTTTGGTTTAAATGTCCAACCTTATAAACATAGCAGGATATAGTTCACATAGTTCTAGTTATTATAGCAATTATTTCAGTTATTTCATTCATGTACTGTAGTTATTGTTGGACCCTTTTGTGTTTCCTTGTATTTTACCAATGGTACCAGTTTCAAAACGGTGATAAAAGCAGTATAATACATTAATTCTACCTCCTTAAATGCCTATAAGGTTATTTGTTTGAGAATATGTTTGTTTTGACCTTTTTAGTTACTTTTTTTTACTTCAATAAGCAGTAGCTTCAAACTAGAAGAAATGAAGTAAAGGACTATAGAGGTTTATATAAATATTGTCAGGTTCAAAGAATACAGGTGCAATTTGTTGGGATTTTCAATATGAAATATGCAATGAAAAACTTAATGAAGTTTGTACTAATAACACACTGTATGAGTATTTTGCTCATGTTCAGCAGCACAAGCATCAGAAAGTAAAATAATGTCCTTCCAAGTGAATAATTCATAAAATCCACATTTATGGGACAAAGTCTGTACATAATAAGCATCAGCTTTATAAGTCAGCAGGCTGGTCTGAGTCTCAAGAATAAGATTAAAGCCATAAACACCTTTTATAAACAATGGCAGTTCTTCAAACCTGTCTCAGTATTTTCTATCCTGTTTTCTGCTTCCATGAACTACCTTTTACTGATGAATGCTATCATGGAATATAACAAAACTGTGCTGGATAATGTTTGTGAGGCAATTCTGCCACAGAAACTCATCAAGCCAAAAAATTGTTTTCTTTACAGAGTCTGTAAAGCAAAACCTTTACATTTTGGACTTGGTTTAGTCTGGGGTGTGCATGTGTGTGTGGTGGGCATTAAATAGGATTATGCATTTGATATGTAAATAAAGGAATCTGGAAACATTTTTATTAACATTGCAGTACAAATGTATTTTTGGAAAGTGACATTCAAAAAAACCATTGAATGTTTCTTATAAACCATCTTAGCACTTAGATTGCTAAGGGACTCAGTTTGGTTATTTCCCCTAACTGTAGAAAGTGAGGACTGTTCTGTCTCTAACCAACAGTGTGTTTAATTAGAATTGACATTTCAGTCATCAGATACATTTCCTTCTGTTTTTTGTTCTAGTGCAAAAATATCTGTATGGCTCAAATATACAGTATTACAGGCTTTGTGCTTTCCAAGCACATTTTCAATATTGGTGATTAAGCAAATATAGATACTACTTCTACAGTGATAAAAGAGTATTAACAAGAATCTTACCACCCCATAGGCGATGGTTTCTGTGTACATTCTCATTTCAGAGTAAATGTTGACAAGGTACCACCGGAACGTCTTGCACTGCAGTTTCTTCCGCAGGGCTTTCCTCTCTGAAATATCACCGATGTCAATCCCAGAGTCCTGAGCAGAAACAGCAAGGAAAGCTTTAGTGTCACTTCTTTCACGAGTCGGGAGGCATAAAGCACTTGTGGGCACTCCTGAGTTTTAGATGTCTGTTTTTGTCCGCTGTGCATATGTGGGAAATAGTTTTTCTTTTTCTTTGCGTTATCTTTCTTTTCTTGTGTAGCAGAGCCCTTAGTGTTCACAATATTTTGCATAAAGTGCTCTGCTGAAATGATTTCAAACTACTTCCAACACAGCAGGCCCACAAATGACAAACAGTTTCTGTGTCTGAAGTGAGCAACGGCAAGGGTAAGGCAAATTGATCCTTGCACTCATGGTACGGACACTTCTAGAGCTCAGTTTTTTTTTAACTGTATCCCAATGGCATCTCTGGCTGTGATTGTTCTGGCTTCGGCTACACTGTTGATAGAACAGCCTGAAGACAGAGCATATAACTTACTCCAACAGGACATATAACTCACGGGTGCATCAAACTACAGCCTTCTCTCAGAGCATGAAACCATGGACACACAGTGGACACACGGAGTGCCAAAAATGTTACTTTATTCAGTGCTTTGCTCATTTCTCAGTTTTATTATTAGAAGGTTTCAGAGATGTAGCCTGGCTGTTAAGAGATTTTCAAGCAGGATGAACCTTATTTACATTTGTAGATTTGAAAATGTAACTTAAGCAGTTCCTTGCCATCTGTTTCCATTTTTCCATTTTTTTATTTAAACAGCAATAGCTTTCTTCTCTGATTTCTACACACACATTTTAAAGAAGATATCCACAAATCTTACTTTCCTCACAGGCTTCTGTTTCTAATCTTCATTATCATCATTATCATGTTAATTGATTTGCATCTTGTTATGTATCCCATTACATGTGTTCTGTGTTTTATCTTGGTCTTTAGAAAACTACTGTAGTTATCAGGATGATGGTACAGCCCTGCCACATTAAAATAAGCATACCTTCATAGTACTGTAATTACTCTTCCACCTGTACCTCCACATTCTTCATAAAAAAGCTTTTCTGTAACAGTATGACTCAGGCCCTGCATAACGAAGAAGGCCAGACTACTAGGTACATGTGTTGGTGTTCTCTCTCTTTTGTGACTGGTGTTGTGTTGCCGTTCTTTTGCCCTTGTGTCAGTGTCTCTTGTTTTAAAATGGCAAGACTCTAATTACAGTAGTAAAATAGGTGGACAGAAAATGGATGGATAACAAGATCCCTCAGTCAGAAAGAGAGGATGTAGAAAATATTTGAGTATCACATTGCCTAAGGCCATTTCATGTTTTGCAGGTGGACTTTCGTGGTCTGTGCAGAAATTGTTAGCGTGACAAATACTATTCAGAAATGAAGTAAGTGTGAGGGGGGTAAACTGTGCTTGCAGGGGAAAGAACTAAGGGTGAAGTTGCTAATTTGCATATCCTCTTGATTTTAATTTCATAAAGATCCTTTTCCACTAAATCCTGAGCTTTGATCATACAGAACTAATTCCTCATAAGCTCAAGCAAGCAGGAGAAAGCAATGTTGACTAAGCAGTGAAAGATGAGTGATTTGAGTTTCTTTCAGCCCAATGTCAGTCATGTTGGCTGGCTGAGAAGGGATTCAGATTCCTGCCTAATGCATGTGGCGGGTTTCCAGGTGCCCAGCTTGTGTGGCAGAGAGAGAAACCATTTAGAAAGAGTGAAATGTATTAGAATACATTTGCTTGTTTTGCCCCTGGCATCATTATTGGGAATGAAAGACTCTTCAGCTCTTCAGGGAGTCAGATAAAAACACATAAAAAGTATGCTATCTCCCTGATACCCAGATGTTAAATTACTGTGCTCAGCTTAATTCAAATGAATTTCATTATTGTCTATGTACACATACTGTAGTGATCTTTAATTTTTTGTTTTTAAAACTTCATTCTTTTATATTATGTCATTATCACCATTCTTGGTGAGCACTTTATATAATAATTAAAACCAGTTGATAAACAACTAAAATACACAAAATAAAATAATTGTTTAATAAATTAGTGATTTAACTTGTGATCATAACATTTTACAGTAAACACCCTGAAGGAAGAAATTTGAAGATTTTCTTTTTTCCTGTATGCTTCATGGACTGGAATTACCCTGCCTTCACAAGAATTAAGGATTGAATTAAGAATTAATCTAGTCCATGGAAACATAATTTTGAACATTATTCAGCTTTTAGATGGGGTGATTGTTGATATATCTGTTGCTTCTATGACTGTTTAAAGAAGACATGACCTATCAATTATGTGGCCAAAACAATGTTATACTAGAAACAATTTCTAAAACTGAACACAAATAAAAACAATATTTCAAAGTGAGTACTTTCATCTCCAATGGTGGCATTATCTAGTTTAACAACTGTTTAACTTATTGGAACATATAATTTGGTGTCATAGACTTCAGTATCTTACCAACATTCATATTCTGTATTTTAGTTGCTCTAATGGTGATATTGCCATCCAGCATATGTGAATAAAGCTGTGTCACATCAATCCATCATGAGAAAGCCCTCAACGAAGAGAATCATTTAGCTCATATTTACAAAGTCTGTATTTTCTCTTTCATCAAAGCTATCGAAGCACTGCAATTTAGATTCAGTCGCTACACAAATTAGAAGAAAAAGAAAGGCTATTTAAAGCACACTTGCAAGCTGATCAGGAATAATGAGCTGTTTATCAACTGAAAATTAACTTGTCACTAATTTTAAGGGGATTGTAATTGAAATCTGGGGCTTAGGGACATACTAGAAACAGAAGCATCAGTCAAAGGAACGAAGCTATCAACTAGTACTTAATGAAGATAACATTTATTTACTACTGTGCTCAGACACAATATAGTAACTGTTTGGATGTGTAGTTTTAGTCTACTCAGTCTTGTGTTTTACCCTTTGAAGTATCCATACAGTATGTAGGAATATAGTTTCTAGCCTAACAGTTAGATGAAAAAATTGTTATCCAGCTCTTCATTCCTTTGAAATACATCTGTTTTCCCATGCTTTAAAGCTATCAATGTACTGTATAATAAGTTAAAAAAATAGTAATGGATAATTCAAGAAGTGTATTTGTAGATAGAATTAATAAGCCTATTACGTCATCTTTAAAAAGTAATCCAGTTTGTGAAGCTTGGATTGTAGTGTCTCAATATGGCCAGTCTGTGCTAATGTTCAATTATACTGTACAGTATGTTCAGTCTGAATATGTACTTCTCTGCACTTGTATAAAATGATGGATATGAGTTCAGGAACCACCCTCTTTATGTCATACGGCACTGTTACTGTACTTCATGCATCCTTACAGTATGTGGCAGTACTTTCTTGCAGAACATGCTGGTATGTCATGTCTCAAGTTCCATTCTTCTTAGACCCGCTAAACGAAATCTAATTTGCCGCTTTTCATACTTTCATACTTCCGATTTAACTGTGTAATCTTGGAAAGCAGCTGTCTTGGACACTGACAGCTGTTCATCTCAGATTCCCTAAGTCTATATGAGTTCATGGTAGGGACCAGTGCTAAAAGAACTAGAGACATAAGACAGATGGCCAAAGCCCTCACCTCCTGTGGTATGTTCCATGCCATGTACACGTGGCTCTTGAATTCATCCATCCAGACTTCTGCCACCCTCAGCGCGTTCCTCCTGACGTGAGCGGTCAGGTCCTCAGTGTATGGTTTGTGTGCTCGCTCGATGTGAGCAATCCTGGAGCATGGAAGGACCTCCACACTGCCCCCGCACTGCCACACCTGGTCAAGACAGCCAAACAGCATTGAAATGCTCAATAAACTGCATGGGAGTTGCCTCTGTTACACTCCAGATGGAATATGTTATCCAGCAAGAATTATTCACTATGTACACTATGACAATGTTACAGAACCAACTGAATGAATTAAAAAAGCTACTTATACAGTATTTTATGCAAATATAAAAATCTGTTTTCTGGGAAAGATCAGTAGCACTTGGTTACTGACTACATTTGCAAATATGATACTATTTTTCTCTAAGAATACCGACCAGGTATATTAGCTCCACAACCAATTACCGCAAGTCTCTCTCTCTTCATAAGACTGAATCAGCATAAAAGACATTAAGACAACATACATGTATCCTCCGAAATGTGACCACCTGCTTCTTTTTCCAGTCTAATCGCACAATAATGCTAAAGTAGTAGTTCAGTTGTAGCAAACTACTAAGCAGCAGAGCTCAGGGTTTTGACAAAGGAGAGGTGCTGGTGCTCTTATTGACAGCTCTGCACACTCACAAGAGCCTGCACAGCCTGGGGAGTTCTGGGCATTAACACGCTCCCTCCTGGCGGTGCTGTGCCAACTTCACATCACCCAGTCTAAGGACCGATAGGCCAACATCAACCTCTCGGCTATGGTTCAGGACCTTACAGTAATTTCTTTAAAATGGTTTGTTTTCATTACATATCTTAAGAAAGAAAATTGGGCTGCAGAATATTTTATTAACGGAATTACATATCTGGGTTAATATCTATCCCATCTCACAAAGCAGATTCACCTCGGGAGATAATTACTTAGCCATCATTGTCTGCCATGTCAATGCTAATGTGTAATTAACTCCTACAGCTCCTCAGAACCTACTTCTTCATACATTTTCCCTGGTCTTTCTAGCAGCCTTGTATGTAATTAATCAGCATGAGGCCCTAACAAAGTGATCAAGCTGCGATTCTCCACAGACCAGAAAAAATGTCAAAACGTATTTTTTAATGCACAGAGCAAACAAGAAATCGTTTTCGCTCTTATGTCTCTTAAGATAGCCATTGCACTCTAGGATAAACAGTATATTTATATTTTTACGATATTTGAACATTTCTACCGGCGAGTGAAAACAGACAGCATTAAAATGGATATATATTATTTTGTTAAAACAGCAGAATTACCCGGGTGCACGTCTTCTACTCTAAAATGATTTATTTATTAACAGCTGTCAATGTTTCAGAAAACACAAGCCATCTTCCTGATGAAAGCCTGTGGTTACCAAAACATTGACAATGTTAACACATAAATTATTTTGGAGTAAAACGTGTTCACCCAGTTGATTTAGCTATTTTTCCTGTTATTTTTCACTGAGCAGCACTTCTAGGATCTTTGGACATGCATTCCGTTTCTCATTCTTTTTATATTATTTTGCAGCAATATGTTAAAAAAGCAGATGCAAATCTCTGTCCCTCCGCACAAAACATCTCAAGTTAAATTTCCCTAAAGGGTTCATTGCATTTAAAGGTTCTGAATAAAGCAGAACACACCACTGATATGTTATAAATCACTGATAGGTGATGTATGGTGAGCACAGTAGTGCACTTCGGTTGCTGTTGAATCATCCAGGTGGGGTTACACATTACTTTTAAAGTGCCTTGAGTGGAGGATCCAGAAAAACATCATTATTATTATTATTATTGTTGTTTTTATTACATAAGGTGTTTCATGCACCCAAACTTCAAATTTCGAATACCATGTGTTTTTTTTGGGGGGGGGTTTCTTTGACTTTGTGGGTTATTCTAATGTTTCTAGGCCAGAATATATCTTAAACTTTTTAGCATGAAATGCCCAAACTGCTTAACCCCTGACAGACTCAAGCCATAGGTTTTTAGCAGATTAGCTGCCCAGGAGATGTCACTGTACTTCAGTCTCCAAGCGATTATCTCTGACAAAGAGAAAGATGGACTGCAAGCCTGGTGCTGGCATTCCCTTTTTTCACTGTGTTGAGAAAATGTGAGCACAATAAAAAAGATCCCTCACTAAGTCTGCTGTGTAATTACAAGTCTCTGGAACGGAATAAATTGAAAGTGCGGCACATTTCTTTCAAAGCTGAATCACATCTACAGAGTAATGAGACAGTGCCCACATCATATGTTCAATTATGGCTGATTTACTACATACCACTGAGGCTGCCCTTCCGAATGGCAATCCCAGCTGTAGTGGGACCTTTGCTTTAGCTGGGTTTTTCACCATTGTAAATGGCAGCAGCCTTATTATTGAATTACTGATAACCATACTCGGTTATTTTCAATAACAATGTCTAATAATGCTTTGATTTCTAACCTTTGATTCAGTAGCACTGTTTATATAGGAAGCTACTGTATATGTCCATATTTTTTAATAAAAGAAGATGCAGTTGTTTGTCACCATGCTTTTGTATGTTTGCACTTTTATTTTTCCTTACTTATACCTGTAACATAGCTTTCTGTTTACCAGCTTGAGCACAATACCCCTTGAAGACTACAAAAACATCTATAGCTGTCTATACAGTAGGTAAATATTGTGAATTTATATAATAGATGGCTAGCCTTTTCTTTGCTCCCGCCAGCCACCCTTTGAGTAAAGAAGTGCCTCCTGTCCTTGGTTTTAAATCACGTTCCACTCAGTTTCTACCTGAGTCTTCTGGTGAGTGTCCACAGACTTTAGTTTGTCAGTGCCTTTGAAGATGTTTGAATAATCGACTAAAGGTCCTCTTGTAGTCTTCTCTTTTCAAGACTAAAATGGTTTGGTTCCTTTGGCCTGTCAGAGTAGGACATTCGTTTAAGCCTGGAAATTGGCAGGAGGAGCATGATAGCCCTTCCATATTCTTCCTGTGCAGTACACACTGTCAGTTATTGCTGAATGCCAAAACATAGATAGAAAAGAAAACCTGGCAATTCAAAACTGGGGAGGGTATGAAGTGTAACGCAGGCAAAAAGAAAAGGTTCAGTTTTTATGATATATGAGGTATACAGTGCTTGGCATCTGGTTTATATGCCCCAATACAGTATATCAATGAGGAACTGGAGTGTAATTCTAAATATCTCGTGACACTCTCCATAATTGTTGCATTGAATTCAATTTAGATGCCATTCAATTTTTTTATTCAATTTTCACAGTGTCCACATAAACCCATAATAGCCTAATGCTGTCCATAGAAGGAGTTTTTGGCGGCCATGAAGGTCCATAAAAACAAAGCTTTTTACAAATATATATTCATATTAATATACAGCTTCCATTAAACATACTAAGATTTATAAAGAATCTTATGTTTTGAATATAGGTTTCACTCCAGATGCAGCAGATTCCACTTGGTGTATGAAGTATTTACTCTGCAAGAGGCACAACACAATTCAATTCAAGAACTGAAAAAACAGAGTGAAAAAAAATGACTCACCCGCGATGTGGCACGACAGGTTTGAAGAAGCTAAAGCACAATTACGGCTCAACCACACTGTACAGCATAAAGAAAAGAAATTGCATCTGACTGAATGCCTAGCCTGCCTGTGTCACAGACAACATTGCATCACTGAGAAACTTAACAGAAAAGTGTTAGGCCACCAGCTTGAATTCCTGTCTCCAGCCTCTCTTTGGTTAATAAAAATAAGTACCCCTTTGAAATATAAAATTACATGAAAGGGTAACAAATGTTCAAGGTCATTCCTCGTGAGGGTAGCAGCTGTAGTTCAAGGACAAGGAGAAGAATTTAAGACCGCTCAGTTGAAAACAAATGGCTGCAAATGCTTTTTCCCAGGAATGTCTAGCCAGGCAGGGGATTAGTGAGTGGTTGCATTGTCATATTATCTAAACCAGAAAGGCACTGTCTAATGCAGTATGAATAAGACACAAGTGGAAAATGAAGGTCTGCATTAAGTATTTTTGATAGGAGAGTTTACTGAAGGCTTAAGGTATGTAAAACATGTTAAAGTGTTTCACGAGCCTAAGTGGCTCATAGGGATGACACTTGTCCCAGTTAAGCTGACTGAGACTACAAGACCGCCCCTGGATGTTATCCCAGCCCATCTCAGGCTCACACTGTTGCAGGCCTGACACAGCAAGGCTAACAGCTGGGGTAAAGGATAAAGCAGCTGTGTGTGCAATAGAGACTTCTGCTCGTCACTCTCTAGTAAAGGGTCTGGGGACCTGGAGCATAAAAATACAAATTGCCCCAGATACTAAGTTGTCCCATTAAATGAATGCAACAGCCGCACAGTTTACCACACTGATACTCTCTTTAAATACCTTCTGTAAGGTTTCTTTAGCCCATTTGAGTGACAGCAATTTTTGCTTTCTAACAGTTTTCTGAAAACTTAGTTCCTTATGGTGGCAGTTGGTCAATGCAAAATAGGAAAAGTGCAGCACACAATATTATGCAAATAAATAATCTCAGGTTGTGCATAAAGTACTATAACATTGGGACAGATCTATGCTAGTCCTTAGACGGACATATTACTGTTTATTAGGCCATTTTTCACAGCTGTTAGATGCTACATTACAGATAAAACCAGCCTATAAAAATCACTTGGGATGGTTAGAGAAATCACCCTTCGCAGAGACGTGTTGCCATGTTCATGCTTTTCCACGAATGATAACAGCTTGTAGAATTAGTTTGTGGCCCATTATTAAAACTAAGGCATGTGCTACTATGAAAATGGAACCAATCTGAAATTGAAATAAAGGCCAAAAGACATTCAGAAAGATATATTATTAGATATGTACGAAATAAATTTGACAAGGAAGGCTAGAAATACAAAGAAGAGCCAGGCCAATCTGTTATCTTAATTACAAATCTTCAACCTGCCAAGCTGAGAGTAACAAATCCTCCTGTTTAATGAATGATTATTATCTGTAATGTAATTGTTAACTGAAATTCAAATCACAACATAAACGTTACAATGTCATTACTGAGTATCGGCTTTCAGTTTGGGGAATGTGTGAACTGAATCTGCAGAATGCAGGTAGAAAATTAGCATATTTATTTGACCTTTTGATCTGAAATGTCTGTCCAGGTACACATCACCACTCAGTATTTCCATTCTAGTTCCTAAAATACATGTCACTGAGTGATCATCACCATTTTGCCAGGGCTTCCTGCATCACTTCTCTCCCATTGGCTGAGGTCAAGTTTGTCTATTCTGGACCTGGAGAGCCGGTGTGTCTGCAGCTTTTCAAGGTCTGTTTTACACCTGCAGCACCTGATTGAGGTAGTTAAGAGCTGAGTTAGAATGAAAAGACCTCTGGACCAGGACGAGGCACCTCTGGTTCAGAAACACATTATTACAGTATTGTGTTATACCTAATGAGAACAGCTCTCAGTCAAACACACTAAAGGTTCACTACACAGGTCAGTGCTTGAGCTCTTTGGGATCCTTTGGAATGAAAAGTGCAACACAAGTGCAAGGAGAAAAAGTTAAAAAAAAAACTTGCTAGCGTCTATGTAATGTAGGATGTAAGATTCAGCAGTTCAGGAATGCCTTCAAAGACATTGTTGACAATGATTTTTTCTTTAAAAGTTAAAAGGCGCAAAGAAAAGTGCATTTTAAATGAGTCACCTATTGGTTAAACGGGAGTCCACACCATGTTGAAGTTAGCTGTTTCTAAGGTGACTGTTTCCCTCCTTTTTATTAAAGGCTGCTAGCTAAGCCAACATTGCAATTAAGGTTCTAGTTTATGTTGTTTATTGTCGATAACAAGGTGCACAGGAGATGAAGAAGAACCTGAAGGAGAATGAGTTACTTGTCACTTGCAGGCTCCTCGGCATGTTTTCCCTGTGGTCTTGTCCATGATGAGAGCACCATATGTTTAAGCAATAAACATGGATTTGTGCTATAAAAGGTTTTTCAAGGCCAAAGCAAAGTGAGGATCTGGAAACCAAAGTAACAAGGAGGAATCTACATTTCTGTCATCCATTTTGTTAATGCATTAGGACTGGACCAGTTATCTGTATGATGTAGCAGCTGAAGTCTACCCATCACTTACCCTAACACCAAGCTCCACATTCTCACCACCATACACTTCCATTCCTTCATCAAGTAAGCCAATCTCTTCGAAATACTGTCTGTCGACAACAAAGCACCCAATTAGAGCAGGACTCCTGCAAGAAAAACATAGAGGAGACTGATTTAAATAGAAAATGTTTCATGTTAAGCTGCCCTGTTGTGTAGATGTCTTAGGCGGGGTGATGGTAAGTTATAGTACCCTATGATTTAAGACTGATCTGCACTATTGGATGACAACAATAAAACAGATGTCTTGAATGTTGAACTGTTCAGGAATACAAAAGGCAAAATCTTTGAAATGGAATTTCAAACTCTTTGTCAGCTTTGAAATCTAAAGTTATTTTCAATAATGTGGTATTATCATAAATATTTCAAGAGGCACTATATATATCCAGTACACGTGTATCTAAAATTTGTCATTGAATTAATTGAAATAAGATATAAAAAGTGGCCTGGTCTGACCTGTGCAGAATACTTTAAAACTGATTAGAAAACAACGGAAAATCTTAATAATGCATACAGTATATTGCAGCCTCTGGATTAAAAAAATACTGTTCTAGTTGGAGCAAGATCTCATCTTTACCACATTACCTCATAAAATATTATGAGGTAAGTGCTTCTAGTAGTGCAGTTCATTCCTAATTTAACAACATATCTAAAAAATACTAGACTTCCACAAGAAAGTCTAGTGCTAAAGGAGTGTAAAATGTTTTACAGACTTTTATCAGATCAATGTAAGCAACATTGATCCGCTAGAGGCATTTTGGAAAACATTGTGTGTGAGGTTTAAATCAACACTGTACTGTAAATCATTACATCTCAATATTCTCCATACAGTATACTTGCTTTAGGCAAAGGCTGGGTTAACACTGACAGCGATTCTGAAATGTTTCATGTAGTCGACATACAGTACCTTATTGGAGCAGTAGTGTTTCCGAGATTCCACCAGGATTTTGGGGGGTTGAGATAGCGACACCACAGTTCCCAGTCAAAGCCCTGTGCTGACAGGGGGTACTCCTCAATTTCAAAGGTGTCATATTTTATATTATCAAAGGAAGGGGAGATGATTCGAGTTCTGTCTTCCTTTATTCTCTGGAGAATGGGTTCAGCCCTTAAAGGGAAAACAGAAGAAAATCAGTGTGAAAGAGGGTGACTCAATTTCATGGTTTAGTTTCGCCGGATGCTTTGTAATCTGACAGGAAAGAAAAGATATCCAGATAACGTGTGTTATCTAAAACAAATGAGAGTATAAAAATGCATTTTCTAAATGAAGAACTGAAAATTAAGGTTGATCCAGCAAAGCTGTTAGTGTTGCATGTCTGAGCTAACTTCACTTTTGTTGGCACTGTATAAGATTAAAAGTGCCCGTGCATTATTAATTCAGGAACTGTGAATGCCTGTTTTTCTCATACTTCCAACACCTACTTTCAAAATCACCCATCTCATGGAAGGACACTTCTAAGAGTGAATATACGTTTCTGAATAGCCAAGTATGTTATGTGCTTTGGAAAAATGGTAAGATTTTAATAGTATCTAACTAATAATATCTTTCTCTTTTTAGTGCAATATGCTGGGTTAGTGTAGGAGATGCAAAATTAATTAGAGGATGAATAAACCACAGCTGTCTTAATGGCTACAAAGCATTTATACAAAACAAGTATGAGCAATTTCCTTTGTAATTCATATATTAAATATACTCTGATATGATTAATATAGAAATTAGTCACTTCTGCACTTAACTGTTGTAAACTTAATGTTCTAGGCCCTGAATGAAAAAAACAGAAAATGTGCCCTTCCCATTTAAAGATTCGATGTGAATGCTGGGTTCTCAAGAATAGGAATTTCCCCAATCCCATTGGGAAGAGCGCCAAAAAAAATACATGTGAACTACACAATCAAAAAGAGGCCATACAATACAAACCAAATGATTAAATCTTATCACGATTTTAAAGATTTTAGGTTTCCCACAAAGTTATGTAACTTTAAAGTACTGTGTGTTTACTGACTCTCATTTCTTAAAGTAATGTAATTAAACAGCATTGTGATGATTTGCTTGCAATCTACCTTAACTCTTCATGGCCTGAATGTTTCATTGTTGTACAACAATATTGACCGGTAGCGAGGCTTAGAAGACCCAACACATCTCTCTGCACCCGAATATCATGCTTTGGTATATGTAAATGTTGCATGTATTTGTTTATTAGATACTGTACATAAAATTTCAGTTTTATATACTTGTCAAGGATTTGAAGTGAGATACATTCATAGAATAATGATTCATCTATAAACAATGACTCAGAAATTCAATGGTCAAAATATATTTGGCAAAACTCAAATGCCTGTTTTTAAAAAAAATGGGAAATGTTTCATGAGTATGCAGAGTTAGCATCCTCAATGTAGCCGAAATTCCACATTTTATTTAGCAGTAGACAACTCACAACTGGCTTTCTGGGAGATGAACTCTGTCCATCTTGACAATCTAATGTAATTGCTCACTGAAAATCTTCCTTTCCTCATCTTTGCAGGTGGCAAAAAGTCCAGATTCAGAGTTCACAGACTTTTCTACAGGCAGCAAGTCCAGACAGGTCACACGTAAAGGGTTCAACGAGCAGGGTCTTTACCACTCTCTCAGCCCATTGATGCAGCTGCTGTAGCCAATAAAAACATTGTTAGGGATTTCTGTAGTAGGGTGTAACTGGCAACATAAGCAATTGACTCTAACTCTTTTTCTTTAACTGTTTCAATTCAAGGAAAAGAAGCAGCAGAATAATTAATGGAATATTTATAGCTGAACAGAAAGTATTAGATTGAAGTAGTAGATTAGTTTGAAGTACTGTGGTTACTAACTAACCTTTGTCATTGTTACAGGTAGTTCAGCCTCAGCCCCTAAAATCAATAACTACTAATTGAACCACAAGTAAAAATTTAGATACAATAAGATACCACAGATATAGAGATATAGAGATTCATAGATGTCATTTATCAGAGTGCTGAAATAAAAGAACAATACCTAGAGAAGAGGATTTTTTTCCATTCTAGGTCTACCTAATGCTTTTCTGATAACCTTTTTTAAAAGAAAATACATTGCTCTCTTTCGTTACAAAGCCTCAAATTGGGCCCAAGGTGACATGAACCATGAGGCAGAATGAATCTGTTCATGGTGCAGGATCAGTAAAGCTACTGAGGATGCTGCCAGCTAACCAGTCTGTCTGTTCCTCAGAGCAGAATACAAACTGTTCCAAAGCAGAAACCCTACAAACGTGTTTAATCGTCACTACTTTCCATGTAGCTTAAGCACAGGATTAAAAGCTTGTGCTTCAGGGCTCAATGGAAGCAACAACATTAAATGGAGTGTAACAGAACAGTCCAAGATCAGAAGTGAACACTCCAGCTTTAAAACCTTTTCTCTTAAAGTTAATGTCACCCTTGTAGATTTGTGTCTGTTAGCATTTTACTTTACTCACAATCCCAGAATACAGAGAGCAATAATTGAAGAAATGAAGAAAGTAAAGACCAAAGACCAAACTATATTGAAGCAGGGTTGTTGTTGTTTTAAGGACTTGATTATATGTGTACATAAAACTAAATTTTATAAAAGTATAAAATGTGAAAGCTGTTCCTCATAGGTTATCTTTACTGCACGTTGGAAGAATTTTGGTGTTTCAATTTTCTGCAAGGAATCATTTTCCTGTTGTAAGCCTAGGATATGTTGCTAAAAGGATTCCTAAAAGCTGACTTTTTTAGTATTTAGCCATTATTTTTTTCTATTTTGCTTTAATACCATGTCACAGAGGATTTAAAGTTTACATTTTTTGGAAGGTTTTCAAAGACTTTGAAAGATTTAGGCCAGACTGCTGGGTGTAGGATTAAGGGGCATGTACTGTACAGTATATTCACCATAAAGATATTAGTCTTCTTTCTCACAGGATGAAAGCAGGCAACATTCTTTTTCTTTAAGTACACACTATACACCTGAGACTGACCTACATAAACACCATGAATCGTTTCCAGTAGTTCAGTGTGCACCAGAAGAAAACTGTAGTGTTTTTCTTACATGCACACTGTTTCTATTGTAATTAATCCAGAAATAACTTTTAGAATGTAAATGACTATTTTTCACTTTTCTACAAAGATATCCAATACAGTCGTATACTGAACCTGCAACTGAACTCAAAATTTGTGATCTTCAATATTGCTGAGGCTAATATGTAAACCTATGTCAATTATTCAATGTGTTTATACTATATAAATGTATATAGTATGCATATTTATTCATCCATTCACCCATCCATCCGTTTTGGTATCCTTCTCGCAGCCAAAGGATTCTGATCACGTTGGACCAGACATTTTTTTAAATATATTTCACAGCCCATCCACTGCCAGT
Organism: Lepisosteus platostomus; assembly: GCF_059453375.1. Classification (NCBI taxonomy): domain Eukaryota; kingdom Metazoa; phylum Chordata; class Actinopteri; order Semionotiformes; family Lepisosteidae; genus Lepisosteus; species Lepisosteus platostomus. The sequence continues at coordinate 8,327,044 of NC_142628.1, forward strand.
CGGGAGGTGTAATCCCTCCAGCATGTCCTGGTCTGTTTACAGGGGTCTCTGATCAGTGGTCATGCCTGGAAGAGCTCCAAAGGGAGTCGCCTAGAAAGTCATTCTTATCAGGGCCGAATAATCTCAGCTAGGTCCTCTCAGCGTCTCGCGCCCATGATCTTGACCTTTTGGTAATTACCCTGTTTATGACTGTAGTTAAGGAAGGGAACGTAGGTTATTCACATTGTGCAAAAGCTTGCCTTCCACTCCACAACATCAGGGCCAGCACTCTAGAGTACGTTTTACTGGGGAAGCTGAAGAGTGTGATTCCTCTGTCACAAAAGGTGGGACCCCCAAACCTGGGATGCCATGTCTGTATCATGATCTCTATCCACCTCCCATGCAATGTTGAAGAGGCACATTAACCACAACAATCCATCACTGTCCAGTGCCCTCAGCAGTCGACCCCAGTCGCATACTACCATTGCACAACACCGTCGCAGAGACTTGGGCAACAGGGATGGCTCACACTGAATCTGAGGTTTCTGGCATCGCTCTCTATAAGGAGGGCCTGTCCACCGGCTTGAGGAGCTCCTCCAAGTATTCCTTCTGCCTCTCAGTTAAGGTCAGTGTTTTGCAATCCTTACTGAAAACCATGTGGGGCGGTGTCCTGCCAATCTCTCCTAAGATGCTTCTGACTCGCGTGGAGTGCGTTATTAAAGACCCTATGCGGACGGTAGAAGACAGCTGAGGAAGGTACAGCGGGGTTAGGATGGGTTGACAAGACAGGGGGTGGTGACTGTAGTGACCAAGTGCTCGGGGGGAAATGCGGAAGCAACCAAGTCCAAGAAAGTCCAAAAAGGGAAGTTGGGGCGCAGTCCAAGGGCCAGGAGATCCATCCAGAACAAACAGTTAAAAACAGGAACCGGATCAGGACCGGCACAGGAACAGGAACTAAAAACATAACGGGACCAGGCGCTCTGAATCCCAGACCCAGGCGGTCAGGACGCCGGGGAATAAGGCCTGCCTTCAGGCTACCTGGAAAATAGGCCAGCCTTGTGGCGTTTGTCTTCCAATACTGAGCCAGGAACTGCAGAGACAATAGGCTTTTTACCAAAAACTAGACGAGACACACCAGGAAATAATAGAAACTAATCCTAACCAAAAGGGGTAGGAGCACCCCCTAGAGGAGGGATGTGGAACGTAACAACATCTCTGAGGCCGTCTGAGAAATCTTATGGCATCCAATAGTCTTTAGATGATTATTAAACCGTTTAAATCTCGGCATCTTCTACAGGTTCTCCAAAGGCTCCAAATGCACAAACGACTTTCACGATAATCTCCTTTCAGATTCTCACTCCCAAACCGTTCCCTCTGGCACTAACGCTCTCCTTTCATTCTCCCCTTTTTGGGGTACTTTACTGTAGCTGCAGCCACCCTTCTGCCTTCTCTCTCTTTCATAAGGCAGACGCTCGCCTTAAATACTGAGCCTAGCGGCGTCTGCTAGCCCTACTCCAGCCCAGCCCTCTCACTGCCAAACCTCAGTCCCCGGGAGACCTGATCACACGTCCACTCGGCTCTGCAGCTAGCTCTGGACTGACGCCCCGAGGTGGTCTATGCTCGGGGAGGTATCCGGCTGACTCTGAAAGGATTCCCACGGCTGAGGCTCATCAGCATTTACTCCCGTGGTTGACGAGGCAGCGCATCACTCTCCATCGAGAGCTCCACCTCCCAGCCAAAAACACCCCCTGTGATACCACACCTGGAAAAGGAATTGCTCACAACGCCTCCCTCGCCTAGACATTAGAAAGTGACAATTAAATGACACAGCATTAAAAAAAGAACAATCACCATCCCACGTTGAACTCCACGTGCGCGTCGAACAGAGCGACGACCGGGCCGCTGGCAGCCCTCCAGCCGCTGACCCGGGAGCGGATCAGGCCCTCCTGCTTGGTGTGACGGATCATCTTTACAAACCCTGGGTACCGGGTGTTCATCTCTCCCACGTACTCCTGCAGCTTCTCCTTCAGCTCCTCTGGGAAGGAAAGAAAGCCGCCAGGAATAGCAATGAGGGTGTGTTGTGAAAGCACAAACAGACTGTTGCCTTTGTCACATGTTGAAAAAAACAAAACAAATTAGTTGAATTTTAAGATTTCCATGAATCCACAGAACTCCACCCCCAGATTGTACTGCTTGTTCCTGTACTACAGAAATAGATATCAAATAGATGTTAATTATTTGTTAAATGTGCTATGTATTTAGGACTATGGCTATTCACAAGGCTTATGTAGATATTCTTACCCAATAATGGCAAACAATAACTGGGTTTTCGCCTTTTTATCATCTCTTCTGTCTTCTTAATTGTGAATTGTGGTACCCACCTGAATTTGGGCATTAATTATTGTATTTCTAATGCATCTTACAAAAGCTATCACATAGAGTCATGAATGCGACTAAATCATGTATCTCAGTCTCAATCACATTTTTGCTTAGAATCTGTAAAGTTGTGTTTTTTTTCTCAAGGTGTTTATTATGAGTTTGTGAGTTTGAAAAACAGACAGCAATGAAGTCTGCATAGAGAGCAGAATATACCGTGAGACGCAGGGAGGCAAGGCAGTGGTCTGGGGGGAAGAGTAGGTATTTTTATGTACAGTATTCCCATTGCTTTTCCTGACCCAACTATCCTCACCACCAAAATTTAGCATCTGGCTCTAGTACTGCCTCCCAGTTGTGACTCCTGAAGAGGGCTTCTGCTTGTGCTCGACTGAAGGTTGGTAAGGGTCAGCCAAAGATATTGGGTAGAAAATGAGTTCCACTGGATGAGAACAGAATCAGGCTGGACGACAACAAACTGCTTTTCCTGATCTGGCAAATTGTTCCACGTGAAGGGGGGTGGGGAGGGGCTTATCAATATTTCTCACACAACAGTCTACTATGCAGCACATTCAACAAACTGCCTGAGAACATCCTTCCCACCTTTTTCTGACTCTCCCTGATCTCTTAAATGCTGCAAATGTGTCATCACATAGACATGGGGAAAAAAAAAACATCTTTGCTCATAGCCTAGCCGTTCGTACCGCCTTCCTCTGAGCTGAGCTAGATTGGGAATGCTTTTGTTTCACGAAGCCTGCCTGCAAACAAGTAGATATATAAATAAAAGCATTTAGCCCTGCAGGATGCTGTAATTGCTCACAGTGGCAGGGCTGAATTATCTGGAAGACAATGCCCTTACACGGTTCTGTCTCTGGTGCTGTCAATCGTCTGTCTCAAGGCTGTTGACTTTATTCTTTTACTACCACCTAATTGAAGGCTGGGGACATCATCGTGGTAGGCCATTAGTGACAAAATGTGTTTTTAAAGGGATTCAAGGAATGCACCTAGCTAACCACCAAGCTTAGGTTTGTTAATCGGAATAAAGGAAGTCTAGGAGCAAATAATTCAACATTATTTGAAAAGTAGTGAAGACTCATGCAGGTTCATTTTTTTGTGTCATTTTATTACATGGCATACTGTAACTCAAGCACTGCTTCTTTTCTTTAAAATATACATTTTTTATAAGCTTGCCATTCTAGACACATAGGTCATGGCTGTGTGTCTAGAATGGATCCCTATTATATTACTCCTGTTTCACTTAAAAACAGCTTCATTCCTGAAATCCTTTTCTACCTTTCTGTATTGCTTCCTTGTCCTCATCAAAAGCAACCTACACTGCTCAAGGGCACACGATGAAAAGGGGAAATGTACCATTGATGACACATCCAAGTTTCCACAATTGTTTACCATCTTCATCTCTATTATTATGAGTCCTTTCAAATTCTCTTTGAAAACATTAATGCTCACAGTTGTGAATGCTTCTAATTTTTTTCTAATTGAAGCTTGGTTGCCCTTCTTCATTTTTTTGCTTTTGTAAGTGAAGCAGCAATAGTGAACTATCTGGGATAGTCACACGCCCTCAGTGTGCTCGAAACTACAGAGACCAGGATGGGCTCTGAGCTGATTAGCCACTAGCCCTTTTCCAAATTTATTTTACATTTTACTTTATCCAGTGGAGCAAAAATGCACCTGTTAGGGGTTCATACTTTTTCAGATTATTTACTATTCTGTACATACTCTTTCAATGTATGCACAATCATGAAAACTCACTTTCAAATATAAAGTATGGGACACTAGGCAGTAAGGGATTAATTCTTTAATTCAGTGTGATCATTAATTTTCAAGAGTTCCAGTCAAGAAATGTCTCACTGTATCTGCCATTTAAAATGTTGTGCTTTTTGGCACGTGTTGCAACTCAGTGCTGCAGATCCTTTCGGAACTTAGCTTGTCTGTTTGTTCCTACCATTTATTGAACAGATGCCTTTGTCTTCCCTTTAGGCCAATCTGCATTTGTTTCTTTCTTTTCAAATAAGCGATCATTGCTGTTTCTAATAAAACCGACCAGATGATATGATTTATAGGAAAGAAATGAGAATTACAGTAGTTGCCACTTACTGTATTATTGGAGCAAAAAAAATGAAACCAGTGTGGATTATTCTGCACATTATGCTTTGGAGAGCTGTAGTACAGGATGGTGTACAGTAGTGCACACACAAAATGCTGCTGGAGGAATGTGTCATCCTCAGCCTCTGCAGAAAAATTGAATAGCTTGATGTGGAAAAGGCGTAGTGCTTCTGCTTAGCAGCAGGAGACTGACAGCTTACCTTAAAAATTGTGACTCTACATGGACTGTAAATCAGAGCATATTCTTCTGAACATCAATGTGACCCATATTTTTCAGGCATTTTGTTTTTTTTAAATGGGGCTGAATTCATGTTTCCATTAATTTACTATCTGGGATCTGATTTATTTTTTTTTTCGCTTACAAAGTTTCCTGTGTATTTTTATGTGCTTTTTTGTGAGTGTATATTTGTGTGGGAAGGGTTGTTTTCAGCAGATACAGTAACTCAATTGCTCTGTAAAATAAAAAGTTTTTTTTTATTTTTCAGCCATGATGACTGAAGGTTTAGCAGTAATATATACTGTATATATTTTATTCAAAACAAAAGATAAAACTTCAAATTCTGCTGAAGCAGACTATCTTACAGAGGCAAACTATTCAGCCTGAACCAAGCTGTTTATAGATTTTATTTATGCAATTATTATGTATAAATTGATTATTTGTTAATGATGCAGGGAAACTATGTGACTTATCTGTCTTTGTCTGTTAGCTATGGGTGTTTGCTTAGAATATTGTACGGAAATTTATACAACAGTTTTTTTTACAGTCTTGTGGTTAATTGGATGATCCCCTTTGTGACAACAGTGGATTCGTTTTAAATGAGAGGTGGACATTCTCAAAGCATATTGCATGTGCAATTTTTCACTTCAGAGAAGGAAAAAAGAAAAACTTCAGGGAAAAACGTAATTTCTCCTTTCCAGAATATCCTCCATACTGAAAAGCTACAGTATATCCTAGTTGCTATCAGTGCAAGTTAGGAAATTTAACGCTGCTGAAATCTCCACAAGTCTTTTGCCACCCTGTAAACCTGGTGACTTGGTAATTTAGAAAGACCTTGTTACATTTCATATGCTTCTGATGTGTTGTGCTTTCTTTCCTTTATCTCTTTCAGCAGACTCCCATAATGCTGTAACAACTAAGCAATGCCATATAGCTATAGGCTGCCTGGCAGCATTATCTGATGTCAACCGAATTCACAATTCTCAATACAAACTCGACTGCCTTCGATCGCTGCCATCTGCTGAGGGTGAACTTTTTACCCTCTTGGAGAGAAAACTTCTGCTGAGTTAAGGTGTATATGATCCAGGGCAGATCATAATCTCACTGCCAGAGGCCTTGATATAGTAGCTGGCTGTTAGAAGTACTGAACTGGATGTGAGTGTGCTCTGTTTGCACTACTCTTTTGTATCATTATTATTTTGTAAATAGAGTAGTAAATTAAATAATGAAAATCAGGACATGTTTAAAGCATTTTAATATGTAATTAGTATAAAGGATATTCAGTATTACATAAAAAATACGATTTAGGATAACAAGAAGTTGAGATTAGTCTAGATAGCACAGTAGTGTCATCTTAAAGTAACTTCAGATCACCAATAACTTTGTCGATCATTGGATATATAAGTATGCATGAAGCTGCTGAAGATCTGTCTCTTTCTAATAGTTTTTTGTTTGGAACACAGTTTTCAGTACTTTACAATTTCGTTTAAATGATAATATTATTGTATGTGCCCTGGAATGAATTGGTTTCATTAGGCTATATTCTCTGCAATGTGCTCTGGCTCCTTGTGTTTTTATCTCGCAGTTCTGCAATATTACAGTACCTAGTGTTTTCTTCAAAAATTATTTCTGGACAGACTAATCAGGGAGAGGAGATGGCAGGAAGAAGCAATGCAGATTGTTCATTAAATCTTATTGATCAGATTACGATTCCCTAAAGTCTTCCCTTTGCATTACGGAATAGCTGGACACCAGAGGTACCTCTGTTGGTGGTTTATCTCATTTGTGGTTATTTGATTCAATAGAAGTTTTAAGTTCCTGTTTTTAATTGATTTTCTATACAAAACCATGCATTATTTTTTTAGTTTGAGTAGGCAATATTAGCAAATATATCTATGATATAATAACATGAAGACCATACCATCTACCTGCCCTTGTCCCTTAATGAAGGAGTCATGGCCATTTTAATTTCTTAATCAGGTCATTTTTTTCTTAATTAAATTTTCTCCACAAAGATGTCACAAAAGACTGATGGCGGTGTTCTATTTCCACCTTTTGTGAGAATATTTGTTTCTCTATGGGTTGTCATTGTGATTTTCTGCTGTCTTGGATCAAACTCATGCATCTAAAAGATGAATAAGCAAACCCCGGTTCTAGGGTTTTCTCCTATAGCCTTTTTCATTCACTTGATCTGTTCCAACCAGCCTTGAAAGTGCCTTTAACAGGTTTGCTTTGAAACCGGCAGGGATCCAAAAAGTAGTTCGACTGATAATCAGGTTATCGGAAAACAGCTGGGCTTTGAGTTGGCCGATGTAGGGAACATCCCCATTGACCGCAATAATTAAGATTAATGTTGCTCTGTCATTGCCTTTCAGTGGCTTGCTAATAAAACCAAACAAATCCACTGGTCCAGCCTCCCGTAATCTGTTTTGCTGGACATCTACAATATATACAGTACTTGTCTGTCAAATATTTACTGCAATGCTCCTGCAAACCCTGTTTGATTAACCTGATTTAATATGACACAGGCATAATATATTCTGCTCAATCTAACAGCCATGTTTTAATAATTTGGTTATTGAAAAACACTGCATATTGATTACCAGGCATCAACAGCATAATATATTCATTTGGAAATCCAGTTCCTTGGTGATTTTAAATGCAGACATTCGCAGCTACACTCAATGAATTATTATTTTGTACAGATATGAAAGATGAAGGTGAGATAAATGTGTGATATATCCCAAATCATTAACATTAAAGTAATTAATTTCAGTTTATGATATACTGTAGACTTCAGAGTGACTCAAGACTCGACTTTGTACTTGGCCATTGGAACTAAGGGCCTGACTCTGGCTGGACAGAAATGATCTGAATACAACTCAGCAAAGTACGAAGCGATCTACAGTACATCGTCGGTCACACACTTAATATTTTCATCTTGCTTAACATCCTACTCAGTACCAACAGCAAGAGGCACAAATCTGTGACAACTAATAAAAAAATAAAATTCAAAGATAACTCTGGTCCATGAACCACAAAATGAACAATACTTAGCTCCACTTAAAATTAAAGACACCATTTATTGTTAAAAAAAAGATTTTACAGGGTGAAAAAAGTATGCATAGATGTGTTTTGTGCAATTGAATTTTGTGCATCAAATGCAACAGATGTCTATCAATTGCGCACTCCTATACATGACACTGTTAAGAAAGAACAGGCCTACACTGACTTTTACTGGCAATGTGACAATTTGGGCTATGTGGCTGATTTATCTTACTGCTCATAAAGTTTAAGCTGAGAGCATTTTCAAGATCTCATCCATTAGCATGCTTGCCTTGAGTTGCTTACTAAACAAAACAACAACACAAAGTTTGGAGAAATTAGTGGGCAAAGCACACAAAAAAATGCTTTCTTTTAATTTAATTGCTTTACTCTGCTATCTTTCAGGCACTGTGGAATTATGGTAAACCACATCAGCATTGTGATCATTTTTTTTTTACTAGAGCTAATAAAATTTCTATAAATAATATATAATTATATACATAATAAATACATATAGAGATTAAGTATATGAGCTCATATAGTTAATCTATATTGTTTTTTCAGATGTCAGTAATCCTGTTGTTTGTCGAGTGAATTTGCCTATGTAATACTCAAAGCACTTCTAACATATTGGATCTTGAATCTAGTTCATAGCCTGCCCACTAATAGGGAATTTTTTCAGAAATCCTGCAGTTATTTCAGGGATGTCAAACAGGAAAACTGTCATTGTTTGGAATAGTGTAGTTGCTATTGGAGTCTGTCAAGCAAATAAGAACTAATTACTTGTGAGGCTAAGAAATGCTACAATCAAGAGGAGGTATTTATCCATTTCTCCCTGTTGGTGTGTTGCTAGTTTATTGATCAAAAGATCTCATTCAGCTATATTTAATTAATTAGGTTCAAAAAGCTTCAGTTCAGTACAGCTTTCAACAACCAGCCTCATCCATATATTGTAGATTTGCTTCTAGTTCAGCACCCACCAGCCTTTGTATAAAGAAGTGCTTTCTATTCTCATACCAGTGCAAATTCTTTTGTATCACTGAGTCACAGGTTCACTGGTGATTCTTGAACAGTTAATACCTGTAAGGATTTTTAATAGCTTTATAAGGTCCCCTAAAAATAACAATCTGTTCCATTCAAGGCAGAAGAAAGTGGGTTCTTTTAACCTGTTTGTGAAAGACATGTCTTTCAGACTATGAATTAATCTGGAAGGTCTTCTTTGAACTTCTCCTGGGCATCAATGCCCTTTTGGTGGTGACTATACAGTATGCTGATAATAATCTTATTGTTATATTTATATTCTTACTTAAAACCCTTTTGTGGTTGGCTTTTCCAAATGCCACCAACCTTATTAAGTGTACATCCATGATACTTGTTAGCTGGGCAAATGGAAGACAGTATCATAAGTAGTTAATTGGATGTAATTTACAACTGTTTTGGAAGTTTACTAATCTTATCTTATTGAACACTTTCAGAGACTATAGAAACTATCCTTCAAACTTCAGAGTTCTTTGGACACTTTTACATGTTCTTGTTAATATAAATGCTACTGCTCTACCTAAATTACCACACTCTTCACCTCAACGTTGTGTTCAGTGTTTTTCTGTAGCAAAAATGCAGACAAATTATCAATCAATAGGTCTTTAAAACTCATTTGAACACAGGGAGTTTATTTCAAATTTAAAAAGAATTTAGATTAGATAGAGGAAACAGCATAGCCACAGACCTGGAATGTTTAATTTCAGGAGCCTGATTGGCAATAAATGCACTCTTGATAAACATTAGGTCTGGTTTATGTTATAAAACAGACTTGCGTTCATAACTTCATTAATAACAAAAATATACTGTATGTACTCTGAACCATACTTACTTGCCCCAGGCTTCCTTCAGGGAACAAACAGCATTTCTGCTATAAAGGTCCCCAGAACTCATTTCTAAGATTGCCTTTGCTGCTGCTTCATAACTAAGATTTGAGTTTAATGATCTCTTAATAATTTAACTGCAGTGATCTTAACTTCAAAGCCTCTTGTATATACATATGTGGGTGAAATGTATTTTGTTTAAATAAATGTGACACCCATTGCAGTGGGAAATGTTGTTTAAAGGGTGATTGCATAAGCTCTTTTCATATACAAATGAGTTTTGAAATAAACTCCTCACCTCATCACCTGGGATTCTGGTACCAAAAACAAAGCTCGTACTTTTGCTAAGAAATATAAATTTTGAAGAATTTTGCTTTCAGCAATGACTGCTTATGCAATATTTTATACTGCACTGGGATTACTTAGAAAAAAAAACTTAAGCAAAACAACTGCTAGTAACTATAAAACGTCTTTAAATGATCAACTAATTGTGTATGGAATTTGGACTTTAAATGCATATTTTTAGTTTTAACATTCTCTTTTTAGAGAAACTTAAACTTACATTAAGTTATTAAATGAATTTAGATATGACAGTGACTGAAAGGACTTTTAGACATTTTTAAATGAAGCACACTTTCAAATCTGGTTTCTGCATTACCCATCACAACAGTACCGGATGAAAATTAGTTCAGAAATAAGCGGTATTTACAACAGCAAGAGCAAAATAATGCATTTAATATCCTCGACAGATTCCGTTTAATTAAATATTTAGAGAGACTAGAGCAAAGAGTTATGATTTTGTATGGTAAACTTGCCAAAGAAGACATGATATCAGATTTATGATAAGCAGAATAACAAATCTTTGACTCTGAGGGGTTAAACCATGTATTTATTTCTCATCTGTTACCTCTTTGATATACTGCCTATTCTGTAGATATCAGGCATGCTTTGAATTTAAACAAGTAATTTTGTTATTCTAATGATTATACATCTCCTCAATATTCCAGTGTCATAAATAAGACATATGCTCGGCAATTAAACATTGCAATCCTATTACTCTAACCATTACTGCCCCATTTCATGATCAATGCTGTAAATCAGAGAGATGTGCTCTGCATTTGAAACCTCATGTTCTGGGACTAACACGTGACTCCTAACAGACTCTGGATCTATAAAATGATTTTTGAATTAAAAGTTTTCTGCTTTACTAATAACCTACCTACCATTACGTGCTGCCCTAGTGATTGGCAATGCTCACAGCTTATTTGCAGTAATTATTTTAGTACAGCAGTTTTCTTTAAATTAATTAACTGTATTAAAGAAAATTGCCTTGTCAAAATCGCAATGCAAGAGCTGTCAAGGATAGCTAGAAGCTAGGTGGGGATTGTACTGAAACGGCTTTGTGATCACAAAAATGGGACTTGTTTATTGCAATTAGGCTAGTAAATGCACAAGGTTAGGAAAGTTTGATTGTGAAATTTGCTCTGCACTATTAATTTAGTCATTAAAATATCTCAGTAGAAAGCTGGCCTTTGCATTTTTATTTTTGTATTTATAATTCATAAAATGTAAATTGGAACCCATTACATTCCGTATTTAAAGTGTGTTCAAATTAGGATTAATAATAATTCATACAACTCCTAAATGTGAAATGGTGATTTTTTATTCAACTTTGTTGTTCTGGCATGACAAAAAAAAAAACTTCTTCTCTTCTTTGGAGTCAGAAGAACAAAATCTGCTTTCCTGTACCTCAGGTCCTGTTAAAAGACATTAAGACAACGTCCTTTGAAAGGTTCTTTCTGAAAGACTTATGGGTTTGTACACGCCACATGAGAGGTCCGATCAGCGGAGGGAGCAGTGCAGCTCTCACTTTTTAACGGTGCAAGCTCAGACACGCAGGGTACCTCAGCATCCCTGGTGTGCAGACACACGCAGTGTCCCTGGTGCACAGGAAGACAAGGCATGCATTAAGATTGAAATGCATACAATGGTATTTTAAAATAATTTATATCAGGTGTTGTGCTTTCCTTGGCTTTACAATGATTTATTGGCAGCAGCACCCCAATTAGCTTGCTTATCGAGCACAGTCTTGGACTTGATTGTATTATGCTTTTAGCCATATTCTTTTTATTTTCCTTTGTGAGTGTATGAAAATCCCTGTATTCAACTAGAAAGTACAGGAAGCATCCCTATGAACTGAATTCTTAATGTAGCTATTCATCAGCAAGATGTGTGATAGTGGTGGTGAGTGACCTTGTCAGGATGTAAATTCTGCACATGCACGGTACTGGATCAATCCACACAGTGCACGGGAGATAGAACTTCAGACATGACTGACAAAAAAAGAGGATGAGCAATATATAATAAGGTGGGACAGGTTTTAGGATTGTTATCAGTTAATTGTTTTCAGTTATTTGGTATCAAAATTGTTTTTCCATTCATGCAAAGGTGCATCAATACAATAAATCAGATATCTACATGAAATGCTTTAATATGGGAAGGAAATGTTAAAGGCAGGCAGAAAGGTAAGCTTAATAAAGCTAATTGGCACTTACACTTTTCAGAGCAGTCAGACTGTTGCATGTTTTGTATCTAAAAGTAAAGGTTTTATTCATTGAAGGTTACAGTTTTGCTGGAATACCAATAGGTTGTCTTAATTGAATTCTCTGAAGACTGACTAAGCCATCTATTGATGTTTGAATTCTGTCTTGTATTAAAACTCCCCACTGATGTTAGTTGAGGTCTTTTTCATTGTACTAAATAATGTGTCAGTCCAGAAAATTTAATTACATTGGACTGGCTCCAGTCATTCAGGTGCTTGTGCAATTGGGCTGCCTCACTGAATAACCCTCCTGGAAGACACATGGAATAAACATATGATCCAATTCAGCAGCAATAATCTGGGCAAATTTACCTTAAATTTCTCATGAATTGTGTGCTGTATTTCCAGAATGTTAATTATGATGTTACTGCTCAAGGCAAGTTTGGGCTTTAGTGCTATCTGCCTGGAAGATGAAGCACTTACAATAAATTAGAATTGGTGAGCTTGTTTTACAGTGGAGTAGGAAGATAAACAATCTACTCAATTTGTTTACGTTTTCCTGAAATGTTTGTTATCATGTTAAATAAAAAACAGAAGCTAGTAAAATACAGTTGTGGAATAAATTTTAAAGTTTACAGAACATGGCATACAATAGACCTTCTTAGGCTTTAGTATGTATGAAAATTTATATTTTAACCTTGCCTATTCTTTGACATTTCATGTGAATATACTGTTTTGCTATGGATCTTCGGTCTTCATGTTATTTTATAATAAGATGGGAAGACTTCTGTCCTTGACTGTAATTACTTTATAAAGTACAACAGTGATTAATCCAGATTCCAGCTAAAAATCAGATATAATTGACAAACTCAAGAATTTAATTTGTGGAAATATTTATTAAAGAGCTCCTAAACTTGTCAAATAAAACTGTGCTTGTTTACTGCTTTTATTTTCCAAAAGGGAATTCCTGCACCGTCTTTATTTACCTCCAGTGAAGTGAAAAGCTTATAGAAACTTAAGTAGCATTAGGTATACTAAGCCCCCAAAAGGAGGCTAAAGACTTCATTGCTGTCTGTTTTAACCATTAGTTTTACCTTGATAAGGTAATGAATATGCTGTAGATTTCCAGAGCCAGTCTAAGGGGGAACAGACAACAGGCACAATGCACAGTCTTTGAAAATGTAATATGAAAGTGGAGAGCAGCAATAGGTTGTATCCCAAGGAATGTTTAGTCTCAGTAGGAATGTAGTGGTATTCCATAACTAGCTCTATTGACTATCTTGCATAGCCTGAGGTGCTCTTTTAAATCAGCAAGTAACTCTGCCCTAAAATCCCTCTGTATTTTCTCCACAGTGTTTTGACCAATCAGACCAGACTCTGGAAGAAGTTTTAAGGTTGTAGGCATCATTACCCACACTAATGTGCCCAGGGGAAGATTCACAGACGAACCTGGCTGGAGGTGTACATGAACAAATTGATGAACCTCAGGCTATAAACACAACCAAGGTCTTCATGACCTTTTCTATTAACATGTCTTTATAGAGAATAGTTCATTGAGTTACTCAGAGATACAGTTTTTTGTCAAAAGGAAAGGAGTGACACTTCCTCTGTGCTTTAAAAAAGTATTTCGCAAATATTTCCAGCTCTCATCACACTTTTAACATCCCAGACTTTTTTTGAACAACTGAATGATTTTAAAATATTCAGCCTTGCTATTGCAAGAAATAACTATTATTTTGAACTGAAAAATAGACTACAATTTTATTGAAACTTTAATGCAAGCTTGTTACAACAAACATAACTTTAATATTTGGTTCAGTGCTGGAAAGAGCTACTTTATATAAGGCTCCTGAATTGTACTTTCTAAACCTGATCTCTTGGTTCCATGGGACACCTGAAGCCTTTTAATGGTACACCGGTGAGCCACACCACACAGTTTGGGAAAGCTCTGCTTTCTACTCTTCTTTTCTTTCAATTCCATTGCTTCTGGAAAGAGTTCTGACTCAAACTCCCTGCAATTACTGACTCCTAGAAGTGCTCCTCTTTAACTGTTTATTAGCGGTGGAGCACAGCCCACCTGTTTCAATCTTATGCATTTTTGTGCATTCAGATCTAAAACCTGTGGCACCAGTCATGTTCACAGAGAGACAAAAAGTTAATCAGAAGCTGTGAAAAAAACGGTTGGTAAGATTTTTTTTAATGAAGCACAACAATGTAGATTTTCTTTAAAATTACTGAAAAACGAGGAGTTATGTTCCACTTGATATCTTTTGCTTTATGTGTGATATCAATAGTCACATAAATATATATATATACATTTGTGAGAGTGTATTAATTGTACTCCTTAGTAAACAAAAATGAAGAAGATTTAAAAAGGTAGGCACTTACCATTACTACTGTTGTCATCCACCAGAACAATCTCTTTCAGTAGGTGAGTGGGAGTTCTTTGAATGGCAGATTGAATGGATCGCAGGATGACAGACAGGGCTTCATTTACAAAAATAAACACGATACTGACCTGTGGGAGATTTGTGGGATATGAAATGTTTTTGCACCTGTAAAAAAAAATAACAAAAAAAAACCTTTTACTTACAAAAAGCATATGGTGATTAAAAGGATATCAGATAAGCTATAATAAAAAGAATCTTAGGTGAGTGCTTGCTCTTGCTCAGCAATATAAATTATATTTGGTTGTATAACTGATGGATTCTACAGTCAGCAAATCATTTCAAATGTAATCTCTTACCAGTTGCTTCAAACCAGGGTCTCAAAGGCAATTCTTGTGGGGCCTATTGACTTCTGAAATGTGCTCCACCTGAGCTGTCAGTTACTGTACATAGTTGGTTTAACTATTTAATTAACCACATACACCATTTGTAATTCTTCTAATCAGGATCTGGGGTGTTTGATAGGTAATTGTATCTTTAATTGTGGGCAGGGTTTGAGTAATCTATTGTGAACAACCTTAAGAATATTCCTATATACAGTGTGTCAAACTAGGAAAATAATATGGTTGTTAAAGTGACTGTTGGGGTTGAAACATAAGTCTTAAATCACTACAAAAATATATATCCATTCATCCAATTTCAGTTATCTCTTAGTATGAGTACAATGTTGTATATACATACTATATAATTAATTCCAACAGCAAAAGCTTTCTAAACTATTAATGTTAGTGTTTTCTTTTCTGGAAGAGTAAAAATATCCTGTATAAAATCTCTAGGATATAAAACATCCTGTAAAATATATATTGTTTGTGTGAGAGAAACTCACTTTATCACACATTACAGCCAAGATCACAGCAGTGAAACCACCACAATAAAATCAATTAATATGTTCTTCTACAAAATATATCAGGAGTAAGGGTGCTATATTACCAGTTAACAAATGTTTTAAGGACTGATCCTTTAATTGGTCTGTACTGGCAAAAGTCCTTTGTTGATCTCTCACCCTCAAAGAAGCTGTTCCCTTACATTTTCCTACTAAATTCATTTCACTGACAGGTAATATCTGACATTTCAGCTTTAATAGCCTAAGGAGGGATCTGTCTATACATGATAACAATGTTATGTACTTTTGTAGATGGGAAAAAATGACCTCTGCAGTGCTTATGCTCTAAAACGTACTGTGTTATTAAAGGTAAGACAACTGTTGCCACAGTAACATGGAAACAGCAGAAAGTGCCCTTTTTGTTATTTTAGTATTGAACGAATGCCAGTATCTCTTAAAGATTTAATTGTCTCTTGAATATTAAGATATGAGGAACAATTAACGGGATCTGTTATGTATTAAAACCTCTTCACATTAACCTCATTAGCTCTTGACATAGTTCCCATTGGAGAACTATTTTCACAGTACAAATGTACCCTAAGTGAATGTTTTCAAATTTGTTCAAACAAAGCATCTTTGATGATCTGAATTATCTTCAGTAATTCTCCATGTCTATGAAAGGAATTGCCTTAATATGTATTCACCTCAGTGGAATGACACAAGGGCAAATCAGTTTGCACTGAATGCAAATGTGTTCTGACATCTTTATGTGTCTTCTTCTAGGTGCTGAAATAACTCTAACTAAATGCCCTGGCATTTTGCACTACTGTTACCACCGTCTTCTTAACGATCCAAACAGAAATGGGGATCCATTATTATAGAAAGACAGTTTGCACCTCCTTGACTGTCAATTTACTGCTGTTAAGATGTACCTGGATCAAATTAAACGATAATACAGTAGGCAGTCTTCTATAAGGCAAAACTGAGGAGGAGGTGGTTTAGCATGCATGTGAAAATAAGACACACAGCTGAAAGATGAAGCCATGTTTCAAAAGGACAAATGTAGCATAAAATAATGAACAAAAGAAAAATTATCTGCTTTCCCTGGAGTACTGTACGTGTTTCAAATATCCTTTAGGCTGTACACTTCCCTATAGAGGAAATTAAATTGCACCAGAAGCAAAATTAAATTAATCAAATTGCATTCAAAAAATAATATATTTTTATTATGATTGCTTAATACCACAAACTTCTAGTAATTAGACATATATTAATCTATTAATATTCTTAAGGAAATGATAGTCTAGAATAATATTCTATAATTTCAAAAGCATCCAAATCAGACGTATTTATCAGGCAAATATTATATTAGAATACTATTCTAGTATTATTCTGTTTGTTTTCAAAAGCATCTAAATCAGAATTTTAACCCACTTTGCTTTAGCTTAACTGCCTTTTCCACCAGGGTTTTAGCATTCTTAACCTACTATCAAAGATTAGAAAGCCAAAGATGTTTTTTAATCTTTTTTTTATTATGAACCCTTCCCTCTTTTCCTTGATTAAAAACAGCTTAAATAAATTGCTATAAAAGATCTGCATTCATTACAGAGTATATTCCCAGCACTTTCTGATTCACATGACATAGATATGACAGAAAGCACATTGCCATTTTCGCTCTCAACCCTGTGATCCCATCCACATGTTCTTAAGAGCTCTTCTTAACTGAGAAGTCTTGTATCAATGGGGATAGGCTGGATGGCCTGGATTTTAACTCCTTGCAAGAGCATTTTAAGTAGATTGTCAGCACCCAATCTGGACTTCCATGACAAGGAGAATTTTTGCACTTTTCCAGAGGTATTACTGTGATTTGACCATGGATCTTCTGTGGTTTCCAATGGTTTTATGATGCTTTACTACACTGAACCATGGGGCACCATAGTATTCCCATGGTATAGTGTAGTACCACAATGAGACCATGGTACAATTGTGACAAACCCACGACAAATTTACCACAGTAAACTATCATAAGGAATAAGTCAGCTTTTGCCTATCCACTGGTGCACTGTTGCACTTCCACAACCAGAATCCCACACAGTAGAGCTGCTTTTCAAATAGGCAGAAGAATTAAAGATGCTACTGTAATTAAGTAATAGCTGTCCATTAAAACGAAAAAACCCCAGTCATCAGAGCAACATTTTTCTGTTCTGTGCAGAAAATGATCAGATATGTTTTCACCACTTTAAAGTTTTTTTCTGGTACAGTGGACCAGTTGAGTGTTTAAAAATCCAAATGCTAACTCACTCATGGTGCAGCTTGCAAAGTTTGAAACAAAACCTTCCTGGACGGTCTGGTGGGGAAAAGACAGTAGTTCTGCACTTCGT
Organism: Lepisosteus platostomus; assembly: GCF_059453375.1. Lineage (NCBI taxonomy): Eukaryota > Metazoa > Chordata > Actinopteri > Semionotiformes > Lepisosteidae > Lepisosteus > Lepisosteus platostomus. Next base: position 8,344,837 of record NC_142628.1, read on the forward strand.
CTTGGATCTCCACCGGGGGAACAGAAGAGTCACAGTGTCCCTCAGCAACTGCCACATGAGAAAATGTATGCAGACTAGAACAGCACCAGAGGGAGCCCAGGAATCTAGAATTTATTATTTAGCTGTTCTGCCACATGAACCAGTTTCCAAATGATTTATTCTGACATCATGTAATTTTTTTTGCAGCCCTTTATTGCTACACTTGACTGGTACCAAATGGAACTAGGCTATTTCAACCAGACGCTGCCCAGTCAATGGCCCGGGGACATTAAGCGGGAAATAAAACCACATCTAAAGAGGAATCAACAGTAATGTCATTACATGCGCACTGCCCCATCAGTAACAACAGGTAGGTGATTTAGACCTTAACTTTAAGGCTTAGGGTAGAGAAGACCTCAACAAGGACAGTCACGACACCAAAGTTCAAAAGTAACCAAGTAAGAATTTCACTAATGGTTGTAAAAGCAGGATACTAGTTGTACAGTATATCAAAATCGCCCGGGGCACATGAACATTCAACATTAAAAAACATATTTCTTTTAAAAAATCTGCTTTCAAGATTTACTTTTATTCAAGCCTGTGTTCTTTTTATGTTTCATTGTAGGAAACTTTTTAATGATAGATGGTCTGTTTGACAGCTCTATACTGTATGGGGATTTTATAGTCATTCCGAGCACGGAGCACCAGAACATGTATTTATTCCTGTGTGCTGAGATATACAGTATCTCTTCAGGAATTATTTGTGAACGGCTGCTGAATACAAGACAAGGGTCAGTGTGGCTTCAGGGCAGCCTCGTCTGAAGGCAAGACTCAGTAGAAGCATATATTTCCTCACTGAAACACACACTACTTGAGCGGAGATTGACAATCTAACTGAGAGCCACACGACAGGACTTCCTGCAGCCCGGAATTGAAAGAAGTGGTTGGAAAATGGGTGGATGGGTGATAGGATTTAAAACTGAAAATGGCTAATACAAGTTCAACAGTTTTTGTGGATTTTTTAAAACTCTGACACTAATCCTAAAGGGCTCTTGACATAAAATAATGTCAAGATTAAGGTATTCTTCATTTTGTTTAAAATGTAAAGAAGCCCATGAGGACAATACCTCCTTATTACTGTACCTCCTTAGAGTTATTAGCAGAAAACGTAAGTAAGCTATTACAGTGTTTCATTCAAAAGCACTAACACTGAAAATAATTTCCAATTAATCAAAAACCAGCAATGCACAAAGATGCAGTGCTCATACTTTTTAATTAAGTGAGGATGTGAACTTTAATAAATGAAGTAGCATAAATGATGGCTGGGCATTGGAAAATGTGAATACCTGTACAGTATATTTCAACCACAAAGTATCACCCTTTCTCTGAGATTTCTCTAGAGTTTTCTTTCACTATTTATGTTAAAAGATCCAACTGTGATCAAGAAGTGCACTAATAGGTTACCCTTCAGGTCTGAGGTCAGGTATCTGTCTGTCTAGAGAAAGTCGATCGCTAAGGTATGCATTATATCCGTAGTACTGGAATTTCTTCAGTGCAATCCTCCGATTCTCAGGGCTAAGGTCCTGACCCCAGTGTGCAAACAAGGAGGAATCAGAAAAGGACTCCACAGCTCCATTCTCATCCTCCTTCGGTGGTGCTTCTGGGAAAAGAAAAAACAGGAAAAGGCTATTTTAGAGAAAGCAGAAACTGAGAATGAGAGAAACCGGCAATACTTCGATCACACAACCAATCAGGCTTTATAAGTAACTGTTGAACTGCAGCACTTTTCTTTCAAACATGCTTTCTGTGAACCTAAAGAAGCCGCAACCCTTTGGGTTTCAATAGGCCATTTGGGCCACGTTGCATGTTAAGTTTCTGTTAGGTGATCCGAGGATCTCATCCAGAAGTCAGGGAGTCAGGTACTGTACAACAAGGGTGTGGAAGGGTGTTTCCAGATTCCCAAAACCTTTCTGTATAAAAAGATGCCACTTTTTTTGAGCAGCATAGTTCACATGCTAATCAATCCTCACTGATGATCCTGGTTTTACCAGGTTTTTAATCCCCTGTGGCTATTTTTTTCAAATTTGTAAAATTTCGCCACCTCTTTACATTGTTATCCAAATTTATTTGCAAAATAATCGAAAGAATTACACATGCAAGTAAATAGTTAAGCCAAAGCCACATTAAGATTTGAATAAACCCGGTCTCTCAGACTCAGCTTCCTTTCTGCTGTTGTTATTGTCACTGATCTTTCTGCCCTGTGGCAGACAACATGCCTGCGTGCTTCAGAATTCGAGCCCAGCACATTTTGATACAGTGCCTTCGTTTAGACAAGGAACTTCTTCCCTCTTTAGTGGTCATTTATAATGTGGAGACAGTCCAGCCAGCTTATCTTGAACATCACACATACGCCCCCTCATTAACAGAAGGTCTCCTGTATCACAGGTGTTCTTAGCAGCAGTTCTTACTCTACAAAATGTGTAGCTACCACATCAATCTGCTTATAGAAAGCTGAGCACTAGAGGGTGTCACATACTTCAGTAACTGATAACTAGGCAGAGCAAAATGCTGTCAAAGCAGAGGGCATAACTATATTAGATGTACAACCAAACACATCCGCTACAAAGTTAGTGTCCATTTTGAGATGTGATGCAATGAAATGCTGTTATTTCATTTTTGGACAGTAAATATATACCTGAAAACCAGGAAGTGAGTGTATCTTATGTTAAAAAAAATCTGAAAGCTACAAAGTATAAAAATGTAGCATGAATACTTCCATATAATTAAGGTTTTAAATGTGTATTTATAATATGTATTGCTGGTTTGCTGTCCCATACCTGTATAATGAAAACATTCAGGAATGTGGATTTTCCACAACTTCAGCAATGTGTACCCATGTGTACTTCCATTCTTTGAGGATGCATGCAGTATGTCATAATTGAACTAGCATTCTATCTTTAATACACTGAATTGTTTGTAAAATAAAATGACAGCAAATAATCTAACAGATATTAAATACTACACATACTGCATTACACCATATCAGACATGTCTGAAAAAGATTAGTTTGAAATTAAATGATTCATTCTTTTATTTAAATTGAATTTGGATTGATCTCTGCTCTTCATTAGATAATACTTTCATACTCATTGCCTCCTGTTCTGTTTATCTTATTCCTTTTATTGTTTGATCTTGTATTTATTGTTATTGCATTATGCAGTTTATTGTTTAATAAACATAAATATTATTATTATATTTCAAGGCTCAAACCTAATAAGTATGTCATAGACAAGACCACCGCTCCTTTATTATAAATAAATTATTTGGATATGACATTATCAATAATTAATATAAATAATTCTGGTATAGTTAGCAAACTAGTCAGGTGCTTGAATGACTCCAAAATACTGTAGATGAAATAGCAAATACAGCAGAGGTTAAAAAGGAAATTATGTGCAAACATCTGTCAGATGTGAGATGAACAAGACAACGATGATTACCTTCACATCATTTTGGTCTTCTAGACTATATAGAGAATCAATAATTAAAAGCAAACAGAATGTTAGGATGTATATTTAAAGATCTGGAATGTTTTAGACTTTTGAGACTTGAACAGAGAGAACTATAAAGGAATCTGTATTCAAAATCCTCAACAGCACTGACAAACTCCACTGGATTTGAGCCAACTGTGAAATACAGTACCAACCAAGGGACACAGGGCAAACCAGAAACTATACGGAGGTACTGTACATTCAGAACTGTGACCAGGAGGTCCTGTTTTATACAAAGGGTTGTGGAAGTCTAAAACAAGAAGCCAAACATATTGTTGAAGGTGACTCCCTGGCTTCTTTCTAGAAATGGCTGGAAATTATTCTTGGATCACTTAGAAGTCATATCATGTCATGTCATTTGCCAAACCGCTTTATAACATACGGTGTTGTGGGAAGCCGGAGCCTACGGGGCAAGCAACGAGCACAAGGCAGGGTAGGCTGGTAGTCCATCGCAGCACTCTGGCAAATGAGCCAAATACTGTAGGATGATTTGTATCTGTATTGTAACCTATTTGTGACCTTTGTGATTTTCATATTCTCATAATTCCTGAAGAATTATGCAAACTTATTGTGCACAATTGTGCAAAGGGTGGTGTGGTGGCTCTGTGGCTAAGGATCTGCGCCTTTGGCTAGAAGGTTGCTGGTTTGTATCCTGCGGCTGGCAGAGGAATCCTACTCCGTTGGGTTCCTGAGCAAGGCCCTTAACCCCAACTGCTCCAGGAGCAGCCATATAAATGGCTGACCCTGCGCACTGACCCCAAGCCTCTCTCCCTGTCTGTCTGTCTCATGGAGAGCAAGTTGGTATATGCGAAAAGACAAATTCCTAATACAACAAATTGTATATGTCCAATAAAGTGATCTTATCTTATCTAAACCCTAGAGAAAAAGCTGCCAACATCTACATCTACGTAGTAGCTTTCTAGCTGAACAATTCTCCAGTCTTAAAGCTGTTAAAGTACTGTGGTATTTTTGGTATTTTGTTTCAAAAAACATGCCTTTGCCCCTTCACACATGGATTAATGAATCAACCCAAAGGCAAAGAAAACCTGACTTTTCAGACTTCCTGTTTTCAAGGATGAATTAGAAACTACAATGGCGAGGAAAATTAATTGGAATAGGATTTATCTTTGGTACATTGCTCCCTGAAACGCTTTTGTATATTGTCGTCAATGTCCACCTGCATTCTTGAAGTAAACGTTATCCTTCAGAGAAGCAGACAACAACACCATTGTACAAAATACAATGACACAGGACACTGGGTCATGGATGAGAATTTGTGCAACAGAATGTAACTGTATTGTTGCTGTGACACTGGTTCTCACCAGGAGGTTCAGGCACAAACAGATTTACAGGGATCCAAAATTTAGGGACTGTCTTTCATTTTTTCTCAAATATTTACTATGTGCTGATCCACACTTTTCTGTTTGTACAATGTGTATATGCATTTTCACAGTTTTCACCATAATTTAATAATAATAATATAATTATATAAAGAAATATTCATAACAATGAATATATAAATAATAATAATAATAATATATTTTTTCACCATGATGAGAAACCACATTTTGTTTACCTTGTCATGATTTCTGTCTTTACAATGCATTTAGAATTATTTTTCTACACTACTGTACATTGCTTATTTTAATGAAATGGTACTTTGAAACTTTTCCCAGTAAATCATCTGAACACCTCTATCTCTTAGGCAAATATGGTTAAAATACTTTGCTAAATATATTTGGCTCACATACAGTAATGGGACTTAATTATTTTTCTTAAGAAGAGTAATTACATGGAACTATATACTGTAAAACTTGGATATCCTGCTTCTACATGATGTACAATGAACTTTGCAAAAGGAAATTCCTATCAAGGTGGGTCGCAGCTAGCACTGAGGCCACAAAGGCATTTGCTGGAGAATCACAGATCTAGGAGTTTAAACCCGGAGATAAGAGGGAACATTAAAATTAGCTGAAAATTGATTTGTTAGCTTGTTGGATTTGACAGCCACAGAGAGTCTTCAGACTGTGTCCCCATGTCCATATAAAATGCATAATTGTACATCTAAATATATATATAGTTTATAAATGTATAAATAGATCATTATTATATATTAATATAAATGCATAAATGTTGTGCATATATTGTGGAGGGGGCTTATGGTAAAGCATAGGATGAGGGTTATGGAAATTAACTCCAAAGGAGCTGGAAGCTGATAATATCCCAAACTCTCTGAAAACAAAAAAAAAAACATTATCTTAAGACCTTATACATGGTTTTGTCTGATGTAGAGTATGGAAGTGATTCAAACTTACATCCATCAGATTATGTCTGATGCTGTATAGTGTTCTGAGTGCCTCTATCTGTAAATTATGTTGTTTCCAAAGGTGTATAACATGTCCTGTCACTAACAGAAGCAGACTGAAGACGTCACACTGAAGAGACACGCAGTAACTACAGACTCTGGCTGTTGACAACTATGCACAGCAGACACACAGCCTGTAGCAAATAAGTCCCAAGTCCCTGACAAACAAATAGTTAATAATACTGGGTAAAATAAAGAAACAAACAAAACACAAAACATTGATGTAACAAAGAAGAAGCCTGTGGTTGCTATGTTCACACTAAATACAGTAGTTACTGGAACTGTAGGTTTGTTCAATAATGTAACAATTGAGCTATCAATACTGAACAACTGAATGAATGAGACGTGTACAGTAGATGTTTAGTAGTATTAAGAAAATGTGATTGTCTCCAATGTAAAATAATGATGTCCCCCTCCAGCCAAGAATATAAATATATTTTGTAGCAATTAATAATTTTATCAGTCACAATATATACTTTTGCTTACCTTTTACAAACTGATTCTGTTTAATGAATAATTTATAGGCACAGATTCAGTATATATTTTTTCATACAAAGATAGAGTTTACTACTGCCTTTTTTTCCTCCATGAACTTCTGAAAATAAATACTTAGTTTTGTTTTGGCATTTAAATCACATTCTTTGGAAGCTTTGTCTCATAAATACTGTAGTTCTTATTTATAAAAAAAGGATAGAATTTCCACAATATGCATTTGAGAACATCACCTTTCTATTCCTTAGTAGACATTTTCATTATTTTAAAATACCACTTTTGCATTTGTTTGAATAAAAAGTAAACCACTAAACTTCAAAGATAGAACATTGTTATTTTGTCCTCACAATACTATTTTAATATATATCTTTTATAAGAAAACAATGTTTTTAAAAGAAAGCATTATTCTTAATGGAACACAGCTGCTCCCAAGCTTAAGGAAATAAAAAAATAAAGATACATGTTTTCTTTTTGTTTCTTCTCTTAAATATAAATTAAATAGCAGGAAGTATAAATGTTATGAACAGTAGCCAACCATAACTTTAAGGTTTGGCTTTTAAACCGTTAGGTAATGTGATAGGTTGCTACCGGACATGACAATTCAATTCACTGGAGAGACAATTCATTAATTCACAGGACAGTAATCCAGTCAGGCTTAACAAATGTCAGATAACTGAAAGAAACTAGAAAAAAATACCCTTTCAGATTCAGTGGCATTTCTAAGTTTCATGTTCAACATTTACAGTTTTGGCAAAGAAATCTTTTGCCGGATTAAAAACTTCACTGTTAGAATGCTAGAAAGGCTGTTAGTTAGAAAGACTTCACTGTGAGGAACTGGAAATCCTAGCATTAGGACTGATCCATTGATTGGATTTTGCCAATGGCAAGTGACCAAGAGACTTCAAAAACAAAAACAATAAAAAACAGCGTGCTCACCACTGAGAATTCCAAGAATGCATTACATTTCACATTTTTATGTCTTACACTGCCTAAAATGATATATGCCAGTTTTAATAAGGCAGCACGTGCTTTTCATGGGTGTTGAAGCCTTACTAATGTATCAATCATGAATATAATTGCTGCCAATTTACTTAAATCAGTTTTAGAAAATAAAAGACAACAGATGCTAATAAGCAGTGAGTAGCTGTTACTCTAGACTGCCACAGAAACACATGGTGTAGTTATTAAAAATCAATACCATCTGTAACACCTGGCAACACCAAAGGCTATACAGTGCCCCTTAACTGACCCAGTGAGCTTTTGAGTGAGTGCCTGAAGCATCCTCATCCACTCCCATTCAAGATACTGAGTGTTCTGGGGCGGAATATGCTGTTGTCCAAGTTGCCATCAATCCTGAAGGTTATGTTCTGTTAAAGAGCTAGCCAAGGAAGCACTGGACAGTTCTAGCTTCAGATGCTATCTGTCCACATGAACCTGCCCATTGTCAGGTTGGACCACCTGTGGAACAAGACAGAGCTTGAGAGAAAGTCCCAGAATTCCTATCAAAGCAATGTCAGTGGATAGGTTTCCAATAGTAATAATAGCCAATTATTGTTTTCCATTTCTCTCCTCCCACTTTGGAATCACCTTGCATAAATCCATCAGCCAGCAGTCATGTCACCCTGCAACTCACAACTAGCAACCCACTGAAGCTAAGCAGGTGTGAGTCAGTGTCTGGCCAAATTTCCCATTGGCCTTTACCAGTCATGGCCTCCTAATAATCCCCATCTATAAATTGGCTTCATGACTCTGCTCTCCTCCCCACTGATAGTTGGTGAGTGGTGAGCACACTATGGCTGCAGTCACATAATCCAAGTGGATGCTGCACATTGATGAAGCGGAGTCCCTATTACCTGTAAAACGCTTTGAGTTGAGTGTCCAGAAAAAACACGATATAAATGTAAGGATTTATTATTATTAATTAACTTGGCTCACTGCCTTTAGGCTTGTACCACTCCTTTCCCAAAAGTGTCTGTTTTACCCATCATATTCCTTGCATTTCATTCCTTTTGGTGTCACTTATAAGCAATTTATAAGTATCATTGTGAAAAGTGTATGAATAAGAATAAGCTGAAACAGCAGCAGACCTCATGTTGAAAAAAAAGCATGCATGCATCAGGCATTTTAAAAAAGAACCCGTCTCTAGACATTCAAAGCAGCAAAACCTTTTTTTGTAATCTGGTTACCAAAATGGAAATGAAATCATAATGTAAATTTTACAATAAAACTTTCTGTTAATTTAAATTTTACACTTTTAAATATACAATATAGTCTGTATTTTTAATTGCTCCACCACATAACATAGAACAATTTAATATGTCAAAATAAAACATGTCCTTTTTTAAGTAGCTTGTTCAGGTTTATGTTTCCCATCTTACATACACATGTTTACTGTTTCTGCTTTTACTATTCACATGTAACACTTAATGTACTGTAACAATGTACAGTACATTTTATGTCAGGTGACTGCCTAATCTTGAAATTTGTCTTGAAATCTTTTTGCTGCTGCTTCTGAAGTGTTTGCATATCCTACTATTTTAGTATCACCCAATACATTTACTAGTTAATGCACTGCTCCAGAATATAGACCACTGATAAAAATCAGGAAGAGCACTAGTCCTAAAACAAATCCCTGTGTTTCTCTACTAATTGCATTGGCCCAATCTCTGCATTCACCCTTTATCTATATTCTCTGTGTTATGTCCATTAATCATTTCTCAGTCCATGCATTACTTTGCCTACCACCTGCAATTTGAGAATTAATCTTTTATAAGGAGCTTAATCATAAGCCTTTTGAAAATCTAAATATACCATATCATGTGTTCAGATTGCACTAATTACTGCAGTACCTTGTTCAAAGAACTCTATGTCAGTTAAGCAAAACCTGCCTTTTTTAAATCCCCACTGTCCCCTAGAATCCTATCATCTAGATAATAATTTAGTGTAGTTCAAAGTATCGTTTATATCTAATTAGAAGTTAGACGTATTCATCTATAATTACTGGGTTTGGTTTTGCCATCCCTTTGCTGTAAGAGTATTTTTAAAGGGCCTTTGAAGTGTATTTGTTTCAAGGAAACATCTTGTTTCCTACATACACTTGGTAGTTGTTTGTCCTTCCTGCTCCCAAGGAACACTATTGATCCCTTGGTAAACACCTGAGTGAAATATTAATTTAATACATTAGCACATTATCTCCATTTTTATCTCAGACACACTTGAAATGTCCTTCCTTAAGCTCATCCTCATTATGGGCTGATTTCCACTATTTCAATTTCCTTGCTCCAAGGTTAAACTACTATGTTTGCTGTAAGCCTGCCATGTCTGATAACATTCTGACCAGGGGACTGCTGTGGTACTTGTTTGTGGAGCTATGATCTTTGTTTTGGCTGTAAAGTATCATTCAGTGGTGAGACAGAGAGAGGGAGGATGAAGAAAGACATTTTCTTTTCTAATTTTTCATATTTCAGAGTGGGAACTAACCTCTGATTCTTCTTTTGCAAGCACCACAGCACCAAAGCTTCACAGCTCCTACTGTATCTCAAATCTGACCAGAAAAACTACTGTTGAAACTTTAGCAGGCACAATATGTGCATAACTTCCTTTGACAATATTTATGTTTGAAGAAGATGTATTTTGACTAAGTTCTCACAAATAAAAAGGTAATACATGAACAGGGTCCTACTGTATTTCACATATATATATATATTCACTGCTCATTGTATAAAATATATTATACATTATAAATGTACTTTGAGAAAAACTGAACATTTATATACTTTGAAACTATATGTATTTAAAAATACAAAAAACAATGAGAACTGTTATATTTATAGAAAACATTATTTTTTTAAAACCCAAAGCTAGTGTTAATTTCTGCCTGATTGGTTTTCATCCAAGTCAATGATGTATCACACTGAAATAATTAACACTTGACTTAAGACATACAGCTAATAAAACCTACACATGGTTGCACAGTGTGATGTTTAATTAAAGTTGGAAAGAAGACAGAACATTAAGAAATGAACTCATTCTACAAGACCCCAGAGGTATTAAAGTAATGCTTAAAATCCTTCCAATTACTGGTGCATTTACTTTCAGCAAAATACAGTAATATGTGATATGATAGTGTCAAAAGGCTTCAATAAAAGTATAAAGACATGAGAGTGATACTTTGCATGAATGGTCAGTTTCAAAGATAGCAATCTCAAGCCTCCAATTAATTCAAAATAGAATTTCCTATTCAAAATGTAAATTAAAAATGAAAAGAATTAATCAGTTTGTAGTTCGTCAAAAAGTCATTTCTCCTTCTTCTATTGCTGAGTTCTGTGCATTTGTACTGGTACCTTGTAGATTAATAGTTTGGGGCTTCATAAGACAAAAACAACTGGCATTTTACTAACAAAGAGAGGAGCTGGTTCACTGCGGCTAAATTCACATTCTGGGAGTTAAGGACTCCTTTGCTCTGTGCTAAGCAGAAGCACAGATGGAAAAGAGAAATGTGGCTGTTGGATCCTCTTTTCTCAGGAACATTGCAAGTGCGTTATGTACAGTAGTTGGGACCCCAAGTAAACAACAGTACGCCATCTTCCAGGAGCTCACGTGCTCTAAAGAGCCAGCAGGAGTCTAGTAACATGACATGAACACAAACAGCATCGTTTCCCATTGAAATACATTCAGATTTCTTTCTCTACCTAGAAGTGGTGGTGCTCTCAGGGCCTGAACCTTACAAACTGCAAAAGCTAACCTAAATGCTGGGGTGAGAGCACAGTTTGGCAAAGAAGGATACAGCTCTCTCAAACATTGGAAAGCTTTGTACAGCAGGGGCTATCAACACACACATGATGGATTACATCTAAATGAGAAGGGTAAAAATCAGCTTGAGGCAAAAATCTACAAAGTAATCCCAAAACATTTAAACTAGAATGAAACTGTCAGAGAATCCTAAGAAGACAACTTCAAGAGAGACACATAAAGAAGCAGAGACAGATAGAGAACTCAAAGGCAAAACAAGCCTTCAAAGGACCCAGTAATTAAGTGTGTGTATTTAATGCCAAGAGCATTATAGAAGAGAAGCTGCTGTATTACTTTATGATTATGATTTAATTGGAATCACAGAAACACAGCTCGCAGAAAGTGGCGATGAAGGAAACAACATTAACAGATACACCACATTCTGGAAAGACATGAAAGATAAAAGGGATGGAGGGGATGAAAGTGTCTATTTTACATTTATATTCCTGTATAAATCAGTTGTTATCATGAGAGATGTTGATTTGGATTACATTGAGGGTCACCACTTTGTAAAAAAGATTTTGCTGCTCTAGAATAACTGCAGTTCAAAAAAGTAGAAAACAGAGTTCTGCACTGAGAAGGCTAAAAGGACTGAATGTTTTTTCATTTTGAACAGAGAACACTTAGATGGGCCTTGGTTCAAGTATTCAAAATCCTCTAAGGCACTGAGAAAAGCACGTTTCACAATCTTCAAAATCAACATGAGAACCTGAGAAAACAAATGGAAACTACAGTGCATTTGAAACTGAGAATGAGGGTGACACAAAGGGCTGTAGGTATTGCGAAGAAACTACACAGCGATGCTGTTGAAACTGATACCCCGGCTTCTTCCAAGAAAGGACTGAATGAATGAGATCTTTCAATGATTTAGCTACTTACAATCAAATGAGGATTATGGGCCAAAACTACTATACTTTGAAATCTTTCTGATGTTCTTAGATTCTCCTTTTTTCATTGATTGTTTTTATCATTCGTGAATACTCCAGGTCAGTATTCTTGATGAACTGCTTCTGAATATGTCACAGGCCTTGGAAACGATGAAAAGGCCCAAAGGTTATGGATCACTGAAGACTGCACTGTGTGTGAGGATACCACTTTTTGACTGTGGTCCTCCACAATGATTATATATTTGCCTGCTGGGTATCCTCTCTGAAATCAATGTTTACCACTCTGAATGGAACATAGGGAGCTAGAGTTCAGGGACCTGTGGACGTTGTGAGAATATCCTGCTGTTCTCTGTATGAAATTCAATGTGCCATTTCATTTGCATTCTCAGCAAGCGTGTGTTTTTTAGAGTTATAGGTATTGATTTTTATATGGAAAAGCACAGCTGTACTCCTTCTAATTTGTTAGAGGACCAACTTTTCTATTACCAGAAATGCACTTCTATTACGGCCTCTGGTTGATAGATTACTATTATTGGCAGAGCTGACCTCAAGGCCAAGGTCTGCAGCGTCTCGCCAGAGCTTATAAAGCCAAGTGCTCATTTACCCACAAAGGGTAAATACAGGTAAACTTGCTTTTGGGGGCTTGTCACCTATTGCTGTAAAAGTTTAGGGTCTTTGGAAAATATTCCAAAGTTGGATGTCAAAACACCCAAAGAAGGCTCCACAGCTGAAACGTTGTTTTTTTTCTTCTCTTTTAAGTATGCAATAAACCTTTACTTGTTCCTTTGTAGCCCAATGCATGCTGGCACAGCTCCCTACTTGAACTATTTTGAGTATACATACATACAGTACAGCAGTACTTCCAATTAGACCAATTAAAGCACCTTCGTCTTACAACAAGAGAGCAATGCACGTCACAGTGGAGGTTAGGATAAAATGTTCAGAAAGGGCATCTGATATAAAAGATCTGTAAAGCAAGCATTGGGTTCGTGAATCAATATTAATTTGCCAACGAAGAAATTAATCTTTAAACAAAAATTAATTGGGAAAATGACCAAATAAATAAGAAATCCGAACCTTCACCCCTCTTTCGTTAAAGTGTCCTGAATATAAACAGATCCATACTGTTGCTTCTTTTCTCATGTTTAAAGCCTGCAGTAGGGCAGGCAGTACTGGTAGCAGCAAGACATTTGTTTGCACTTTCAATTAAACTATTATGGAAAAAAGGGCACAGGAACAGTGGGAAAATTTTGCTTTTGAAAATGCAGAGCCATTTTTTGTCATTTAGAAATAAAGAGACCATAATTTTCCTCCTGACAATAACTGACCTTTTTCAGCAGTTCTATGGTTGTGTCACAATTAGATGGCTTTTCTCTGTACTTTCTGTGAAACACAAAACTGATTGTTGTAAAATGCAACATAATAAGAGCAATAAACTAATACGAACATTTATTATGGCTGCAAAACACAGATGTGTCACTTTTTCATGTAGTTCCTGGCTCAATCCTGTCAACCCAGTCTGCAAAATATAATTTGTTGCAGATACCCATTTTTAGTATTTTTATCGCACATGAAAGCACTGTATTGTGGCATCAGATGACAATGCCTGAAACCAAGCTTCTTCAGCTACTACAGAAAAGGCAAAAACAAGCTTATGCTGTGAAATAATGTACAAATTAACACTACAAAAATATATGGGCAAGGACTTCAAATGTCAACTGTTTCTACTGAAAATCTATTACATTTTTCAGTCTAGACTACCGAGTTTCATTCCTTAGATTTCCAGTTCTACTTATTACAATTGTCTCCAGAAAAAAGCAGTAATAGCACTGTTTCTTAATAATAAATAAAACACTTCCATGTAACATTTAAATCAACTAAAAATAGTAATTTTGCATCACTGGACTGCACTCTGAACTTTCTTATTACCTCTGGCAATGAGTATTTAAGGTATTCATGTCTTAGATGCACTTGAAACAGGTTGATACATAATGGTTATTGGTTTAAAGTAAATGGTTTTGCTGTATTGCAATTGACGTACTTTTTCTTTCACCGACAGGATGCAGGGAGTGAATGCAAATGAGAGAGTGACATTTTAATAATTGACTTAATCCTCATTAATGTGAATACAATTACACACAAAGATTACACATAAATCATGTCCAGCAGTTAATGTTTCCCTTTATTAGACCGAGATTAGTAGCTTATTAAAATATTGCATTCTTAGTTTCTTATGTTCTGTTAATAAATGCAAAAAGGAGAGGCTTGGCCTAATACAAAAGACAATTCACTAGTTACACAACAAATGCAAGGCATTCACCATTACCAGGCTTCTCAGTTGTAATTGAGGCACATAAATTTCTTCAAGAGTCATCAGCTGAATTCTTAAAAAAAGAGAACAGAAGTAAGAAAAAATTTAGAAGCATAAGCTCTTTTATTAAAAAGACCTCTTAACCCTGTTAACCCTCTTAACCCTGTTTAAGTGTCTGCACTATTCGAATTATTCCCAGTTTACTGCAATTAGACAGTACATGGTAAACTACATAAAATAAATCTAAATAGAGCAGAGACTGTTTAACCAGTCTTAATTCTCATTTTAAAATGAAATGTTCCTTTATTTTAAACAATGAATCATGTTGTGAGATTTATAGTTATGAAATAATAACAAAAGGAGTGCTCTTTTGTCTTAGCAAGAGAGCTGCTTTGCTGTGACAATGGCACCTGTTTTAATAAAGCCTGACTCACTTGCTTTGGGCTCTGGACTAGCAAATAGATCAGAGCAGAGATTATCTACCTCTTCCAGCACGAACCCCCTCTCATTACGGACCCCATAATCCAAACAGAAATCAAGATGAAATATGTAATTAGGATTAATAATGTAACTATTGATTTTGACATAAGAAGAACAGAACGGCAGCGTAAAAGGTCTACCATAAGTTTGACCAGTGCAGCTCTTTGGTGTGAAAATATTGATTTGGTGTCAACGGCCCTTTATTTCAGGTCAATCCTATTGACAGTCCATGATGAACACCCTATGGTCCCAAGATCTTTGTTTGAGAAGCACTTGATAAAGCTTAAACTGAGCTTGTTAAGTTTCAGAGTGGTGGTGGCTCATTACCACTCAGTCTGTGGAAAAACAGAGACATTTACACCAGAAATATTTTCTGGCAGAAATGTGTGGCTCTATAGCCTTACTTATACATCATACAGTTTACTGTGCAGAACATCACAATAAGTCACTACAGTATCTGACACCCTCATCCCTAAAAGTTTTAGAATTTACTTTTCTGGAGTGAAATTAAAAAAGATTATAGTAACACAGAGTAGTGTTTTTTGTTAATCACAAGAAAACTACACTGTATATAACACGAGGAACAAAAGGTAAATACATAAGGTAAATTAAATTCTAGAAACTCACACCAAACAGCCTTTCTGAGCTTGTTCATTTCGTTTAACATGCCACTGATTCATCAGTAGTCAGGAACCCATTTTTTTAGCAGTCATCTACAGTTGTGCTCTGAGGGTCAAAAGGTGGTGTGCCGAGGACTCTGTAGCCTAGGCAACTTGCAGAGGATTAGGGAGCCCAGCATGTTACCAAAAGGGCCTTTGTCCAGAAAAGTATCTTATGCATTTTAAGACACAAGCTCTTTCTAAGTTTTACTTAAGTCCTTTCAGGAACTTTCCACTAACGCTGAGTTGATAACCGAGTGTTCAGTGTATTCATGTAAAAGAAATTACTGCACCATATGAAAAAACACTGGTCTTCATTAATGTGGTATCTTAGAGCACTCTTAATTTTATAGAAAAATATCCCTGGCTTACTAATATACAGTAGTAAGACTTAATTTTGAATAAATATTGAATTTATATTTACATTTCAAACTTGCTATAAGCCCTTTGTAAAACAGTTTTGTTTTCTTATATATAACCCAGAAGAAATTTTACACTGCTCAACATTGCCTTTATCCGTGTTTGTTCTTGGTACTGTAAGTAATCATGTCTGCGTCAAAGCTGCGTGTGGGGGTGGTCTATTTGGACATATACTGTGATGTCCTCTTGCTGTCTTTAGAAAGAACATTGTTAAATCATGCCCACTAATTACTTCAATCATGGAGAACTTGTGGTGTTAAACAAGCTCAAGTGTTGTTCTAGTTGTACACACCTTAAAGAAAATCTACCACTTTACTGTCACTGTAATATGCGCTAATCACTCTAATCACCACTTGTTTCATTAAACGGAGACATACTTTCTGGAAATACACCTCTCACTAAAATCATGAAATAATAATAATGCAGAGCTGACACTGAAACATTTGGGAAGATTCATTATTCATTTGCATTTAAAAAGGCCCAGTTTCCTTGCATTTGAGTGATAACCAGTCAGAAAACATGCCGCTTTGTTTTCTCTTCATTCACTGGTGTGAAGAAAATCTTGGTGTTCATTTGTTTGAATTGTTTTTTTTTTAATTAAAAAGAACTTTCATGAAAGAAACTGAAAAAGATTTATAACATTGATTTATAACATTTTTGTTGGGCTTTTTTCAAAATGGAACATTTAAGTGCATTTATTTTTCTGTAAGTGAAAACATAAGAGCTTTATGTGGTAAGCTGTTAGAAAATGTCATTTTTATTTAGGTAATTGATGTTGTATGTAAATTGTCCATTAACAGTTGCAGTTTTCATGTAGAACAGAAGCTTCAGAGAAAGAGAACTCACTGTTTTTTATGGAAAGATGAAATTGATTCCATTGATCGATACTCTCTGCAAATGTGCTTGAGAGATAGCCCACATGGGTAGCAATTAAACAGGGACTAAATATAGTAATCTTGTGAGAGATTTATTTGACATGTTCCACAAATCTGAGGGATTGTAGTAGTAACACTAGTTTATATTATACTACTGTTGATAAATGTATTTAATGGCATTATTGAGGAAAGGTAATTCATACTTGAATATTACTTCCCATGAAAATAAAGATAGACATTACATACGATAATAACTATATATTGATGCTGGTGGTGATATTAGAGAAACCAGCTCTCCTCCTAACAATAACTTAGTCAGACATTTCTTGCTGTCCTGTTTAGTACGAAAGTAGGAGAGAAGTAACCACAATGCCAATCATTTCACAGAAGGGAAGAAAATCAGGGATTATAGCCATCTCCCCCTCTAAGCAGTCTTCCAGGCAGTAATTTGAACTTGCTGGCAGTTTTTTATCTTGCTAATCCACTTCACGTCACTAAAAATCAGGTGGTGAAGTAGCTCTATATCTGGTGTTAAAAGCAATCTATTAGGCCCTAGATCATTCGCAAGGTAAGATGTGCTAAAATACTGCAGATCAGTTCAGCCAGATATACTGTAAAGCAGCATTAGAGTAAATGCATATAACCTCCCTGCTAAGCAATTGCTCAAATCACACAGGCAAATGGATGTGAAAATGTTGTCATTTTACTCAAAAACATTAACATATCCCTTTTGGTTCTGAGGGCTATGATTTCTAAAATGTGTCCTTGCGTGTATGTGCAGAGGTAGGGGGCGGACTGCAGTAAATAAGAATGTAATACACAATGCCAACATGAGACGAAGCCAGAAACAGTGCCAGCATGAGACACAAGAGAACACAATAACTGATTGCTTCATCATTTCATTCTAACAAAGAGATTTGTGTGCACGAAAGTATCAGGTCTGCCAAAAAGTTGATGTTCTTTTCATTGTCTTAGACATGCCGCATTTTTGTGGGCATTCTAATAGGAGAAAACCCTTCATGAATGGCAAATTTGAGTCAGACCTTTCTCAACAATTCTAACCTTCTGCTGCTTTTCATTCGTCTAAATTTTGCTTGAAACAGCATCCACAAGTATTATTGTGCGAATTTCGATGTTAGTTGTTGAATAGAATAAAACCAAATAAAACAAGCAACATTTAAACAGTGTCCTCCAAACAAGACCGACAGCAGAATCAAAACTCTCATTTTTGTGATCAGGGGATGGATATGAATGATAAGCACATTAGATGTTTTATTTGGGGGGTAATTCAATTATCATATTAGAACAGAAAAACATACTTTGTGTTCAACCCTGTGATTTCAAGTGACCACAAGTATTAAGGGCACTTGTCTTTACATAAATGTCGGAGTGCAAAAGTCAGTATTTAATTACATATCACCTTATGTAATGATTGCATGAAGTCTGCCAGCCACTAAGCTCAACAGACTCCTTGTGTAATTATTTGAGATGCTTTCTCGCAGCCAAATTGTCTTGTCTGTTTTTGGGATTTTCTGATTCCAGTCTTTACTTTGGCATGTAAAATTCATGCCAGTTAGATTTAAATCTGGATTTTTACTTGGTCTGTCCATGATTTTTTCTCCTGATAAAGTCCCTTGTTGCACTGGCCACCTGAGTTGTCTCACTGTATGTCTCACAGCATGGCGAGGCAACACCTTATACAGTATGTACTGTATGGCAGCACTTTCTCCAACATGTTTCTGAGAACTCATTCTGCTGCTTCCATCACTAGCTACATCATGAATAAAGACTAGTGAGTCAGCTCCAGAGGTGATATGTACAGTATGCTCAAACCATGACATTAACCCTATTACTGCATATACTGTATACATAGATTCTGTGGTGTTTGCTAATTCTCCTGTTTTGGTATTCTTTGCAGACTTGACTGTTTACCAGCTACAGTACATCCTTGATATAATTTAGAAAGAACAATGGGCCTAGCCCAGATTCCTGTGGTACTCAACTAATTGCACCACTCCAGTTTGAGCATGTCACCCTTATCTGTACTCAAAGTATTTATTCTTTGTTTTTATAACCTGACGTTTAATAGAAGTCAGACGTACTGTATTGATCTACTTGATTCAGTTTTGGCACTCTTCTTATGGATGGGCACTAAACAAGTTATTGTTCTTGAGTACTACTCCTTTCTGGAGTGACTGTTGTAAGAGTTGTCAATGACGTACAGTATGAATAATGTATCTTATTTCCTTAAGTACTGTACAACTGGTAGGACACAACTGGGCCCTGGATATTTTCTAACCTTGTGCACTTCAGGTATCTTAAGCACTTCTGCCTCTTCTGTGTTAATACTATTAAGTTGTCCTTCCACTACTGGAGGCCTGTTGTTGACTTCTTTCTAAGTGAACACTTGAGGGAAATAGTCATTTAGCACATAATCAATTTCGTTGTCTTTGTCTAGACATTTCCCATTATCGTTCCAGATACAATATACTTTATTATTCATGTTGCTTTTACTGTAAAATATTTCATGATATTTTAGCCTCTAATGCAATATTCATTTCCGACTCTCTCTTGGCATTTCTTAAATCCTTTTTACCTGTGCTAGTAATTCATTGTACCTCTATTCTTTTAATGGAACCTGTTGATTTCTGATCACTTTATAATGGGCTTTTCCCCTATACTATGATTTCTTTATCCCATACAGAGTTGGGTGGGAAAGTTGGGGTAACAGTGCCCCAACCAAGGTATGATACACCCTGGATGGGATGCACACACACACATCAGGGACAATTTTCCCAGAAGCCAATTACTGTACTGTACTGTATGCTTCTGGGCTGTGAAACCAGAGCATCCAAAAGAAACTCACACAAACAGAGGGAGAATATACAAACCCCATGCAGATAGCACCCCAGGTTATGAATTGTACCAAAGCAAAGCTAACCAGTGTGCCACCATGATGCCCTTTACCTTATATTTGCCCCCAACTGATTTACTGAATTCTTGAACCATTTGGTTCATTTCATTTAGTTTTTAAAGTAAATCTTTTCCATTCTTCAAGCAGTACCTGTTTAAAGTGTTGTGACACCCTACCCCCAGGTGTGCCATAATATGTACATTTATCTTTATAATATAAACATGTACCTTTATTTTTTGTCTTAATATTGTAATCCCTTTCACATTTATTAAATAGTAGACACATTTACTTTAATGGATTCCAAGAACTCCCCTCCTTTCCTTTATTTGTCAAACTTCCTAATTTCTCAGGCATTGTTTTGGCAGAAATACCAACACCCCTGAGACTTCTTGCTCACCCAGCACAGCATCTCCTCCTTTGTATGTATTCTTACTGCAGGGGTCTATCAGCATATTAAAGATGAATGTTTGCCAGGCTCTGTGTATTTAAACTGAAGCACATGATTCATTAACATCCATTAGAAGCTATATAAAACCTTTGATGTAACATTGAAACTGCAATGGCTTTAAGAGTAAACACAACAAAGCTAAAGAAAAACAATAACAGGGCAAGCTTTCAATGTGCACCTTTGCCTTCTACCCTAATAAGGAAGAATATACATAAACCAAAATAAATAAATGACACACGAAATAAATAGTGATTTAAAAGTGCATGACTCAGTTTAGTGTTCAGAAACTGCTTCTTACGGCAAAATACAGCTTGGCAGGCAGAGCACTTTCTTGACAGGAATTGACTGTGTTTTCACCCTTGGAATTTCAAAAGCATTTCCAGACTCAGTGATCACCTTCTCCACCTCAAGGCCATCTCCTGACAAAAGAGATGTGTTTTGGATGCGATTGCCCATCCCTCACAAAAGACAAAGAAAATTACACTCCAATTATTTGCTAACGCATACCTTCTCTTTATGCTGCAACAGGGGAAAAAAACTGCACTGCGCGAAATGTTTTCTGGGATTAGATTACGGTCCCTATTTCTCCAGGACGAACTGTCAGTGACTGTGATGAATCAGATCCCTTGTTTTGCAGGTAATTGAGATTCAGAAGCTCTCGGACCTCCTGTTGTTGAGAACCACATTATCAGATTCAGACAGGTGTGGTATATTGGGATGCATGAATGTACTTCGCCAACCCAAAGGATAGGCTTCAGCAACGTGCTTGGCCAGTGTAAGAGAGGCGACAAGCCCAACTTGTTTGCACCATCAACAACATATAACACCCAGAGAGCTTACTTTAAGTCATTTGGAGGAATGTCATCAATTAGTCATAATTTAGAGGCATGACAGTAACACATACTGGTCCTCAAGGACAGCCTCAATCTTGTAGTCACCTTTTACCCCTGTTATATAATTTAAAACTGCAAGACAATGCCTTGAGAATAGAACATGAGAATTCTCTCAAGCAGTCCAAATGGAATTAGAGCCATCTGGTTTCTTTTATCCTCCCCCTTGCAATTTGTTGCATCTTATAATCATTCATAATTCAGCAGATAATTGTATCTCAACAATATCAATTCCCAGCATCCACGTTTTCCCACTGTCAATGTCTAAGTGTGCTGTCAGTTTCACAGACCTTTATATTTATCAAATTAGGAACACATACATTTTGGGAAATACTTTCAAAAGTGTTGACACTGATATTAAAATGTGAAGCTGTTAAAGAGCCATTAACTGTTGTTCTGCAGGTCTTCCTAAATGCCCAGATACTTTTAGCGTATGTAAAACTAACAACTCATATTGGTATTGATGCATTTACTGTGTATCTGTATAATATTTAAACAAGCATAGGTAAATACAGTAGTTTCATGAAGGAAAATAAAACAAAATTTTGTTGTTGCAGTTCGTGCATACACAATAGTTAATTCTATTAGTCGTGGCAAACTACCCTGATTGTTATGATATGGCTATACAGTAGTATACTGTACATACAGTATAATTGAGAACTGTGAACTGCAAGGTGACATGACATGTTCATAAGGCATTAAAGACCAGACACGATACTTAATTCCTGGCCTGGATTTAACAGTGTCAATGGAGTAGCTGAATACATGATTGTTTATAGCAAAGCTGTACAGTCTACTGTACTAGGCATTTCTTGTCTTCTGTACGCCTTTCACTACATTCACTACAATAGACAGCAATGCAAATTAACAGAAGTGAGCCAGGAAATAAGTTAATTTCCACAAGCTTCTGGCACCTTTTCGTAGCCCACTCAGCTAACTGTGAGTTCAAATGTGTGATATTCAGTTCTCAGCCTGGTCAGGTGAGGTGAGGAATCAGACACAGTGTACTCTATACAGGTCAGTACTGATAAAGTGTGAGCTGTATTAATCATCTCTTAAGTGCATAAAGAAGTCGATAAGCCACACATTACTAAAGGAATGCTAAATATAATTTATCTCTTATTTTCACATCCCAAAACCATTGGACCTTGCACAGAAGATAATCCACTCATTGCATACAGACTTAGGGTAAACTATTTACTGTACCTAGTAGGTATTTCAATCAACTGCAAGCTGAAGTTCAATTATTTCTGGAACAAGAATCTGCCAGTAATCGTACTTGTCTTTTCTTATGATACTTGTTTCAGAGTACAGTACATTCAGTTCTACAGTACTATATTTCAAGCATCACGTTGCTTGTTGTGATATGGCTATAACTTGAAGTCATTAACATATCTGAAGCCAACATTTTTGCCTTTAGGTATGGCGTTCATCTTATCTGCAAAAAAGAAATCTACACATTTTGTTTTTTAGTGAATGGAGCCGTAGGTCAGTAAATAGCCAAAGCCAGTTTAATTTTAACTATTTTTGACTTTTTCTTTATCAGCACGCTAAATTCCCGCTTTACATATTATAGTATACATTGAAGAGAGTAAACTCCAAATCTTCCATTTTTGACCAGTTTAGAGAAACTTCTATTCACAAAGTAAAAGGGAATTCCAAAATTCAGAGGGTGTTTTGGCAGAGCAGACAAGGAGACAGAAGGCACTACAGCTGCACTAATTGTCTAGCAATAGAACTGGATCATCTTCAGATAGGAGCTTATCATGCATTCTGTCTGTTTTGAGACTTGTAAGATAAAAGGGTATTAAGCATGTACATTTACCAAGGCAGAAACTGTATTCTTCAGCTAAAACAGCTAACTGAAGAGGTACTGTCACATCTAGACAGACAGGGCATATGTGTGCCTCTCTGAGGGGAAAGTCATATAACATATGATCTTGAGAATGGAGGTCACTGTATACAGACTTTGGATCTGAGATATTAAAGTATCATTTTTCATTATGTTTGATACTCTGTATGGATACAAATGCTGGTCAGATACTAACTTCTCCAGTTGAAATATAAATATATAAAATGTTTCTGTGGATCCTGGCCCAAAGCATTCCTTATTTCCTTGATGGAGGGTAAACAGATCTATTTGGCAATGTAAAGCATTAGGGAGAGAAGTGTTTGAAGTCTGTTATGTGGTGCTGTTGGGCAAACAGTCGTCTGTTTAGATACAGTGGCTGAATGGATGCCAGTGTGCTAAAATAAGACCGGTCATTTTATAGACTAGCTATAGACTTCGGTGTTTTATATCTACTGCATGGGAACACTCAGCAGCTTTCACGTTTTTGAAAAATTAATTATACTTGTAGCTGTGTGTGCCCATTATATCCTCCCCACATTCATGCCCTAATTACAAACTTTAATACCACAAATTAATAAAAAGGCCATTAAGATCTACTTCTAAGTGAGATGATGATGGGAGTTTTAGTCTCCATGGTAATTTTCCTGATCCGTAAAAGGCCTGCACCTGGAATAGCAAATATGCTCAAAGCACAAAAGCAGCTTTCAAGAAAAGTTGTTTTTTTGGGGGGAGTTACTGTAGGCAGCCAGCCGTCTGTATGAGCACCCTGTAATCAGAGTAGTGGGGTACCCTTTTTTATTTAACAATGTTTGCACTTCAGACGTCTTCAGATGTGTGCCGACTGTACCCAAATGCCTTGCTAAAAGAAAGCTTTTGACTACAACAGGCACTCCTTTCAGCAGCTGCCTAATGGATAAATCTGATGGCTGTCAGCTGACCCAGTGATAGCGATTCTAAACACTTACTTTAAACAATATAAAACTGTCTGGCTAGAATAAAAAGCAAAATATCAACATGATTTAATTAAATCATAGGATGCATCTGAAAATTGTAAAGAAAATGCAAAATGGCAAAATGGAAATTCTCTTCATTGTAGTTCAATCAAGTAGGTTGCTGCGTCAGCCAGCGTAGGCAGCAAAGGGACAGGTAACGGAATTATGCCATGCTGAAAAGAGAAGAAAGGAAACACAACGTTTCGGCTGTGGAGCCTTCTTCAGCTTCTCTTCATTGTGTCAGGAAAATCTTTGAAAATATCCAATACATGTTCAAACAGGCTGGGTCATTTTTATCATTCATCTGACTATTGTAAAAACTTTGTAAAAACTGGAATCTTTATGTTTGAATTTAGACTGTCTGTCCTTAAGAAAACACAATCCCAAAAAGTGCAAGCAGCTCTAAGTGTGTTGTTAAGAGTTCGCCTCAGATAGAGCTCTGACCCAGACATCAATGCCTAATATTTATGCAGGACTGGCACAATCTCATGGTAACATCCTAATTCAAATTCAAATTTGATTAGTACTGTACTTGAAGAATCTTTTATTGCTTGCTAACCTACAGTATATAGCACTATATTGTGTTAGAAAGTAGTAATATAATAAACTGAATAAAATGCTATTTCCCTTGCGTCATTAAAGGATAATGGATGTAAGAATTAGAAATGCTTACTTTAAACTTAAAATATGCTTTAATGTACTTAGTGAGAGCTTAGTCATTAAACCACTATGCATCTTATTAATAGTGATTCATGTACGAGATATTAAATGCTGTACATGGAGAACAAGAGCCGTTAATTACTCATGTCAGTGTTTGCTTATTAAACTATTTCTAACACACGGACTATAGATTTTGAATCCTTTAATATTCCAGTACAATAATCTTTAGTTTTGTAAAAGATTATACAAGTTAACTCTGCAGAACACATGTAAAAGTGATAAAACATAGTATTAAGTTATCTCAGTGCTTCAAACTGATCATATTCTTTTATTTACTTTCATTTTACAACAGACAGCCTGTAAAACTAAGCATTGATTCTGCCAGGTCAGTGCATTTGTACTTAATGGATATTAAGCGACATTTGATTGTTACTGCATTGTTGCCTTTACTTTAAAATAATTACTGACATTGTGTCCATTTTTTGTGTTAGGAAGAAATCTTCTGGAACATTAACAATGTTTTTTTGTGCTTTAACTCAGCAGTCCAGACTAAAAACATACAGTTATGTACAGTTATGAACGTTCTCACAATGGCTTGGTGGTGTGCTGTTCCTATACTCTAACTGATGCAAAGACTCAGTTAGGGATGTTTGACAGAACATAATATATTTTTCCTTCTCATAATAAAGAAATCTTCAGTTTCCCAGTTTTATATTTCCCTAATATACCTATTTTTGACAATTTTGTTGTTTTCACACTCAGATAATAAAACAAACTAAACAGCCTACATAATGTGGCACTTTCCACCATTACTCAGCTAAGAAGTGAATTGTACTGTACAGTTTTTTTCTCAAACAAGAAAGGTAAAAGTT
Source organism: Lepisosteus platostomus (assembly GCF_059453375.1). Classification (NCBI taxonomy): domain Eukaryota; kingdom Metazoa; phylum Chordata; class Actinopteri; order Semionotiformes; family Lepisosteidae; genus Lepisosteus; species Lepisosteus platostomus. Next base: position 8,370,275 of record NC_142628.1, read on the forward strand.
ACATAATATACAGTACAGTTTGTTGACGGGTTTCTTTCTCATTTAGCGTTCAGTTTTTTTCCCATAAAACTAAATTCTTCCACTACTTGGCATCATTGTATGCCATGACATGACAGGACAAAGCACATGAAAAAAAAAACAAAAGGATCTCTTCACTCAGTCAAAATCATAAATAAGATGTTCAATAAGCACATTGCTGTAATTATTTTTTATTCTGTGCTGGAACGCTTTTACGTATTTCAATACATTCATTTTGTCCTCAGGCTATAATTTTTAAACCACTTCTACTGTTTTTATGATCACAAGTGTCTGGTGGCTGGTATTACTGCTATCGTAAAAGATACAGCAAACACATTCTGATTAGCACACACTCTTTCACTTATTACCTGCAGACAGGGATTAGCGTAATCTGTCCACATTCGGTTCACGTATTGACTGTTGCAGTAGATCTCTGTGGCTACTGGATATTGCTAATCCCTGACATTTCCGTTTCTGAACATTGTCGCATCAAATAATTTAATTCCCAAACTCACTCAGCAATCCTTCTATCATTTTCACAAGAGCAATTGAGTAACATTATGTTTATTTAAAATAGGTTCCTCATTTAAATGATCCTCTAATTTTTCTAATGTTTATTACTTATTCAAAAGTATTACACTTATTTGGTACAGTATATAATGGTATATTTTAACCTACATTATGTCATTTAACCGATTATGTCATTTTGCTTTTGTCCTCACAAACAAAATCTTTTTGTCCCTTTAAATTGCAGTATTCAGTACAGATATTGCATTCTGATGCTAAAGATATTGAATGTGAATTTTAAAAATTCACATCAACTCACATAACACAATGAAAACACACTAAGACATGTGACTTTATTCCTTCTGGTTTCATTTGCAAGCAGCCTTCATTTGAAGGTCACGTGTTGGGGGGGTTGGTCTTTCTTGTTTAAAAATGCAGTGATTTCTGGTGCTGCTAGTAGAGTTCTCCTTGAATCCTCTCTTCTGAATCAGTGACCTGCCTCTTCCTCTTAAGAAAGGACGCGTCATATTCACTTTAAATGACTTAATGTTTAATGCATCTACCGGGTCACCTTTCGGATTTACAAGTCGGAGGAAGATACTATTTTTAGGAAAATTGCCTCTTTCTACCTCAGCTTTTCTTAATGTCCCTCTCTATCTCCACCTCATTACCCCTTTCGTCTTTCTACAGGACACAAAGCAACTGCTAGGCAGCTTCTATGGCCAGCTGTATAAAACTCCTTCAGTTACATTTCCCTATAGTATGTCACTAGACAAATCATTTTTACAAGCTGTGCTAGACCTTGATTAGGAACTAAAATACAAATTATTCTATTGCAAAATTCTCTCAGTCATAGAACACACTGCATTATATTTTAACTGCTACTAAAAAAATTACATTTACCATTGCCCAAAAGGCAATAAAAATATTTGTAAAAAACATCTAAATAATAAAAACAACCAGGTGCATTCTAAAACACAGTGAAAATAAATATGCATTCCAGTTTTGTTGGACAGTTTCAATACAGATTTTAGGCAACTGCCATATTTAGAGGAACACATCAGGGTACCGTGTACCACGTCAATGGTGCGTATTCCAGTAGATCACGAAAACACAATAAGATGAATTTGAGTGTATTGGATAATCTATCACTTTAATGTTATGCTGTAATGACGCACTCTTTTTAGATAGCAGACATGATATGCTCCAATATCATACACTCTTAGAGGTTGTAGGAAGTTATTTATGTCTTGTGGTGGTAAGATTAAAAAGATTTCGTTTTTACCTATTTCAAATTAATTCTCAAGCTCGGGCTTCAAAAGGTAAAAAGGATTCTGACAAGCTATTAGACTAAATATAGTCATTTTTCATTTTCAATGTGGAATATTTGTTGTTACTGTTGCTCCCAGGCCCCTGGTGTGTACCTTTTAGAAGGAGTGAATGACAATTTTTCAAGTACATTTTAGAACAGAGCAAGCAGATCCTTTCTATCTCATGTTGGGTTTATCGTATTGCTCCTAATCTGTAACCTGCAGATTGTGTGCCCTTTGCTTGCTTCATGTTTTAGCTCTGTGTGCTCAATTCACTTAAGACTAGACACTGCCACATTTCTCAATAGCTCCTGCGTCACAGACAGCCCCTAGAGCATCTTAATCCATTGTTCCACACTATATGGGGTTCACCTTCAGACTTTTCATATGAAAAGTTCTGTTTCTTCAAACGTGAGCTGCCCAATAAAACAACACGTTTTTTATTCTATGCAAACAGGGCATGTCAGTCTAAAAGATGACATTTCCTAGCACTAGCTGACAAGGATTTTTATCATGAGTGGAATAGAAAGGGGAAAAAGATACAGGAGAAGTGTTGGCTTTGCAAGCTGTCAATAAGTTTGGTCACACAATATAACTCAGTGGGTTTACATATTGAGTGAAATGCTCCTTCACATTTCTATAAAAACATCACAATTCTCTTGAATTGTTTGTGATTTTTTGGCAGTGTTCCCTGGAGATTTAGGATTAGAAAGTCATGGGATGAGACAGAGGAACATGTTAGTCTATATCAAGGCAACTTTTAAGTACAAAACTGTTGTGCTCAGATACTTCCACCCACACTTTATTGTATCCCCTCATGAGCTCAGATAGCATTAAGGGGTCTATTTAGCTCATCATGTTCTAGTTCTTATCTTCTTTTAATCCCTTTATATCTACTGTGGATCATTCCTTTTCTGCAGTCAGAATGAGTAACAGTATTATCCATCATGTTTCAAAAGTATCCCAGCAAGACAGTCCATAGGGTTGTTAGCTACTATTTGGGCAAAATAGTGGCTGATGCCTGGTGCCTTAGTGGGACAGATGAGGACAATTAGGTGCTTAAAAATATATCCACACACGTACACAATGACACATTTCTAAGAACATGATATGATCTGCTGTAATCATTTCGACGGCTGCACATCCCACTGGGTTGACTAATAATGAGCTGTTGAATAATAAAAGTACGTGTTAAAAACCAACAGCAGCAGCACAAGTCTCCTGGGTGAATTTCAGTTTCAATCCATTTAACCATTTCCACCTTGAATCTGCGCTTTAAAAGAAAGTCATTCTTAAAACCTTCTGTTTTAGATGTAACAAACTATACCTTTTTATTGTTCTGCATTGTACTGCACCTCCAAGTGAAAGCTTGCGTACATGAGAAGTATGCTATCTTACCCGTAGAATACCAATTTTCCCTCAGTCTGGATAATACCACCCAAAGACTAATGTAACAGCAGTCATTTGACCTTTCTTCATAGATTAATACATTTTGGGCAACCCAAAATTCAGCACTTAGGATATCACCCTCAGTAAAGATACAGGTATTAAATATATATACTTTTTTCAGTAAAATCAAGCACAAGAGCTAAAGAATTCAAAGTAAAAAAGAAATCTTTGGAAAGTTGTTTGTATAAGAATAATATATGTAAAAGAGCTAAAGGCAGCTCTTTTCTATCTTTGAGCAAATAAAGAACATGTGAGCATGTGACCACAAACATGCCCATTGCCTTACGCTTCCAAACATATACAGTAAAGTTTAGAGTCTCAGAAATGTAAAATGTTAATTGGGGATTCAGATTTGTTTGGTAGGTGGATCCAGAGTAGTTCAGCTAGTAAATGAGTAATTCACAAATCACAGGTTCGAACACATGCCATGTCACTATTCTCCATGTGACAGCGCACAACTGGCCCAGCATTACCAGAGATCAGGGCTTGAACACTCTCTCTCAGCCCCCTGTCAAACAGCCACCATCGTCCAATCAGAACCGAACCTCCTGTACATTTCTGCAGAGCTTGTAGCATCCTCGAAAGTTGGGCGGCCTGGAAAAGCCTGTCAGGGTTCCTTCAAGCCCCATGTGTGGGTACAGGAGTTGTCACAGTTAGCGAAGTTTATGTGTCAGTCGTAACTCTCCCTGGTCCTCCTGGAATTCTAAGCGGGTCATCTGTGGGCTCCAAGTACACTCATCGCTTGTACATCCTTGTGTATCCAAGCACATCCTTTTCTAAAAACAGGATAACTCCGCCCACATCCAAAAGGCTGGGTCATCTAATGCTACAGAGTTGCACGCCAATAAAGATTTCAGAAGAGGGTGACATCACTTATGTAACCTGCTCAGTGCACTGTGCCCCGTTACTCTCTGACATCAAAACAATTGACGATTATAAGGTTTAAAAAAATAGGCGTTACTTTTTCTTATACTGGGAAATTTAAACATGGGTCTCTTGTCTGTCATGCACAGCAGGGTGTAATACAAATACTAATAAGATTACCTCCAGGCTCCAACTTATTTCCTGGAAAAATGAAATGTTCTGAAAGTACGTTGATGAGCACAAGCATGTTTAAAAATTAAGCCTTACAGCATTCAATTTTTGAAAATTAAATATTAATTCTTTCAAAGAAGGCTCCATTGGGCCCTTTTAAATATAAATCACCTTACAGAATTTTTCTACAAGAAATGTCTCTGTTAATTTTATATTTATAAAAGTGTATAACTCACATATATTTATAACACCGTGCTTTGGTCCTCTTTTTAATCTAGTTTTTTCCCCTGGCTGTGAGATTATTTTCACCAGTAAAAAATGGAACACTGAGACTGACCAGACAGACTGTGGCCAAGATATAAGATGAAATGAACCTGGGACCCCAAAATTAGATCTTATCCTTTCTGGTTATTCGTAGAGCTCGGGGAAACTATTGCAAAAATGTGTCTATGGCTAACCTTTTATTATTTTTTAAATAATAAATGTATGTCTTTAAATGTCCATCCTTTAAATGGACCTTTAAATGTCTTTTAAATGTTCACTGCTTTAACTATCCATTATGACAAAGCTGCTCATTACTGGAAAGAGTGGCTGCAAACCCACAGCACTGGATGCAGAGCAGGACTTCACACTTGCCAAACTGCTGCGGTGCACACACAACCATAGGGATAATTAGGAAACACTAATTAACCTAACCCACATGTCTATAAAAGCAGCACCTGGAGAAAACCCACACAAACACAGGGAGAAAATACAGCTTTAATTTCCTTTGTGGGAAAAGGTTCCAAGCTGCACATATTGGACCAGCATTTTTCAGCAAATGAAACTGCTGAAATTATTATGAAGAACAGTGCATGCCATTAAAAGCCATATCTTTCTCCAACAAAACACGGGCCCATATTTTTGAATAATTGCAGGTTTGCGCCACTACAAGCAAGGACTCATTTTCATGCTCTGGGATCAAAGCCTTCGGTTTTGTGATAACATGTCTCTTACTATCAAGGAGATTGGAACAGGATTTGAATGAGTAAAGAGCCAAGATCTGCCTTAGAGCTATGTGGCAGTGAGAGGTCTTAAAGTTGTAAAGACTATGATACATTCCTGTGTGGCATTTCATTACTTCCTGCTGTATGAAGAGTGGAGATTTACATATATTTAAGAAAATGTTAAACTTTCCTTTTCATTTCAGCAACATAAAACCTCAGCTGGCATTGTAATTTAAAGCAAAATATTCAGTGATATATATCCACTGCATTAAATATGCAGCATAACAAAGTATTGAAAACAAAGCATTTACATTTTTATTCCAGGATTTCTGCTGTTTCCACACTTACAGACTAGGGAGTCTACAGTATAGTTATTGTCTTTTATCCACATTAGAGGCTCTCGCGTGTTGTGGAACTGCGATGGAAATGTGACACATTAGAGTTTGCATTAGAGTTTCTTTTATATAATTCCTTTATTAAACATTTCGGAGTTTCGTTTTTATTAACTTTTTTTGTTCTGTCAATTAGGAAGTGTAATGCTTTTTAGAGGCATTTTGGTTACAGCCAGGGTTTTTCCTTGTGTCGTTTGCTGTTGTTTTTTGAAAAGTCAATAGATGTCTGCGTATCACAAAAGAGAGTACATGGACGTAAAAAAAGAGATCAATTCTCTAAGAGGCCAATTAATGCACAGCTTGAGGGCAAGTGTATTGACAACAAACAATCTGTGTGTTTAATCCGTGTTGATAAAGACCAGTGTCCAAGCTTTAACAAAAAATAAAACGTAAATCCATGGCTCTACATTCATAATTGCATTCTTATGAGGGAAATGTGACTTCCTCTAAATACTACATTTCTGAAGAGGCTTTCGAAAAGATGTATAACTCACAGAATTTGATAGGGTTTTATGTTGTTTCAAGCAGAGGAAAGGAGAGGTACCATTCTTTCATTTTCATATTAATGGAGAAGGAACAGCAATTAAAATGTTTCCTTGTTAAACAACTCAGCTTTCTACCATACACAGCATGTGGAAATAATGAGGGATACAGGAAAATATATTTTTTAAGCAGTAGAATATGAGTTATTATAGTTTTTGTGCATGATGGAACGTTGCAGTTGGTTTTAATACATTATGCAAAAACCCCTGTGTGGTGTGTGCAACTCTTAAAAGTGACTACTCATGGGTTCATGTACGTCTCAAAAAGATCTAAAAGCCATCCGTCCTATTTTCTTCTATAGACTCCATTTCTGTACAGGAATATTTCTTCAAATTATGATTTGAAAGGGGAATTGCACTGCACGATACCCCAGGCCCAGAAGCCGCTATAAATTGACCAAAAACAAAGCTCTAAGGTGTAGAATATGAATAATTTACATCAAGAGTGTTTTACATTCTTTGCATAGGCTTTGATGGCAATCTGTTTCAGATCATGCAGCAGTCCCAGACTCTGCTCATAGATGTCTGCTGCAATTTCTTACAGCTGCACCATTTGCATTACAGTGTAATCAGCTTTTGGACAGCTGTAAGTGGCAGTGGTGTAGCTCGTAGCTGGCATAATGGCAAAGCAGGGGTAAACAAGGAGCTGATCGCATCTCACAGAGAATACTTTCATCAATCTCCTTAGCCAGACTTGGAATACCATGCCCTTACATGATCAACATACCTAGTAGTTTACTTAGAAATGCACGAGGAGTTTCACAGAATGGTTTTTATTATATTAGGCCTGGCCTTTTACTTTTCTGCATCTTGCTCTTCCAGCTTAAGCTGAGCCCTGTAACACACTTTTAGTGTCCAGTGAAAAGGACACAGACTTCTGCACAGAATTAGATTTTGAGAAGCAGCAGTGAAAAAAGCTTTCTTCACGAATCAGGTACACAGCCTACACAGTACTTTCAATGCCTTCATCCTCCTTTCAAACAACAGATAAGGCCATATGTAATTATTCCTTAGAAATTATACTGAAAGGCCACTATATTCTCTTTACACAGTAAAGGGAGGGGAAGTTATCCTGAAGCGTCTACTTGCTACAAAAAAGAGTTGTTAAAGCAACAGACAGACAGCTTGACATCATCACCAATGTGATTTTCTGGATGAAGCTTATTACTTTGCACCATCTTCATTACATCTGCACTGACATTTAGCACTCAATAAATCTGTGGTCTCTGTGGAGCTCTACCTGACAATTACATTTAGTCTTTTCCTCTTCCCACTGTCACAGGCTGAAAGAAATAGAAAAATACCACGCGGATCAATTATAATTTTTTTATACTCCCTTCCTGTCTGCTTTCAATCAGCTTGTCACAGGAGAGTTTGTTTCTGGCAGGGAACAAAGGTCTTCTATGACTTCCATCCCAGTCTCAAGCTCTCTTTATTGTGAATGAGTGGGATAAAGAAGGACAAAAATGTAAATTCTGTCAGTTGCCCTCTGTCAAAGCACTGATTTAAAAGTCCACTCTCTACACTGTGAATACTTCAATGCTCCAGGCTGCGTACACTTTCCATCTATCAAGTCCCTCTCTTAAACATTCAATGAACAACAAGGCACCAGTGACATGCAACTGAACAATCTGCTGTTGTTGTAATCAGATCAGATTTCTAATTTAGTGCACAAGCAGAATATCTTGATAAGGTTTTATTCCCGTAAAATGTTCACTGTTTAGCTTCGTGCACAGAATGTTTATGATCACAGTCCCTTTACAATGGGGTTTAATGACATGCTCTTGCCACCTCAAGAGGCTCATATTATTCTAATATGGGCTTTGAAGACATTAGCATCAAAGTCACTGTGGATGTTTAGGTAAATTCCTTTCTGTATTAATGTGATTTTTTAATTTGACTGTCATTGAACCACCTCTCAGAAACCTGAACCAGAAACCTGAGCTGTCCTGCAGCCAAGCCTAGGCTCGGCCACTAAAAAACAGTTATTTAGTAACTGTATAAAAAGAAACAGCTAATTTTCTGGACTTTGAAATATTTCAAATTCATTTATGATACAGACATTTCAGAAGTAAGACTTGATGCTGTTCATCTATATTTCCCAAATTCTTGTCCGCCTCCCTGACAGCATTACAAAATCCTAAAAGTGCCAAAACACTGCTACCGCCCCCACACTACCCTGATTTTGCAACTAAGGTCCAAAGACGTGGAAAAGGTTATGTCTCTGAATTATTTTTTTTCATTCGTCTTTGCGCCTTGGTCAATCTACAATGTAGCAAGACCTTCCATTCTTTGCTGAAAGAGAACCAACTTTTACAAAGATAAGGTAAAAAGAACATTCTTTCACAATTTAATGTTTCAATTAATGATAAGTGTAAAGGTCTGAAAACATTCCTCTCAATGTCAACCCCTCTTGTGATGGTATATGTGTAATGGGAACAAATATTATAAAGCTTTTCAAATATTTTTTTACTCTTAACCACCAATAAACCAACTTACTATAATAAGTTATTTTAGCCTCACTGTCATCAAACATTTCAATTCAAACCCTGATTAAGAAAAAGAGCCAATTTAAACCTTGCATACTACTTCCACAATAATGACAGAGCACAGCGTAATGAAGAATTACAAGTATTTCAAAGAAAATACATTCCTTTCACTGCAGAATCACTAGTCTGCCTGACTTCACAACAGGCAAGGGCAAGTACCGGCTGCTGAAGGAAGCTACCTGGGAACAAAGGCTTAGAAAACTAACTTCTTCAGGACTTTGATGTTGATGTCTTTTAAGTTTTTTCATTGCATCGCTTCAACGTGTGTATTTGAGATCTCCAAAACCTGCCCTGGTTTGCTTGAGCCATATTCCCAGGTTTTCCAGCATGGAAGGACAAAGCTCACTTCATGGTGAAGCTGGTGGGTGAGTTTTCGTAAGAGTTTTCGCAAAAGAACGCTCTGCTCCTCACATGATGTACTCAAGATGTCTTGCTGATAACAAGCGTATGCCGAGAGAGTAAAGCACTTGATAGCCCCTGGATTCAATGATGAGATGATGCTTTTTGTGCACTCACATTTAATATTTACCAATACATGAAGGCAGCTGTGTTAGTACTGTACTTAAGAATGCATTTCAGAGATCATAAGAAATGTTGTAAACAAGAGAAAGAAACAAATTTGTCCCATCTAGCCTATATGGTAGATAGCAGCAAACTGATCTAAATACTGACACTTCAAGAAGTAACATGCAGAAATCCACACTAGACAGTTGGATGATGACCAGTTGTTCATAATTTCACATACAAAAAGAAGGGATACCGGTATAAAGAACGTTTCACTAAGGACAACAACATCCAAGTCCTGAATTCCTTGAGAATGCTGGGAATACGTGGTGAGAAAAGCTTGGCTTAGGCGGCCTGGTTAATGGGCCACAGGATGAGGAGGCTCACACCTGGTTCAGAGGGGAGAAGCAAGGGCCAGCTGCCAGGTGGAGATGGGGATAGGGATGATTGAGACAAATGTGAAGGGAGGCGCCCGAATGCAGCTAGTTCGGTGATGATGGCGATTAGGTGCAGCTGTGTGAGAGTGACGTGTCCATGTTATTCCTCCTGCACTTCAGTAAATAACTTCAATCAAAACATGAGAAAGGTTAGAAATGAGAGGAGGCCACTTGACCCATCTCACCCATTTGGTAATTGATTGGATATTGATCACAGGATCTTGTCTGGCCGTTTTGTGAAGAATGTATGTCCTTTTTCACCTTTTTTTCCCCCATCAATATTCCCAGATGGTGGACATGGGGCATGGCGATAGGCACTGCTGCCTAACAGCCCTTGGATAGTGGGTCCCTGTCTGGGGTGGGGCGCCTCCTGTGTTGGACTTTTTCTCCCTGTGTTTGTTTCTCACCTCATAAAACAGACTAGGTGAATTGTCTTCTCTACCTGCCCCACTGGCTTGCGTGTGTGTCCTGTGGTGGACTGGGTTCTATCGTTGCCAACAAACACGGATACTTTCCAATTGAACCACTGATCCATACACATGGGTTAAGAGAGCAAGTAGTTACCTTACTATTCAATTAAGCTACCTTTGACTGTGCTGTATATTGCAATACCAGCTAAGGG